>NC_137471.1:20953570-21451070 GCF_964235325.1 Thermobia domestica | reverse complement strand
TTTCGAACTAAATTAAAAATCAAATTTTGGACTAAATTTTCAAATCAATTTTTCGAATAAAATCATTTAAACAAATTTTGGATATATTTTCCACCTTAAATTTTCAAGATTACCTTTATTTGAAAACAAGTGTTCAAGGTTTCAAGAAATAATAAAACATTTTTTTTCAACTTGTTGTATTTAAACGAAAGGTATGTGCTCTTCTCATACAATTTTATTAACATAATAAATACAGGATCTAGTTAATGAATATGTTGGACGTGTCATCATCTTCGAATCTTGTAGACGTATCCTGTAAAGAAAAAGAAGAAACAACGGATTACTTTATGAATTTCTTTTTTTCCTGAAACAATAAAAACGAGTCAATATTGATAAGAGAGAAAAAAACTTACTCGTAAATGATGGATCTGTTTAGGCTCATCTTCCTCCTCGGATACGAGATGACAGCATTTCTTCCAATGATGGTGGTGTTGGCGGTTTATAAACTCTTCTGGGTACTGCATTTTTCTTGGTGTTGCTCCTTTATGGTCAAGGAGGAAAAAAAAGGAAAAGGAAAAGGAAAAAGAAATGGTGGCCTCATTGGGTGTTTACAGTTTTTTCTTCATCTTCTTCTTTTTCCAGTTCCAACTTCTGTTTTTTAACGTACCCGTACGGAACCGTATCATAAGAATTGAGTTCTTTAAATCGACGTTTTGTGTACTGGATGCTGTATATTTTTTCTTCTTTACGTGTGACGATGGTATGGTCTTTGGTCCTGCATATTTTATGGGGGATGGTAATAGTGACTTGTCCACGGCATTGATTTGTAATCATTTCTTTTAGCGTGTTGAAATTTAATTGCTGTCCTGCATTGTAGTTTAATGTAAATCCTCTAATTTTACATATGTAGCTGGTGACGTTGGTGTCCGGATTGTATATTTCTAAGCTATAATTTTTCGGCCCTCCACTGACAAATGTCTTGATGTATGCTTGTTGGCCGTAAGACTCCATCTCATCCGATAAGCATCCCAAGTACGTTGAAGGTTCAATGGTTGGCTCCCCGGGCTTTTCTGTAAATATTACAGAATCCGTGTCGAAATATAAAACACGTTCCTGCAACATTTCCAGGTACTTGTACAGTTCCAGACGTGCCTGACATGTTGTAAATGCACCTAACACGACATTGGTGTTTCGGTTTTGAACAGGCACATGTTCATTGTACTCCCAGAACGCATACAACATCGTATCATTGATGGGTACAATTTGATGGAGTTTAATGTCGGGGGAAGTGAGTTTTTCATAAAATTCTTCCGGCCGATCAATAATTGTGGTCTGGCTAAAGTTTGTACGCTGGCAAAGCTTTCCCCATAGAGAGTTCACACAAAGCTTAGATAAACTTCTTCGTGCAGGATTATTTTCAATTTTGGTCGGATCCAATGCAATACCTTCACGCTCCAGGACGGTTTGTATAAATTTTGATTTGTCTTCTTCGGTCACACAGGAACTGGGCCAGCCAGAAGCTTCCATTTTCGATTTCAAAAACGTATTGATATATTCCGTGAACAAGCCACCTGTTTTCGTGATGGGATCATATTGTTCAATGTCATAATCCCAAATTTCAAAGATTTCCACCGGTTGATATCCTAATTCTATTGCCTTCTGTATTTCATATGATACCCATGTTCCAGTGAGGCACCGCTCCTGGTCGTTGTGTGTACACGTTGCTGTAGGGTCTGGGTTCATTTCTTCGGCACACGCAGCACACAGTGGAAACAGTAGTTTCTTGTTACATCGGTAAGGCAGGAGACCATGATAAAGATGGCGACTTGGTAATATCGTCATTTTGATCAGACCATTGACTTTATTTATTGGTGGTATATTTTCATCACCCTGTAGATAAATTCTAGGATGCCCTACAGGGTATTTAGCACACTTATTGATGTAAGGATAAAGCGAGACAATATCGAAATATTTTATTACTTCTCCTGCTTTTTCGTCGACTTGGTGGTATAACTTCACGCAATTGGTCCTTCCTCCAAAAAAGCTATCTCTTGGATTTAAGGGTCTACGGTTCATGTACGGGTGATTTTTCAGATACGTCGCCATTGTTGGATTTTGTTTTAAGAACTGTTTAAATTCGCACTCCCACATTTCATGTACAATGTACCCCAATTCACGCAGTCTTGCATTTTTGCGTTGCGTTCGTTCATAACGGAATTCCATGGTGTCTTCTGGATTGCCATAGATGGGCTGATTACGGCCTGTAATAATACATACTTTACACCCGTGATAAAAGCAGCCGGCATGCTCGTAGATGTGCTCCTCTAACGTCTCAGGATCTTGGTAGTAGCCATCAACATGGAATCCCGCAATAAACACTTCTTTTTGTCGGGCCGCATGTAAGATTTGTTTTCCTTCGCTTTTTTCAATGTAGGCCAGCCATTGCATTGCGGCGATCGATTGCGTACTTCTCCATCGATAGCCATGTGCCGGTAGAATTCCAATGGTGTTGGGTCTGAGGAAATTCCGGCGGAATACTAAATTGGAAGCACTGGCAATCGTGATCGTCTCCAAGAAGGGATTTACTTTGGTTTCTGCTTCAAATGACGTCATAAACGAAACGCATGCTTGTCGCAGTACATTGACATCTTGAATACAATACTTGAGAATTTCTTTCTGGAAATCAAACGTGTCATTGCGATGATCGTTGTACCACTGCATGAACTTGTTCCTGTCTTCGACGGTCATTTCATTTGCGCCATAATACTTCGTTTCTGGAAGTGGTCCAATATATGATTGATTTTCTTTGGTGTTGAAGAAATGCGGGAAGTAGCCTTTGGTTGCGGGTAAATTGAACGCTTTTGACAATTTGCTTAATGCCATAGGCAGGAAGTTCAAAGAGTCAATGAACGTCAGATTATTCAACGTTAAACTCAGTATCTTGGTCCCATTTAATATGACGTCAGGTCTCCATTGGCATTGTTCTACCATGGTCTTTAGAATAAAATGTCCATCGTAGCCCTTCGAGTTGTGAGCGAGACAGAAAATTCTATTTATATTGGGACGACGTTCCCGCAAGTACTGGAGAAAATCATAAACTGGATCGTCCCCCTGGAAAATATGCTGGCGCTGACCGCACGTACTGCAAGACTGCTGGATATTATTGTTTTCAACACATGCATAACATACTTGTTGTGCAACCAATAAATTCGGAACGTGTACATACGTATTATCGCCAATATTCGTGTCCTGCATAGATTCTATATCGTAGAATATCAATAAGGCTTTCTTTGCGTGCATAAGTGAAGGAACACCAGGTTTCAAACACTGTCGATCAGGAAGCATAAAACATTGATGGGATCCTGGAACAATCTTCTTACAAACATTGCAAAAGATCTCATTACAATCATGAATGCGTTGTCCACTTCGTACAAAAGAGTAAACTCTGTAACATTTAGTACATTGCTTCACCATTTTGCATACAGGTTCCCCTTGATGATATATTGCATTCCGATGATTGTTAAAACATTCTTCGCCATAAAATGGACGATTGCAGTCGTTGCACAGCACTAGCGTTTGATTCTTGTCGCATAGAGGTCTCTGTAAACATTTGGAGCATGTTACAGGACAATTTTTCACATGTCTGTTACGTTTACTATACTTTTTATGGCACGCCTCACAGTAGAAATTGGTTGCAAAACAAGCAGTTAAGGATTGGATGATATCAAAATGGCCAGCCAAACAAATCAGATTTATGGGAGTGCGATTTTCATCATTGGGCCCCTCGTACATGATATCATGGCCTGAGAAACTGGTATACACAGTAATTTTATATTCTTTGAGGTATGACTGGAATTGTCGTATTTCATTTACACTGGCACCATGATCCAAACTCACTCCTGCATTTGCACATAACGCATTCACTTCATCGTCCACAATACATTTCGATTGATGTTGATACTGTGTATGTCGTTTCACATCTACATTCTTGTATTTTTTCAGGCCAATAGCAATAACAAGGGCGTACGCCAGACACCTTGAATCTTGATTTTTTACACGTACAATCCCTTTTTTGCAACGTAATAATTCTTCATTTTGAAGTATTCCTTGCCGCAAACCGCCATAGCCACGTGGAATATCGACACGATGGAAATGAACGGTGAATGGTTCGTGCAGGAGAAATGCATTGTTACTTTGTAAAACTCTTTCGAACGAGGCCCACATCGTTTCCAGTGTCAAGTTTCGTGCTTGGCGAAAACTCACCCAAAATGGTTTATTCGTGTTGCGTGGCGATATTACTGATAAACCAACCATCGCCTCATCGTCGACATTGACTAATAAATGGTCCAGCATTGCTTGGAAACTATTATGCACATATTGAATAATATCGGTTCCTACGGGCGGTGCATTAAATTGAATTTCGAGCATTCTGCCCTCAATGTTAAATCGTCTATAATGACGAGTGATTTCATTACGAACAGTAAAACCCGATTCGGCCATGGTTAAAAAAGAAAAAAACAAACAAACAGGTACGATAAAATATGTAATGGGAAAAAAGGAATTGACCAGCGTGAATTTACTACAAAAGAAAAGAAGAAAGAAAAATCTTAATCACCTGATAAACAGGAAATCATAACATTCATGATAAATTCTTAACTAAGTAATTCATGTAAAGGTCCTGAGTTTGATTCCCTGGCGGTGGCGTTCAGAATCTCATTATGAAAGCACACGTACTAGAAATCAAAGTTAAAAAATAACTATGTTACTGAAATGAGTGTTTTATTGCTGTCAAACTCGAGACCATTGCATCAGCATGTAACTGACCTACCATTCTATAGTGATAAAAAGAATGCATGAAATGAATGAATGTTTCAACAGTGCTGAGATGTGACAAAGTACGCGTAAGCATTTTTTCACTCACAACGACCTTTAAATGATGCGTTTGCAAGTTGAAGAGATTCATCAAAAATCAACGTTACGCATACGTAATTGTCAAAACAAAATCTGTATAGCGTAAATCTTTTAACCAAATATTCATGCACTCTTTTTTTATTTAAGTGGTTAGCGTACATGCTTCTAACGTGGAAGGCCCTGGTTCAATCCTCGGTGGGGTTTGCTTTTCACATCGGATCGCTGTCAAGCCTTTTCTGAAATTTAATATTCTCCCGCGTTATCATACATTCTTTTCAAAACTAAGCTAAGTGGTTGACGTACACACCTCTGACCTTGGTTCAATCCCGGGTGGTTGTTCGAATATCACGTTAAGCTGAAGGGGACGCTAAACTAAAATAATGCTTTCAAAGGGAATCGAACCATATTATTCTCAGGCATAGTTTTTAAAATTTTGTAATGCATTCTTTTCAAAACTAAGCGCACACATCTTTGGCCATGGTTCAATTCCCGACGGGAGTTCACATTCAACATTAAGCTGAAGGGACGCTAAACCATATCATTTATCGTGTTTAGTTTTAATGTGTGGGGGTTCCTGATTCGTACTCCCACTTTCCCATTCCACTAATTCCTTCATAGTCTAAATATTTCGTACTAAAAGTAAAACAGTGTATTCGTGATCCGCCCACAAATATAAAATAAAAATGATTTTCGAATCTTGTGTGAAAAATAAAATCTCACTGAACTTACCTCAAATTCAGTGAACAAAAAGTCGATGCAATGAAGACACTTTTTAAAAGCAGATCTTCTTCACTTCACAGTTGAGAGCTGTGTAGGATTTGAAAAATGAAATTTAGATTTTTATTTAGGTCGCTGTGAAAACGACGTCACCGTCAGCCAATCAGAAACGAGGAAATTTATAAAATGACATCACAACGAACCAATCAAAACGCTCGCTGCTCTTGTCATGAATCACGAACGAAAACGATGTGTAACAATCGATCGTGACGTCATTCACGTTTCTCAATAGTTACAACATCTAGTATCGCAATTCCGATCATGACATCATCCCAAAATGCTTTCTGTCAGGATCATGTCACTACTTGTCGTAACTGTGACGACATTTCATTTTCCTCATATTCCATACGAGAATGTCAATGTTTGCTTTTTTTCATGAATCATGTTGACACGTTCGTAGTAAAACTAAAGTAATACGATCCGCTGACGTTTGCATTTCAATCATATGTACTTCTATGTCAACACATAAAGAAGTCTATCAGCATTTTATTTTAATCCACGAACGGAAGCGTTACACTGTCAGATTTATTTTCTTAAAGTATAAGTGTATCATTTTCAAGGACCATGGTTCGAAACTCACCAAGCACTATTAAAACCGAATTCATTCATAGCTAAGCGGTTAGGATACACGTCTTTGGTTTGAAAGACCTGAGTTTGATTCCCGGAGAAACATTTCTTAGGATTTTTCTTTTTAGTTTTCTAAAACTTGGTTTAAATTTCTAGTTCAAAAATTTTAAAAGTTTAGTTCGAAAAATTTTGATTTGAAAATTTAGTTCGAAAGTTTTTAGTTTAAAATATTTTTTTTCGAAAAATTTTTAATTTTTTTAGTTCGAATTTTTTGGGGGGTTCGAAAATTTAATTTTTTTTAGTTCGAAAATTTTTTGATTTGAAAATTTGGTTCGAAAGTTTTTTTAGTTTAAATTTTTTTCGAAAAAATTTGTTTAAATTTTTTAGTTCGAAATTTTTTTGAAATTTTAGTTTCAAAATTTTTAGTTCGAAAATTTTTTGTTTGAAAATTTTTGTTTAAAATTTTTTAGTTTTGAAATTTTTTTTAGTTCGAAAAATTTTTAGTTTAAAATTTCTTGCAGTCTGTGGAACCGTTTCGAAAAGAATCGGAGCAGTTTAGGTAAGAAAAATCTGGCAACACTGTTTTCATTAATGAAGCGCTTACTGAGCGTTTAAAAAAATCGCTTAAACTCACAACAATGTGTTATAAGAAATCTACAAGCGACAAGGATGGACCCCTCTTTCACCATTGTTACTTCCAGAGACATAGGCTACTAATTCAAGGACAGGATCTCCATCAAGGTAAGAAAGCTGGTAATCATCTTATCTGTCAAAGAGAATGATAATATTTAATGTAAACTTCAGTACAATATCATGATACCAAAAAGGTTATTTAAGAGGAGGTTGAACCCTCCATGGGAACTTTAAGGATAACCATAAAAGGGAACAAAATTCTAAAATCCAGGTCTAGGGTGGATCGCCGTCATAGCACTCTGAATTTCTAGCATTGGGGTGGGGGATAAGATTATGCGACTTCTATCAACCAATCAAAATCGTGGTACCAAAACATTCATCTTACCCGTAAAATGGAAACAAATGAGTGAGGGGTTTTCCCACGTTATACCATGTAATCTGTTCACCGTGTGGTAGGTCTAAAATCATGTGACTTCTATCTGCCAATCAAAATCGAGGTACCAAAGTATACACCAAAGAGAATACCTGAATTTCAAAAATCCCAGGGTCTAAGATCATGTGACCTCAGGTATCAAAGCACGCATCTTACCCGTAAAAGGGAACGATTTTTAAAAATCCCAGAACCTAAGATCACGTGACCTCTATCAACCAATCAGAATCAGGTATCAAAACACTCATCTTAACCGTAAAAGGGAACAAATTTCAAATATCCCACAACCTAAGATCACGTGACCTCTATCAATCAATCAGCATCGTGGTACCAAAGCATTCATCTTAATCGTAAAAGGGAACGAATTTCAAATATCCCAGGGTCTAAGATCACGTGACCTCTGTCAACCAATCATAAACACTCATCTTACCCATAAAAGGGAACAAATTTCAAAATCCGGGATGAGGTCGGGGTGACTCATGACGTCATACCACGTGACCTGGAAAATTTGAATTTCCCGCGTGGGCGGGGCCTAACATCACGTGACCTCTATCAGCCAATCAGAATCGAGATACCAAAGCACTCATCTTAGCCGTAAAAGGGAACAAATTTCAAAAATCCCGGTCATAAAAGAGAGTGAGGGATTTCCCCGGAGGGTGACTCATGACGTCATACCACGTGACCTGGAAATTTGAATTTCCCGCGTGGGCGGGGCCTAACGTCACGTGACCTCTATCAGCCAATCAGAATCGAGGTACCAAAGCACTAAAAGGGAACGAATTTCAAAAATCCTGGTCATAAAAGAGAGTGAGGATGAGTCATTCGCGCCAACGGGGGTCCCTACTACTAATATATTTAGTGTGACCGTAAACACGCATTAGTGAAATAGCAGCTCCTACTAGAACCTGTGTCAACTTGACAACAAAATGATGAAATGACGTTTCCACATTATAATATAATTTAGAATATCCAACCGCGATAACGGAGAAACCAAAAAAGTCAGAGAAACGGAACTTTGCACGAAGTAACTAGAGAAAAGAGGACACTTGCCCTTGTATTGACAAACATCACCGGATGAACAGTGTTACCAACCAAAGAGAAAGTTTCGTTTTTGTAAATCGAATGACCTAAATTCGATATCATCATTGGAACCAACAATGAAAATAAAGACAAAAGAGATGGTAAAGTAGATCAATGTTTCAAACTTTTCGAGAAATAACGTGAAACATGTGTTAAATGCAAACGCCGTTGGCGCACGCAGCGTTGCCAACTTTTACAAACCACACTTCTCAGCTTTAACAAGATATCGAATATCTCAGTCAGCACATGACTTACTTATCTCACATAACCACAGTAATGCTTCTCATGCTCTACCGTTCTGCATTATAAGTTTTAAACCATACTGCACTAGTGACATTTTCCAAGTTAATGTACTTTTTCCAAATTCAAATTTTCCCTTCTGTTGATGGCAACACTGTTCAACGGACCCTTCTAGACTTGGAGTCAGCGTAAACAGTTCTTGTCAATATTTAATTTGAGGTGTACAAAACGTTAGTATCTCACTCCCTGTGTGCACCAACGGCGAACTTCCACATTCTCACATTCCCGTTTCCTTCAACATTTTAATTATACGGTACCTATTCTTCCATCATTGTCATTCACTTGTTTTAATCCTTGGTCTCCCTTAGTCTAAATGGCATAATTGTGGGATGTTGAACTGAAATACATCATTGCATATTTTCAAACTCAGGGAGGGGAAATTGCCTCAACTTTCCCCAAATGAAGCCCGTGGCTAATTCCTTCCCAATCCTTTTCCATCTTCTAGCCTCGAATTTCGGTGCCGTGGTCTAAGGAAGTGTGGAGTCATATTGGGACTCAGGGGCGTCATTTCAGACTTCGCTTGGGGGGGGAGAGTACCATCGACAACTTTCACGTTTTGTACTAGTATATTTGTAGACAATAGATTAAAGTATATGTAATCCTCAAACTCTTGGGGGGGGGGCAATTGCCCCTCCTGCCCTCCCTAAATGACGCCCCTGTTGGGACTAAAGCTAGAGAAACAATGCAGTACAATTTTGCCAGGTGCGAACAGGTGCAAGGTTATCTAAATCTACGAATGTTATGTATAGAAGCAGATACTTCTCTGTGCCAGAACGGAAGTTGTAGAATTTTAAGTTGATCGTGGAATTAATTATAACCCTAAATGTTATCGTTACATAAGAAGAGCTTCCCGTGTATCAATATAAAGTGTAATTATTATATCGTTTTTTGTTTTACTATATTTTTCTTTTTCTTTTGTTTATTCAATGTTACCAAACCATTTTAATTATCGTAGAGGTTCACAATCATAATAATGAAGCCTCATTATGGTTTTGTGATTTGCTAATAACAAAAATTATTAGCTCGTCTTAGTCTTCTTGCGGTCACGTCTTTGTAGAAATGACCCTGTCCTTGACAGCAAACAAGTTTTTTGTGTTCTCTGTCCTCACCCGCCATCTTGTTTTCTTTCTTTCTTTTTTCTTTCTTTTTTCTTTTTTTTTTTTTTTTTGTTGTTAGTATTGGTAATGGGAAAATCCTGTTTTCTAGAAGAACAGTTCATAAGTAACCCTGTTGTTTCTTTTCTGGGTGTGATAATGTTATGTTCTTACGATTTTGTTTCTCATGGGCTAATTGATAGTTTGAAAGGATTCGCATATCTCTTATTTTCTTTCTTTTTCTTTTCTTTTTCCTTTTTTTTTTTTTTTTTTTAGAAAAGTAGAGAAAGAATTTTCCCGCATTTTTCAAAGGAGTGGAGATTTGATTTTTCTTTCACTGCCAAATTATGTACAAGGTGTTACAAAAATGTGTCAGAATATCAGTGGTGCTCACCCCCCCTCATGTCCATGACGCACCCCCCCCTCAATTGTCTATCCGTAGGTGTTCTTCCATGAAAAAAATATTTTCGATTAATTTTTACACCTCCTCAAACATATTTATATATATTTTTACCCCCCAAATATTTCAATGACGCAGTTTGCGTCATAGCCCCCCTTGTTTGCACCCCTGACAATATTTTGGGAACAGCTTGCTCACATCAAAGTAATAATTTTAAAAAAAGTTAATATAGACCAGCGTTTCCCAACCGGTGTGCCGCGAATGGACCGCTGGTGTGCTGCGAGGAAATAGAAACAAAATTATTAACTCTATAGTAGTTTCCTAATTGCAAGACATAGGAAATATATATATATATATATATATATATATATATATATATATATATATATATATATATATATATATATATATATATATATTTGTATTTCACATTACTATGAATTAATACCATGGAAAAAAATACTGTAATTGTAATATATTATTCTACATCTATTACTGTGTAGCAGACAGTATTTCGGCTCGTACACATTTCTACGGTTAGCTGCTATGTTACGCTTCAATTGAGAGTCATACTAACACCGAGAAATGGAAGCACTTTGTACGGTACGCGTCAAGTGATCGTTCGTAGAACACTCATTCGCACGTGAATGACAGAACAGCACTTTGTTCAACAGGTGTGTTTTGACTTCGACGCATCGCAAGCTGCGTTATTGCAATAATATGCACCAATTTTGATTAAAACAACAAAGTTAAAAGTACAGGACATTTGTTTGTTCGTTCGTTATTTAGTGATCTTCGTTCTTAGTGAAAGATTGGATACAGTTTTCGAAAAAGAAAGCGTATTTTTAAAAATCTGAATCCTATATTTCATTGCAATTGTTTTCTATTTTAAAATTAGAATAAAAAAAATTAGCATAATGAATTAACACAGGAGAAAACCAGTGGTCGAGCTTTCATCTCTGTCAGAAGGAGATCAGTAATCACAGAAAAAAAATATCATGGTATTTTATATTTGCGAATAATAATAATAATAATATCTATGAGTGTGCTGCGAGAATTCAAGTTACACCCGTAGTGTACCGCAAGTTGAAAAAGGTAAGGAAACACTGATATAGACCTGTGCTCAGAAGTGGATAGTTTCCGAGTTATAGGATGCCGAAAACATGGAATTAATGAACTTGAAAAGTTCATAACTCTACTACTATGGGACTTATCACAGTCGGGCCAAGATATTACTGAGGAACCTGTATGTGAACTATCTAAATATTCATGTTTAAAAATGCTCCAGTACTTGAACACCAATTTTTAGAGAGATAGGTGGAAAGTGATCAACTACTCCCAAAAGGTCTCTCAAAAAAATGGTTGTGCAAGTACCGGAGATTCTGAAAGATGGATATTCGGATAGTTCCTCAGTGATATCTTTACCCAACTACAATCGGTCCTATAGTACTGAAACTATGGATCCTTCTGTAGTAGAAACTATGACTTCGAAACTATGCACTTCCGACCATAGATCTATATAGAGGCGGATTCAAGGGGGGCTATAAGGGCTATAGCCCCCCTTGACGCTCAGATATACACTGGATAAAATGGACTTCAATCCTGGTTTACACTGGATAAAACGGCAAAATATGGTATAGCCCCTCCCTTGATCATATCCTGGATCCGCCCCTGGGTCTATATGAAGGTTTTCTTCCTATTTTGATATGAGGAATCTTCCTGTATACGTGGGCGATTTCCGTAACCTTTGTTACAGTAATTATTTATATTTTTTAAAAAATATAGGCAGCTAGACTTACATAAGATTGTAAAAAAATATATGGTCAATAGAGATCACAAATTTAACCGATTCGTCGAAGCCTCTTTATTACCTGCGTATACTTTTACCCTAGCAATACATTTTGTAAGCCCAACGCAGCCTCTAGTGACTGACCGCGACGGACTGTGAAGCCTGGGCTCTACACAAACTGCTTTCCCTCACATGCGATACATCGGAAGAATTCGGTACGATTCGTAGATAGGGGTGCGCACGAGTCGAGACATGTCTCGAATCTCGATTCGACTCGACTCGAATTCGAGTCGAGATTCGAGTCGAGACACACTTTGTAAAATTCGAGACGAGTCGAGACAAACGTATTTCTCGACTCGAATTTTCGAGTCGAGTCGAGACAAATCCTAAAAATCTCGACTCGACTCGAATGTCTCGAAAATCTTTCTATAATTTTTAATATTATTTTGACGAAAGTACTCACTCAGAAACACTCGGCACGAGAATTTCGGAAACTGCAGGATTTGTCAGGTGTTCGAGGAGTGCTGTGGTGAGTGTCTTCAACAAGTGTCGAAACCAAGGGGAAACGACGTCAAACGTCGAGGTGTTGGGCGCCCCCCACCTCATTACATATGTCGGACGTCGTAGGCTGGGCAGACTGGTAAAGCAAGACAACAGCGAACTGCGTCGGAACTAACATCAAAGTCGTGCAGGGCAAAAGTCGTATGTGTCTGAACTAGTGTTGTAAAATTTCCGGAAATTTTGAACCTGTTGGTAAAAAATAGTTTTTTTTATTTCTTTCCGGAAAAATTGGAAAAATTAAAAAAATAAAAAATGTTTGTATTAGGTTAATTTTATTAGTAACGATATTTTTTTTCAACAAACCAATGCATTTTCCGACAAGATAATGCACCATGCCACAAGACCAGGAGTGTGATGGAGTGGTTCGAAGAACGCAGGAGCGAGTTCCAAGTGATTTGCTGGTCCCCAACTCGCCGGATCTGAATCCAATCGAACACATCTGGGATGTGATTGAACGTGACGTCAGGGCGCATCATCCCCCTCCCCGGAATTTACGGGAATTATGTGACCTGTGTGTGCATATGTGGTGTCAACTGTCTCCAGCGACCTACCAAGGATCATTGCGTGCATACCAAGACGCGTCGCCGTTGTTATCCGTGCCAAAGGTCGACATACTGACAATTAGGTAGGTAATCATAATGGTCTGGCTGATGTGTGCATGTATTTTAACTCATATATTTTGTCTCGACTCGAATTTCGAGACGTCTCTACTCGAATTCGATTCGAGTTGAGACAGAGACTGTCGAGTCGAGACAGAAACATATTTTCGAGTCGAGACACGAGTCGAGACAACATTTTCTCGAGACGAGTCGAGACAGGCTTAAATCTCGACTCGACTCGACTCGTGCGCATCCCTATTCGTAGAGCTGCCTTCCGAATGCACACTTGAGAAAAAGTGAAACAGCAGAAGTGCCTCACCGACGTTGCCAAACTTAGAAGTAGGGATGCGCACGAGACGAGTCGAGACAGGATTTTCCTGACAAAATTCGAGTCGAGACACGGCTCTTCCAATAGAGAAATATACATTTTTCGAGTCGAGACATCACCTTTACGGCATATTTTCGAGTCTAGACAGTCACTAACAATTATTCGAATTAAATAGTAAAAGCAATAATAGCAAAAATGTAAAACAATGACAACAACAACAACAACAAAATGAAACTTAGTAGCAATCTGACAACACTGCACCCTCAGGAGATGTTCTTTGTGTAGTGCGAGAGACGACACTCGTAAAATTTCAATGGATGGAGGTTGACTACCGGGACACATCCTCGCGTTCTACTGGATGCTGAAATTGGTAAATCTAGGTCAAGCTTCACGACTCATTGTGATCATTATAATAGTCGGCACGGTTGGGAATTAATTGAAAATTTAATTTGCCCAACGTAGGTTAAATATTAGCCGACAACTATTTGTCGTCATTTATCCAACAGTTTCGATCTCACTTTTCTCTAATCACAGGGTGATTTCTTTCCTAACGCTTTTGTTGTCAATTGAGTTCGTTGGCAAATGGTCGGGAAACTGGCTAATTACAATCTAGGACCAACATTGCCAATTGGTTATCCATTTCCCACTGTTGGGTCCTAATTGTCTGTGCGGCGAAAATATAATTTTTTAAACCCACTTGTACAATATCAACTGGGTTTTCTTTAAATTTTAATACCTGTTTGCTTCCAAACGATAAAGATTCCTTAAGAACTTTCAGCCTCTATAAGTTAACTAGTGATGGTGTAACATTATATTGTAGAAAGAGCAAAACTATTATTATTATTATTATTATTATAATTGGAAATTTTCATCGCCTTATCCTTTACTATGTTTTGTGAAAATCGGAATTTCTTTCGAGCATATATATTTCTGGCTTTTATTTCATTGTTGAAGCAATGCTGGAGGAGTCACTCCATGCAGGTATAAGCTTTGTTTTGATCGAATTCTTAAGAACGATGCAATCTTGCCATATTTGTACCATACCTTTTTATTGTTAATAGTAACATCTATCAATTCTGCTTTTTGGTAATTTTCACGTGTAGAACAGGGGATTTTGTACGTCGTTATTTTGCTTGGCAACTGAACCAAGTTCAAGCCTCGGTGAGGTTCATAGCTCAAGTAAATACGAGTTCAATTATGGCTAATTCATAACACAGTGTAGGACAAGACAAGTAGAAGAAGCATACTTGGAGTTCTTCTCCCCTCCCCTGTGAGGCGATGTTTTGCTGAATATGCCGAAATCATACATTTTCTGAACCTTTGTTTATTTCTGTGTACGAGGGGGGAACGAAAAATTACCGGAATCGTTCTCCTGCGCATCGTATACTTATAGTACGAGGTTGCGCCGCTAGGGCACTTTGGGAGGATCTATCCTGAGTCAGTATGCAAAATAGCTTCAAGTGACAACGACGCGTGTGGTTCCTCTGGCAGTTCTATGTGTATATCTGTAGTTCAGTCGTGACACAAAGAAATGGCAGATTCTCACGAACAATGTGCTGCTGTGAAGTTTTAGTTCTTACTCTGCAAGGATGCAGTAGAAACTGTTGTGGCGAAGCAAACAGCTTACAAAGAAAATGTCCTTAGTAAAACGCAAGTGTACGAATGGTTAGCTCGGGTTAGATTGGGAAAATGGCCATTGAAGATCAACACCGTTCCGGTAGTCTTTCAAGTGCGCGAACCGGGAAAACATCGCTAAAATCCGTGATTTCATCAGGAGGGATCGACGTAGAACAACCCGCCAACTCGAAGTCTTATCAGGATAATCCTGGACCTCATTCAACGCATTTTGCACGACGATTTGGGGATGCGATGATTGGCTGCTAAGTTTGCGCTCAAACTTCTCATCGAAGAGCAAAGAGATCGTCATGTGGAGGATAGGTGCTGATTGCCACGGGTGTTGACTGCCACAGCCAATTATTGGTGCTGACTGCCACGACTGTCTCTGATTGCAAATATGAAGGTGCTGACTGCCACGACGGCGTGCTGACTGCCACGAACCTGGGAGAAACTGTATTTGGGAAGAGAGGAATTAATCCCTCATACTAAATTTATGATTATTAATTAATTTAGTAATCATCACAGCAAATCTATGTGGCATCCTATAAGTTACAAAGTTGCTCACTAAGTGGAACGACATACACTTGGATGTTTATAAAGGGATTGTCTTTTCTGTTATATGTACAATTTGAACATTTCATTGTTTATATTAATTGTTTTATTGTATTATTTAATGGATATGATGGTCTGAAGCCAGCTGACAAGGGAAGTTTGGGAGAAGCACTCGACTGCAGAGAAATAAGCATGTCATTTGAAGGACCAATTCATGCTGATTACAACAGGTAATAAAACTCCTGTACGTTGAGAACTGTTAGAGATATTCAGCTTGGAAATTTATATGAGAAAATGAGTGGATGCACGTTTCAATGCGTTAAGTATTCTCACCCATGGCGAACCCTGATGGTTTGAACTTGCTATTGCTTGATCACTGGGGTCCATTCGCAGACAAATTGTCCATTACAAGTTGCATGACGGATGGCAAAGACCTAATGGTTGAGAAGATACCAAAGAATTGCACACGATTTGTGCAACCATTTGATGTGTTTTGATTCCGATCAATCAAAGATTATGGCAGGAGGTTTGTACATAGTATGAATCTTCTTCATCTGGACGTTATAATGTACCAACGAAACAATCAAATAAAGTTCGTGTCCATACAAATCACTTCCGATCACCGCGATACATTGGATTGTTTGTTTGCGTTCTGCATACGAACAAATTATAGGCCTATAACTTTTGAATCACTTGTCGAATTTGCTTTTTGCTTTGGTTCTGCGAACTGTTCTCTTGACGGATGCAACACAATTGCACATATAAAATGTTCATGGTGCAAGGGAGTCTTTTGCCTGCGTCATTTATTTATAAAACAGAAGAACAACAGTGATCAATTTTCATCTCTAACCGATGATTATTGTGAACAATGTAATGACTAATTGTATCTAACAAACCCGTTAGTTATTGCGAAACACTTTTTTTCTGTTACTTCCGATAGTTTTCACTAATTATGTTGCACTTAACGCGTATAAATGAGTATATCCTCATTTTCTCATATAAACTTCCAAGTTGAATATCTCGAACCGTTCTCAACCGCACAGGAATTTTATTAGCTTGTTATAATCAGCATGAATTGGGGCTTCAAATGGCATGCTTAGATTCCCTGCAGGCGAGTGCTTTCTCCTGAACTTCCCTTGTGAGGTACAGCCAGCAGTGCTTTTTTTTTATGGAACTTTCAAGAGCTGCTCGAAACAATTTGCACAGCTGTACACAGTTCATGCTGACATAGGGAGTTCAAGTGAGAATACATAAATCGTACCAATTTTGTACACACCGCTCCCTGACAAAACTGAAAGTACACTCATGTCCAAAATTATTGTCGCATATCTATAACTGTCTTCTTGTAAGAATATAATTTGATAATTTTGCAGAGTACTTTTAATACTTGTATTATGTGTATAATCAGGAAATTTATATTTGTGATAAATTTCATAGGAAAAGAATTATAAATACGAAAATCGTAATGAGTAAAATAAAATGTAACTAAATGGACAAGAAAATTTTATTTTCGTTTTATTGTTCTTATTTACTGCTCTTTTGACATGAAATTTACCACATACTTGTCTTTGCCGATTATAAACATACTAACATTATAAGAAATACCGGGCGAATTCGTTATCAAATTATATTACTAGAACAACATATTTATAATCATGTGAAAATAATTTTGGACATGAGTGTACATACAGAGACCTGTTTACCTTTGTTAGGTGTTGGTCTGAACAACACGATCCTAAGGATCATCTAGTTTCTTTCATGTTTCTTGGCGTCCGGTAATGTTACGTCTAGCAACTTTCTCTCAGGCTCGTGGCAGTCAGCACGCCATCGTGGCAGTCAGCACCTTCATATTTGCAATCAGCGACAGTCGTGGCAGTCAGCACCAATAATTGGCTGTGGCAGTCAGCACCTCACCCATGTGGAAGCCTGATGTGCAATGAGGAACGTAGTCACCGACGATCCAGAGTTTTTTTTTTTTTTTAACAAAATCATCACAGGTGACGAGTCATGGTGCTATGTGTACGATCCCGGAAGTAAACAACAGTCAAGTCAATGGAAGTCACCTGGTTCGCCAATGGAATGAAGGTTTGGACAAGTGCATTAGTAGTAATGGAGAGCACTTTGAAGGTAATGAAATTTGTATTTGAGAAAAGAAATTACATTCAATAAATAAATAAGTGAAGTTCATGTTTTTTTTTTTTTTTTATCAGGAAATTCCGATTATTTTTGAGCCTCCCCCTCGTATCATGCTTCTTGTTCCTTGCGTCTAGACAAATTAGGATCTGAGCTAAAGCAATCATATGGAATCTGCACTTTTCTAAATAAATAAAAAAAAAAAAGTCGGATATCGACAGGTTTACCATGCAGACTGAGCGTGATAACCAAATTGTTGAAGATATTATTTTTACAGCTAGAAACCAAGTATCGATTTAGGTATATAATGATAACCACATAGGTCTTCCTGTTACAAAAGAAGTTAGAAACTAGTGCTGTCGAAATCGGTTTTTGAAAAAACCGAAAACCGGTTTTTGAAAAAAGTGAAATTTCATAAAACCGAAATGTCGGTTTTGAAAACAGCTTTTTCGGTTTCGGTTTTGAAAACCGCTTTTGCGGTTTCGGTTTCGAAAACCGCATTTGCGGTTTCGGTTTTGAAAACCGCTTTTGCGGTTTCGGTTTTGAAAATCGCTTTTGCGGTTTCGGTTTTGAAAACCGCAAATGTCAAAAATTCTACAGCACTAATATCAAGTAACGACGAGAAAACAGCAAAGAATTTTTCCCCACACCGGCTCTCAGTTGCCAGATGGAGGGAAATTTCCCTCGGCGGCTTAGGGAAAAATGATCAACATTTGCAGAAGGAAAAGTAGGTATTTTTTCTTAAAATGTCCTAAAGTGTAGGGAAATTCTATACTTTTACAATTGGCAGAATAATAAAAAAAAAAGTTCCAATTTCTCAAAGAGGCACGGCTATCTTTATTGGGAAGTAAAAAGATACAGAATAAAATATGATCGGTGTTTCCGTCTAGTATAAACTATTGCAGGTGTCTGGGACTTGCGATAAGAAGCCAGTCGACACATGCAAAACCACAACATTCACATTTATCGGAGTGGCAACAAATCAACAATAAAATTGTGTATTGCGATAGAAATTTTCTTTCTTTCTTTTCTCTTTCTTTATACTAAGAAAGGGAGGTGGTGCCTTTTTGTTAACAAAACAAAGAGTGGCAGTACTATTTTTAAAAATATGGGGAAAGAGTAATAATAATATAAAAGATGTCAGTCTAAGTGGATGATATTTCAAATTGAATTTCATGAGTTGCATGTGTAGTGATCTTAAATAGGGATATACCTTATTTCTATTGAGTGTTGGCTTATTACCCTATTTTAGCGGGTACCACCCGATTTTCAGGTTATATATTCGTCCCCCGCTTAAACATATCTTAATCACGAAAAACCAACCGCTGTTTGGGATTGGAGAAAAATCTAAGAGGACTTAGTTGATAAAGTGTTGGTATGGTATATTCAACGTAAACCGCTACACCTTTGACAATCTCAATCGCGATTGAGTTAAATTTGGGCTCGCGCTCAGGCTCAAGCTCTGGGCTATCTGAGCAGTGCGCGTGTGCAGAATCATTTGCTAATAAGAAATCTGCTCTAATGCACAATGGTTTTCTTTGTATAGTTCATGTGTTTTCTATGTAATGTATTGGAGGTTCTATACGAATGAGTATTCGTTTGTAGATGTTGTAACAAACATACTTGAATTATTCATACCTTCACAAGCTACAAGAATGCCGAACGACAATTTCAAGTGTAACTTTAAAGACTCTTATAGAAGCGAATTTACGTTTCTTAGCCAGGGCAGAACTCAGTTTGAAGCAAAATGTACACTCTGGAAAACTGTTTCGTTTGAAAAGTAGGATGCAGGGAAGCAAATTGGACCTCCCCTGATTTTTATATATTTTGTAAACTAGATCACGAGGAACACGAATCTGAAGGCGTTTCGACATTCCGACCTCCGGAACTCGAGATATTAAAACTAAAGTTTAATATAGACGTTATATGAAAAAAACACAATATTCTCTATACGAAACATATTATGTCCTGAGAGATATATAAAGGTAACCAAGAAAGTTCTGTCGCTTTTTGTGGAATTCTGTGTAAAATTGACCCTCATACCGTAAGTTTAATGCGAATGGAGATAAGGCGAAGGTCAGTTGTTGGTGTGGGTATATCCGACATTCTACCTGGCTGTGGAAGTTCAGTTATAACGTAAACGTATATAAGGACGGAGTGAATATGGAACCTCCACAGAGCGTCATAGGGGCGTGTATGCTGTACGAGTTCCAACTTGGATCAAACGCCACTGTAGCGGGGCGGAAGATACCTCAGGGCTTTGGTGAGGGTGTCGTGATTACGCAGACAGTGCAAGGGTGGTTTAGCAAGTTTAAGAACGGTGACGAAACACTCACGAAAGACGCACCACACGTGCCGGAAGACCAACACATGTACAAAATGAGGATCTTCAGGTAGCAATTGAGCCGAACAGACATGTGAGGAACTGGTGCTAACATTCAATGTTAGTCGAGAAACCATTCGCCAGCACCTCCATCAATTTGGGAAGCACTACAAGTTGGGTCTATGTGTCCCAGATGATTTATTTCCGGGCCAGAAAGTCCTCCTGTGTGTTTGGTGGACTGCTCACGACATCGTGCATCGGGAACTGCTACCGGGCGGTCAGAGAAGAACATCAATGCAACTGTCTACTGTCAGCAGTTGAGCCGTGTTCAAGAAAAACTCAAAACCCTGGAGCCAACACTTCTCAATCGCTAAGGGGTTCCCCCATTACGGGACAACGCTATGCACCACATAGCTAGAATGAGCCGGAACACCATCCTACACCTTGAATGGGAAAAAACTATTGCATCTGCCATACTGTCCGGACATTATACCGTCCGGTTATCGCCTGTTTTTTTCCTTGGACACTCACTTTAGAGGACTCCAGTTCAACTCCGTAGTAGAGGTGCTAAATGCACTTGATACCTTCTTCGCTTCACGGCAAACCAAGTTCTACCGCGAAGGAATCCATGCCCATCCCGAACGTTGGCAGAAGGTCATTGATACTGATGGGTACTATTTTTGATCTTCCAGGTACGTCTTTGGTGACATATCTATGCTCTAAGTGATTGGTCAAAAAGCGACAGAACTTTCTTCGTTACTTTTATACATATTACATAAAACTACTGTATAAGTTCTAGTATCTCGAGATCGGGAAATCGGAATGTCAAAATTCGTTCAGATAATTGCTAATTTTGGTCCAGTTTACAAAATATATAAAGATCAAATAGTGTCCTTTTTGCTTCCTGGTTACTTTATGTTCGAATATCTCGAGTTCCGACATTCGAAATGTCAAAATTCCTTCAGATTCGTGTTCCTGGTGGTCTAATTTACAACATATATGAAAATCAGGTGGGGTCCAGTTTGCTTCCCTGCAGCCGAAAGGTACATTGAAAGTGTCGTCAAAGAAATAACTTTAAAAAAAAAAAAAAAGCTAAGGATCGAACGTCAGTATTTGTCACCCTAATTTAGCTGTGACTTGTACAACCATCGAATTATCCCTTTCGCACTGTGCTGCACATATTACCATAATAGTCTTGGAGCAAATAAAAAAAGTTAAAACACACATATAAATCAATACATTTGTCTCGATCGATAGATGCTTTCACAATTGTTAAAAGGTGTAATTAAAAACAGCAAACATTGTTTCTGCTTTGAAAAGGACAATCCCTTATAAAGCCGCAAACACGGTTTCGGGCGGCTTTCGCTTTCGAAAAGAGCTTTTTCGGTTTCAGTTTTGAAAACCGCTTTTGCGGTTTCGGTTTTGAAAACCGCATTTACGGTTTCGGTTTTGAAAACCGCATCTGCGGTTTCGGTTTTGAAAACCGCATTTGCGGTTTCGGTTTTGAAAACCGCATCTGCGGTTTCGGTCTTGAAAACCGCTTTTGCGGTTTCGGTTTTGAAAACCGCATCTGCGGTTTCGGTTTTGAAAACCGCATTTGCGGTTTTCGGTTTTCAGAAAATCGTTTTTTTCAAAAACCGAAAACCGCAAATGTCACAAAAATTCAACAGCACTATTAGAAACCGAGCACATTATTATGGCTCCGATTTTTGTATAAATTGGGGGGCGTCAAGTCACTATCAAGTCGTCTAACAAGACAACAATGACGATTTTAGTACAGTAAGAACTTCACAAGCAAACTTCAAGAGTGATTCGTCCCTAGAGGTCTGCACGGGCTCGAGCTTACAAGGCATACACCACTTCGGGCCCGGGCCGTAAATTTTCAAATATAAAACCATATTTCTGGGGCCTTTGGGGCCTAACTTTGCAACTATACTGTACAACGATATTTATTAGACCGTTCTTTCTGGTGAACTTTCAAAGCATAACTGTAAAATTAAACCTCTAGTTGCTGTAAATAAATATACAATTTTGCGTTAATTATTACATTTCTGTAGTTCGGGCTTATTTGATTATCACACGAATTCGAGCCGGGCTCGGGCCTAACTGCTAAAACATATTTCGGACTCGGGTCGGGCCTCACATTATAAATTCACGGGCCGGCCTGGGCTGGGGCTAAAAATTTCGACCCGTGCAGACCTCTACTATGCCCTGTCTAAAATATACGTATTTTCACTTTTATTCGCGAGTCACTATTCGTTCATCACCATAATCGTGTATGATTTTTGCATTAGAAAAGGACAAGAAGCAAAATCACTCAATCAATGAAATAGAAAAATTAAAACTATTTAAGCTGAAGATATGAAGATAACAAAAGAAGTAATTCTAAAATAGTTTCTCTATTTATACGTAGGTTGTACCCAATGACAGGAATAATAGGGTCTCAGAAGCCTTCCGATAGTATACAATAGCGGTTTTCGATCATTTATGAATTCTCTCTTTATTTCTACCGTATAAGATCAACTCAAGTTTACTTTTTTAATTTTTTTTTTCAGTACATGGCTTTAACTCACGTTAAAATGTGATTTAAAAAAAATAAGTTACTTTTAATTTTGCTTAGTAAAGTGCAGTACATATATATCCCTTTTAGGATTTCCCCAAAGTATATCCGAGGTATATACCAGATATATCTAAGGTATATACCAGATATATCCAAGGTGTATCAAAAAGGGCTTTAGAACTTTGAAAACTCATAGTGATTGATTCATTTATCTTACAAACATGGTTTTGGTGTCATTTGACTTCTTCAATTTTTTGAAGAAACTACGACAACTTCAATTTTTTACCTCATACCTAAAGAGGCTCAATGTGGCTTCTATTGGTGATGATGTTGGGAGGATCTTTACTATACTTTGTACGAAAATTACGTTGCACAGTTGTCGTAGACTTGGAATTCTTCTAACCAAAACATACAGCTAGCACGGCCGGAACCAGTAAAGGCAGCCATCTTTGCTGCAACTACCGTTAGCGTTTGCGGTGGCTTGTTTCTGAAGTAGTAACTACGTGAGTCAAAACTTGATATATTTTACTACAAAATGACGCCAAAACAATGTCTGTAAGATAAATGAGTCAATCAATATGAATTTTCAAAGTTGTAGTCCTAGAGTTCTTTTTCATACACCCTGTATTGGTATTCGTCGGGTACGTAACTTGGTACAGAAGTACTTACACAATAAATAAATTCGAGGACGAATGGCAGTATATTGTAAGTTATGTAAAAAACGAATGAGATTCGGTTTGGTTTCTTGTCTTCGCGCCCCATTCGAATCTAAAGAACAACGTTCAAGAGCGCTCACGTGAATAAACATCATAGATCAGGCTTGCCAACCATACGATAATTTATAGTAATATACGATCATTTAAATCTTCATATGCTATATACGAAAATGCCCTTACGATAACAGGTGAACAGTGGCGGATCCAAGGGGAGGGCTATAGGGGCCGCCGAGATATACACTGGATAAAATGGGCTTCAATCCTGCTTTACACTGGATAAAACGGCAAAATATGGTTTACCCCCCCCTTGATCATATCCTGGATCCGCCCCTGTAGGTAAATATACGATAATTTTAGAACGCACACTTTTTTTTGCAGTTTTTGAATGTGCAAATAAACTATAGATGTTAAGCCTGCCATATTTTTTATCATGAGAATAGGGGACACTGATGCCCCCCCCCCAAAAAAAACAACTTTCGAACACAATCCAATGACCTGTAACTCTGGTTATGAACAACAGTATGATAGGCGAAAGTTCTATCAGCTGCAGCTATTTTTCTCTCTTCGTTCCTTGCAATTAATTATACGGAGTGAAGATATTTACAAAAGACTCGCCTTAATAACTCAAGTTGACGTCTTATAAAATGCTTTACGGGAAAACAATATGCAAATGATATTGTTTTATTTAAATCAGTGACACAACCTACCTTCAATGTTCTTCGCACATTCAGCAGTATGTATTTACACGGCCGTATTTACCAAAATTACATTTGTGAGTTTAATCTGATGATGAGAACTTGGTTGATTTTCCTCTTTGCGTCTTGTGTGATTGACAGGCACGAATTTGCCTATTTCTAAGCCCTATTCCAAAGGAAAATTCTGCGTCCCTAGCCTCTCAAAAAAGATTATTTATATTTTTTGTTAACTTATCCAGGGGCGGATCCAGGATGGATTTCTGGGACATGGTGGGTTGTAATACTGCTACTTAGAGCTACTTTTAAGAGCTCCAAACTCTGGGATGGGTTTTATTTATATATAAAATAGGAAAGTTTTCTCTTCTGGAGGTGGGCGATTGCCCCGATGGCTTCCCTGGATCCGCCCCTGAACTTATCTAATGTCTTCTTGGAGAAAAACTTACTTATCTTTCATGTGTTCGTAAATGTAGGAGTACTCGAAGCCATTTTATGTTTACTAGTTTTATATATATATATATATATATATATATATATATATATATATATATATATATATATATATATATATATATATATATATATATATATATATTGAAGTGTGTCCCACCATGTTCAATGGAAAGGGCAGCATTGCAAAATTTGCAGTTAACTTCATAGTTGAACTTCGTTGCTTTCAGAAAAAAGGTACTACTACTTCTCGAAATTGGAAGAAAACGTGTATTTCGTTGAATTGAATTGATTTTGAGTTTAACGTCCCTTTCGGCAGCGAGGCTATATGAGACATGGACCTACTGATTAACGTGGAATCCGAACCACATGAGCTCCCGCCGGGAATCGAACACCGGTCTCCCACGCCAAAGGCGCGTACGCTAACCGCTTAGCCACGGAGGAGGTCAACGTGCATTTCGGTTTAGGTATTCTCGTTGATACAAAATTGGAACACGTCAGTTGTAATGTATTAACAACAACAAGTTAGCTCGTGGACTTTATCAAAGATCCCTTTGACTGCCAACAGACAACTAGAACACTGTGCTGTGTCTAGGGTTCCCAGCCAATGTCAAAATTTTTGATTCTTCACTTTTCGAGAAGCTGATATTCAGAGTACAAATAGGAAGGGGTTAAAATACGGGACATTTGCCTGTCCCAACTAAATTCACGGGGACGCAGGGCATTCAGGTCCAAAATCGGGACTATCTCGTTTTTTTTAACGGGAAATATGACAGGCTTAACATTAAATACAGTTAACATGTGCATTAAATACAGTAATTATAAAACAAGCACACGGATGTTTTTAACAGCCATTCCCACTAAAATAAATCAATAACGATTTGATAACTAGCAAATGGCAACTCTGCATCCATTCTTTAAGCTCAATTCAGGATCCAGGACGGACTTCTGGGGGGGAGGTTCTAATACTGCTACTTAGAACTACTTTTAAGAGCTCTAAACTCTGGGATGAGTTTTATTTATATATAAAATTAAAAAATCCTCTCTTGGGGGGGGGCAATCGCCCCGATCGTCCCCCCTTGGATCCGCCACTGCGAAGGAGTGGGAATATTGTTGTTGTTCAGAGTAGTGTTAATGAGGATTTTGAAAAAATGGTGAGGACAGTGACACTGATTTGGATTGATTGATTGATTTTGAGTTTTACGTCCCGTTCAGCAGCGAGGCTATATGAGACGTGGACTTACTGATTAACGAGGAATCCGAACCACATGAGCACTGATTTGGAGTTCGAAACTGAAGATTACTAGGCAATTTTATTATATATTTATATTATTACTATTATTAATAATATTATACATTTTCTACCATTATCACGTGCATAATGAATATACGATAAGTTTTTGTAAATATAGTAATTTCAAAGACGAAAATCGATAATTTTGTTTTCTGAGGTTGGGAACTCTGTCTTAGATGGTCATTTTGGAATTTCTTCTCACTCTACCTGGCCCGGGTGGGTGTAGTTAAATTTAGATTGCACCATGTGGTATTATTCCACTTTGCAAACACAACTTTATTGATTTAAAAACAAAAAGTGATTTACTTAAAGGAGCAGTTCGACTTGGAAATGCATTTTTTACAATTTATTTCCATTTGTAGAGTTGAAAATTCTAAAAGAAATAGTGTTTTTTTGATCGCGATACGTTCAGTCGTTAGCGAGTAACAGAGGAAGAAAGATTTTGTGATGACGTCATAGGTGGGCAAGAAGCAAGAGCAGGCTTACATACTACACAGTGCCAAGCATTTCGTTTGTGAGAGGTGCGGTGGCACGTTCTAAGTGCAGTTTCATTTTCCAGAACTGATTGCAAAGACTTACAAATATCAGCTGCATGTAGAAACTGATATCTGATGGTGGTCTGTACAAACGTTTTTATAATATTATAAAACGTATCCTATAAGCATGAGTTCAGCGTTTCAAAAAAAAAAAAAAAAAAAAAAAAAAAAAAAAATCGAAACCAATATGTAAATAGATGGCGGACGAGATTGCTGCAACACCTAAGTACCTTTTCTTTAATCATTCTTCCGATTCCCAAACATAAGCATGTTCATTTTCACGTTTTGTTGCAATTTTTAACGCTGACCCTATAATTTTGTGCTTCAAGGTATGTACAGAAGCGTAACATATGAGGCAAAAATGAAATAACATCTGTAAAGTTTGCCAGAATACGAAAAACACTTCACCGGTTAAATTTCTTTTATTCTCATAGCTGTCCGCGGAACAACTCTCATGACCCGTTTCATCATCATTGTCACATGATACAGAGAAATTAAACGATGGATCAATGTATTGAGGAACAGTCATCGTCACCGTTTCCTTCTACAAGCAGGTATATTTCACTCCCTAATTCACATTGTATAGCTTATTTCTAAAGCAGTATCTTCAGAATCATGAGTGACATCGTCTCTATTACTCTCTAATGCCTCGTCTTGACTACAACCATCAATTGCGTCTTGTGCGATATTTGTACGTTGGTAACTGGACATAGATCGGTGCTTGTTCAATGGCTCGGATTTTGAACCTTTCAATAATATACTTGGAACAGCATTCTTTCTCAGTTCGCGTGTAAATAATTCTTGCATTAGCCAGAAGTGGATCTAGACGGTAAAAACTCAGAAGGGGGGGGGGAGCAGGACTCAGACTATGATATGTATATCATGTTTACTAAAAACTTTCAAAAATATCTAAATAATAGCTTAAATCAATTTTGTCACTCAAAAACTGGGGTCCTAGGCCCCCGGCCCCAGCCTAGATCCGCCACTGGCATTAACTTTTCTTTCAGTAAACTTGACTTCTCGAAGGCAGGCTCTTCAAGATGTTTGGAACACGAGTGATTTTATTTGATACATTTTTTTCCCATTGATTTTCTTGGGCCATAATTTATATCGATCTGGTGATATCTCACGACTTAGAAACGTAAGAAAAGATACTTTACGTCCTCAGCTTCAATTGCACAAGAATTACAACCGAAAACACAGAGGTGTTAGGCATTTCTACTTTACTTCACAGACACAACACGCGCTGTACTAACATGTGTTTTCTACTTCACACTAGTGTTTCTTTCAGAAAAAAATCCAGGGGGGGGCACTTAGTATTCGGAGAGGCACATTATTTTTACACAGTACTATTATATTTATTACATTATAGACGTATTTTGGTCTCCTCCTGGGGAATCTCTCAGAGCTCCGGGAGACAGTGCCACCCTAAAAACATGTCTGGAAGAAACACTGTTTCGCACAACAAACTTAATTACTACTCTCTCTCTACTCTTTTTTATACTACTGCTATAGGAAAAACAACTAACAAAAACTTCCCTCAAGAATTCAACACAGAGCAAGACTGCTAACAAATCCAAAACACAATCTATTAAATCCAATGCACTATTAAAGGTTTATCAGCTGCGTACAAGGGAATGGTTGCTGACTCACATTGAGTTTCTCGCGTATCCCACCCATGACGTCACCATTTACGATTCATCAAAAACAAATGCCTGTAGAAGCTGAACGAGACGGCCTATCAAGATATAAAAAATACGTGTCTCTTATTTTTTGTTTCTCTTTCTATTGCACCAAACTTGTTTTTAACTCGAACTGCTCCTTTAATGTTACGAAACATAATTGTGCGAGCGTCAGCGAGTGAAGGGGTTAGAAGCCCCACAGGACTCATTTTATTTCACCGTTGCCCACATGATAATACCACGTGACATTACGTCACGCTCGGGGTGGTGCAATTTCAGATGTAAATCTAACATCACCCGACACCGGCCAGAGGCTTGCTCTTACTAACCTCTCAATGAGGCACACGCTAGGCTCGCTCAGGCTCACACTTACTTGAGCTCGGGCTGTTTACTCTAGATGAGGCTTAATCTTGTGATCACTCCTAACATAGGGCTCTCACTCGCTAAAGGTTTTGGGCTTGCCGTTCTCAATGGGGTATGCGCCTGCATCATCTTGAACTTCGTCTTGCTCTCCGCTTATAGGTCGCACAGAAATATTGGAGTTGAGCCCTACCAGGCCAGCGAGGGATACGGACAAAATCTCGCGGCCGAAACATCGCCGCCCAAAATCTCGCCGGCCAAAACCTCGCGGGACAAAATCTCGCCGGGCCAAAACCTCGCGTGGCCAAAACCTCGCCGGACAAAATCTCGCCGGGCCAAAACCTCGCGTGCCCAAAACCTCGCCGCCCAAAACCTCGCGGGACAAAATCTCGCCGGGCCAAAACCTCGCCACCCAAAACCTCGCGTGGCCAAAACCTCGCCGCGAATGAAACTTTTCTTTAAAATTTATCCAATGAGTTTCTTAATATGCAATTCCACATTACAAATAATAATAATAATAATAATAATAATAATAATAATAATAATAATAATAATAATAATAATAATAATAATAATAATAATAATAATAATAATAATAATAATAAGAAGAAGAAGAAGAAGAAGAAGATACAGAAAACATCGTGTGCATGGGCTTTCTTGGGTTATTCCCATTTCCTTCCACTTTCTTTATTCGATCATTTCCTTCATCCAGGTCATCTACGTCTCCTTTAACCTACAGGACATAATCAAGGGACGTCGTAAAAACTCATATATTATTTCATACTTTCATAAATATTATTAGATTTTTGTTGAAATTTAAAGTTTTTGGATGCTCCAAAGTTCACGAAACTAACCCCGTTAGTTGTCATTGCTTTCCTTATGCAGACTTTCTTTCCCTATAACCAGTTTAAAAACATCCTGTCGCCCTATCTTCACATTGAAATCCTCTAATACAGAAATAGAATTTTCATATGGTATCGCGAGACTTGGTCAAATACCCGTGATACTTTTTCTGAAACAGCGTCTTTTATACCGTCATCCTTATCATCTGTTGGAACATTTACATTTTGGTCAGGCGAGATTTTGGGGATGGCGATATTTTGGGGGGCGAGGTTTTGGCAAGGCGAGGTTTTGGCCAGGCGAGGTTTTGGCCCCGCGAGGTTTTGGGCGGCGAGGTTTTGGCCAGGCGGGGTTTTGGCCCGGCGAGATTTTGGCCCGCGAGGTTTTGGGCGGCGAGGTTTTGGCCAGGCGAGGTTTCGGCCCGGCGAGATTTTGGGCCGCGAGGTTTTGGCCAGGCGAGGTTTTGGTCCGCGAGGTTGTCGCCGCGAGGTTCTGGCCGCGAGGTTTTGTACCCAAACCGGCCAGCGACTCTTGTGAACATGGATCTTGCTTACAACTTTGCTTGCATTATCATTCATAGAAAAAAAATTTATAATAATAATAATAATAATAATAATAATAATAATAATAATAATAAAACAAAACTATATTGAATTTACCTGTTATTGCTAAGAAAGAAGCACCTACCTTCCTGATTGATCTTCGCTATGGACGCAAGAGTCTCTTTCTGAATGTTTCTTTCTACCACACTGATCAAAAACGCAACTGAATTTCGCGATTAATGCTTGAAATCCAACAGAAACCAAGAAGGAAGCAAGCGATTTAGGAAAGTCAAAGCTGACAATTCAAAGAAATAAGTGTGTGGATTTTGATGCAAGAATATACAGGAAATGTGGCCTCTGGACTTCCCCTTCATTTCAACATCGCTAACCTTTTGATTCATTTCCTTTTGAATGCATTTAAATTAATTACGAATATATAGCTATTTTGGTATTTTCCAACTGCGTGTTTGGGGGTTCCTATTCCTTACACTTCCTCTTCTTGCGGAGGAGAACGGAACGAAATATTAATTGTGTTTCCATGCACTGATGTCAATGTTTCCTGTGGAAACCCGATATAAAGGGTGAGAGGAAATTCAAGCATCATAGGCAGTCACAATACTTCTTTTTCTTTTTCTTTTCTTTTTTTAGTGTGCTCTTGTTGAGTTCCACACATTGCTGTTCGTGAAATCTCAAATTATATGGGTCACAATATGGGACATAATATGGGTCAATTGTTTCCCATACTTCCTTGATTTTTTAAATATGTCCAGCAATTGTCCCACATTATTGTGCAATATTGGTTGTTGTTCAGGATGGCTCGATTGAACTCATTGACAACACCTTTTGAGTATCATTCACGCAGAGACAACAGTATTATTTCCTCATGTTCCTCCTGTGACAGCATTATTCACTGCAATAAAAGTAATATATATATATATATATATATATATATATATATATATATATATATATATATATATATATATATATATATATATATATTATTTTATCTATGGTGAGGCAGGCCCGTAGCCAGCCCAAAAATGTAGTGGGGCCGGTAGAAGTTGGGAGGGGTGATCCAACCATATATAGTTCACTTACAAGCCCTTCGTGAAAATTTTAGGGGGGCCAGTAAAAATTTAGGGGAGCCTGATCCCCCTTCACTCCTTAGGGATGCGGACCTGTGGTGAGGGAACGTTTCGGACAATCTGCACACTGTGTCCATGCAAGTCCGTCTGAGATTACACATGGTGTTTCTAAATATTTTAATACTTAGTGCCACGGTGGCTTAATTGGTAAAAGATGTCTACCTACCAATTAGAGATCCGGAATTGGCTCTTGGTGGATACAAGAATTATTTTGTGTATTTCTACCAGGGTTGTTTTGTTTAAAACAAAGTTTAAAACAAATGATTAAAACTTGTTTTAAACAATTGATTTTGTTTAAAACAAATTTTATATACATTTTAAACATTTTGTTTTAAACACGTGTATTTTTAAGACTTGTTTTAAACATATGCTTATTTCTATTTTATGTTTGTAAAAAAATCTACCAGAGAAAGAAAATGTCCAAAAAGTGCTTCCAGGTCCGTAGCCAGGGAGGTGCTAGAGGGTGCACAGCCCCCTCTAAATTATTTTTTTGTCCCTGTAAAAGCACACTGAAGAGAATTTCCAAACTGACACAAAACCAGTGAAATTCTTGCTATTATAATTACCAAATTAAATTCAACTTTGCGCATTCTACCCATTTAGATGTAAAATTATATATTTCTTTGCTAGATGCACCAAACATCTTCAACTGCCTTTACCCATTTCAAGAATTTCAAAACATGCCCTGTTATTGCAATTGCAACAAACATCCAAGAATACCAGGTGCACTTCCATTATCATAGTATCATAGTATCATAGTCCACAACTTTAGCTGTGAATAAAAATAAACTGTAATTCTCTTATTTTGGAAGGTAGAAAATTGAGTACAAGCGTTCAATAAAACATATACTTCTATTTTGTATTGATATAATCTAAAGTTGTTGTAATATAATTTTGTTCTAATGTTTAAAAAATAAATACTTCAATTTTAATTAATATGAAACAAAGTACCTCGCAAAGAGCTCGTATTAAGCACACAAAAATGAAACAAAAAAAATTACGTTCGATTATACAAATACAATAATATTCTCTTTTAAGTTTTCCTATTAATAAATGCGAATGCTTTGGTCTCAGTATTTTAATCTTATCATTCTTAGGAGTTAATACAAATAAAAAGCTGTAGTAAAAGCTTACGAGAAATTAATAATGAGTAAAACAAAACTACAAAATAGCCCTTACCACTGGTCTAGTGAATAGAGTGCGCGTGTTTGAATGTGATCTCGGGGTTTGATATCCATGAAATTCTCGAAATCGAGAGCAATGTAGTGGTTCGTATTCCACTTTAAACTGCAAGCTTCGCGTTTTTATAGCCTCGGTACTGAAAAAAAAAAGTGGAATTAAAACAAAAAACAAACAAAATTTTAACAAATTTTGTTTAGCTAAATTTTAACAAATAAACAAACAAGTTGGCCTTCTAGAAAATGAGAATGTGAAGGAGAATAGTGTTTTTATTTATTTATTTATTTATTTAGATAGAAACATAATCAACTTTAATGAACATATAATGATGCCATTATACAATAAAAGTTAATTGGAGTGTTTTGTTGTGACAAACAAAGTCTATGTCAAAATATTCTGTTTACAATATTTTGTTTTCTGCAAATGGAACAATCCTGATTAATGGGACGTGTGCTCATTCTAACATTCAGATAATTAGCTTTTGTTTAGTGTAAATGCGACGTACAATGACGTTCCTCATCTACGTTTACCATAGCACTATTTTGCCCTAAGCACTTCAATTGTTTGATCGCATTTTTTAAAAAAAATCTTTGTATGTTAATGATCAATGTTCTTAATCTTGAATTTGTGTACTGTAATATTGTCAATACAGGATATTATGAACTATAGTTGTTACAGATTCTGTAAATAATAAATAAGTATGCAATTTTATGGTGTTGTGTCATGTCTTAATCATTGACCCCTCAGTATTCACTTCTGCCCTCCTATGAAATCAGACTGGCTACGGGCCTGAGTGCTTCTCATTCAAAAGACTATTTTCTTCCCATGTGAATGTTTTGATTTCTTGTGGCTACAGCAGATCAATGTGGTGATCTACAATTTATTTTGCCTCTTTTCTTCCCTTGTTTTTAACGTTTCTTGTATTGTTTAAATGCTTATCAGTTAATTTGCAAAGAAAGTGTTGTAGTCGAAGGTTAGACTACTTATAGAACTGATATTAAAAAATAAATAAAAGAATTATGGAAACAAGTTTTTGTGTTGTATTCAGAAAACAAAGGGTTCTTTGCTAAATTGTGCCTCTGAAATATCGCAGGCATTCCTTGAAATAGTACATGTTGGTTCTCAGTTTCCATACGTACATACAAAGAAAAAAAGAATCCGAAATGAAAAAAAGAAAAACTATGTGACAAGGTGCAATCTAGAGTTTTATATGATTGCCGCTGGAGAGGGGTGTCCGTTTAGAGGTCATCCGCCAACTGCCCTGAATTTCAGTTGGGAGCATAATACAGATTTCCTTAGCAAAGTCCACAGAAAAAAATGAAGTCCTTATACCGAACAAATACGGACTTTGATCACCATATTTGCTGACGGTAAGGAACTATAGGCCTAAATTGCTCTCTTATATATATATTTTTTTGGCCTAGGATTCCAAAGGTTTCAATACTTTCAAATTTCGGGCCAACTTAAAATTCTGGAAATTGGGCCTAAGCAACTTTCCAGTTTTGATCACCTATATTTCATCTGTATTTATTCGGTGCAAGGACCCCAAACTTGTTCTGTTGGACTTTGCTTATCAAAAGATTTCTAAAACTGCCTTACTATCGCCAAAATCTGAGATTCATGGTATACTGTCCTCTTGCCCTCACTGACCTCTGTCTAGTGGCAGTCATATGAATCTATCCCACGTCCTTTCACGTGGATGTAGTTTCATTCATTACGGACTCTTGACTGCGAAGATATTACGTTTTGAAATATAATTCATTTACTGAGCAAAACTGAACCTTATTGAAAATGGAGTTGGATCCATTGTGCTTTGAACGCCCCAAATATTACTTTTCTTCAATAAATTATTGACTTGAAAAAAAAAAAAAAAACAATTACGTAGGCTTGCAGAAAATATTCTAACGTTAGCACAACGTGAAGTGTGCTTCAAATATTACTTTTCGAAGATTTATTATTTTAAAATAGCATCAGTGTTCTGAAATAGTAATCAAATTTTGCAACTGAAATCTCATCCGCCTCCACGAAACGTGAGTTTAGCCTCTAAGGGCATAACTAGGAAACGTTCAGAAACAGTAATCCCAAAATGAGTTCTCTTAGGGCTAAATAACCGCACAAGCGTATTTCTGGTAAAATTCTAACCTTAAAATATGTAAAATGACTCCCTTTGCATTTGAAATTTCGAATTGCAATCAAAGATGGCCGCAATGATACTTGCCATCGCATCATCTGATGTATTAGACCATTTTCAAGTGTCATCATCCTCCCTCAAACCCGTTCTCAACACACAAGGGTGCTGAGGACTTTTATTCACTATGTATATAGACAGATTGTGTGAAATCTTTATAGTAAATATATTTTAAAATCTATTTAGAAAGCTTATTACAACCAAGTAAGTACTTATGAGAGTTACTGGCAAGAGGGTGTAATAAAAAGGGCCCGTGATATGAAATAAGTTGAGAATTACTAATCTATCCTGAAATATTCTGTACCCAACACAGTGTAGTCTTAACCGGGATAAAATAAATGAAAAAGTCAGTTGCAAGCAGTGGTGCTATTCAGCGGGTTCCGACCGGTTTGCTAGAACCGGTTGTTAAATATTTTGAGTTCGCATAACCGTTTGTTACAGCCAGACATAATAGTAAATTTTACCCAGTTATACCCAGGAACAGTAAATTTTAGTTTAACTATCTTTGTTTTTAGAAACTCTCACAGCTAAAGGGTTAAACAAATGATTCAGTAGAACAAAGTATAAGCGGCTTATTTCTTAATCGCAAACACTCAGATATCAAGAATGAAACTGGGATCACATGAGTGTAGTGATGAGGGTGATTTACGTATATTTGAAACTCATACGTATTATCAACACTTGCTGATCCATTGCTATATTAAGGTCTTTCCAATACTTTTGGACAACCATCTACGTTGGGTAATTTGTTTCCTAGATATTTGCAGTAGTACCTAATTTTGTCACATCACCTTGTATTACCTATAGAATGCTGTGTAGGTCACTTCTTGTCACTTGTGGTATCCAGTAAAAAAGTTGCTTTTGTCTACCTTGTACGGTTTGTTTCCTAATAGAGTTATATCTATTTATCTACCTATCCATCTACTATCTCTCTCTATCTATCGATATACAATATATATATATATATATATATATATATATATATATATATATATATACACAGAACCGGTTGTTAAAAAGTTAGAATAACATCACTGGTTGCTAGTAAAGGGCAAGAAATCTTAACAAAAAAGTTACTATACGATTTTGAAATATATATTTAAAATCATGTTTTAAACTGTTCAAAATGTTTAAAACATGTTTTTTCTGTGTATTTTAAAACGTAAACGTCTTTTTCATGTTTTAAACACATGTTTTGTTCTTTTTTTTTAAGAAGCTGTTTTTTTCCAACCCAGATTTGTACCCTCGTTCTAACTTGCTTCAGAGATCGCTCAGCCTCTGTATACTTGGAAAAAGCTGGAGTTGAAAGTGACCCAGGCGTTGTACTGGTTATATCACCTTCTAATATATTCCCAAGTCGCGGGAGTGTGGAGTCATCATTGGTATTGTACCTTATTGGCAGGTCGTTTGTCGCACACTGAGACACTTCAATGCACAACATTCTAAATAAGTCTATTAATGCAACAGTTTTCGCTCTTCCCTCTTTTTCTTTACACCGTATCTTCTAGTACGTTCCTTATGATACAATTTCTTCTGACACAAGATCCCAACCAGTTTCTCTTCTTCTTTCCAACCATGTCCAAAATTGTTATTTGCCCTATTCCTCGTTCTACTATTTCTAACACTTATCCATTTGTTTTCACTTAGAGCCAGCTTATTCCTTCCATTCTTCTCTACTCTCACATTTCGAAAGAGCTTGCAATAATGCTGCTAAAATCGAGTAATTGATTATTAAGAGGTAATAGAATATTGGATAATTGTTAACTCTTTGTATATATACATATTATAACTCTGAATAACTTTTTTTAAAAATTTATTATTAGTTTGCATTGACCTTTCACAGGCTTAAGGAACAAGAATAGGAAATTGTTTACGCTTATACGTGGAATATAATCTCAGGTAGGTGTTCGCCATTATTTGGCCTCACAGATACGGCTTCCGTGTAACACATGATTCATGACAGGGGTCAATATTTTTGATCTGAGTGCCCGTATTTTTGTACAAATATTACCCTTGAGCTGCTGTATTATTTATGGTTTGTTCACATACAATGTGTCCTTCAGATAGCCCTAAAGAAAATAATCAAGTGGAGTGAGGTCAGGCGAATGAGAGGGTCAGTTTATGTTAGTGTTTCTCGATATGATATGATGGATAAAAAGGGTCCTCAGAAGTCCAGTTGAGGCCCTTGCCGTGTGTGCTGTGCGCCCATCTTGTTGAAACCACATCTTAGGCACGTTCGCTACTGCAGGACACACTTAAAGCAACACTTATCAAGGATCAAATGCAGTAACGGTGAATGGTGATCGCTATCGAAACATGATTGCGATTACTGACATAAACTGGCCTTCACGTTCGTCTGACCTCGATACGCTTGATTATTTTCTTTAGAACTATTTGAAGGACAAAGTGTATGTAAACAAGCCACAAACAATATAGCAGCTCAAGGACAACATTCGTACAGGAATACAAGGACCAGAAGTGTTGACCCCTGTCGTCATAAATCATGTGCTGCACAGGCTAGTATCTGTGAGGCCCATAATGGCGGACACCTACTAGAGATTATATTCCACACATAAGTGTAAACAATCTCCCATCCTTGGTCTTTGAGTCTGTGAAATATCAATGGAAACTAATAATAAATAAAAATTTTGTTCACAGTTATAACTCTTTCGTGACTTTTGACCCACTCTATATTTATTAGGAGAATAATTACATAGTGCAAAAACTAATAGTAAATGCTACAAATAAACTCGTTGATGTCTCTCACAGAGTCAATACAGTTACACAAGTTAGAAACACCTGTCTTTGGAGTTCTAGGACCTATTTTTAGGTCTTAAAGTAGTGTCTTCAATATTCGATTAAAAAAGGACCAATAAAGCTCTTTACTTCGTTTTTTGTTTTTTGTAGCCTAGAGGCATTGTAGAACATGTTATGTGTGGTTCCACGTCTTTCTGCATCGAGACATAGGAGGTAATGACGTCATAAGTTAAAAAATGTTAGGCCTATTTTCATTATTTCTTGGCGGGCTTACTTGTGCACCTAGATTAAAATTTTGCACAAACACTGAGTCCATCGAGTAGTATTTATTAGATTTTTTCAGATCTCTGTGTTAAAATAAGGGGGGGGGGCGCAGAGGGGCAAAAAGGTAAAAAAAATGGTATATATATATATATATATATATATATATTACAAAAAAATAACATTTTTCGCGATTTTTCCGCCTCAGATACATGATGGAGACATGTGAAATGTACCGTTTGAAAGGACGTTCTAGTCTGAAGAGAATGAGCTACAAAACATGATCCTAGGATAAATAGCAATGTCTCAGGAAAATTTTAACCTGAGATCAGGATCTTTTACTTTAATCTACGGCATTGTGGGATCATTTGTAAATATTTTTTCCGCCCTTACTATTGAAGATAGAAGCTAGAAAATTTGTACACACATTTATATCATCCCTTAGTATTTTTCAGTTTATTTTCAAATCTCTGCGTTAACACATAGTGGGTCTAGATTGGTTCAAAATTTTGAAAAGAAAAAATCAGAGAAAATCTTGATTTTCCTCAAAATTTCCAACCTCAAGGACACGATAGGGAAATGTGAATGATACCGTTTGAAAGGTTGCTCTATCGTAAAAAGGACGAGGTATGTACCATGATTCTATGATAAATAGGGATGATGCTGTTGCCGTTTGACCGAGAGTCTATAATTTACCTTAAAAAGTCGGAATTTAAAAGGGATATGACAGGAGTGACTACAGCAATAGAAGACACCAAGGATGTTATAAATAGAGGATCTGGCCATATGTATCTTCATCCTATTAAAACGATGAAGCCAAAAAACAACCGAGCATCGGCACGTCTGATTGGCTACTCTCGTTTCTGCCATCGTCTGATTGGCTACTTTTGTTTCCGCCATGCTTGTTGGCTCAAACCATTGCGATCCTATTGGGCGGAGTGGGCAGAGTAGGGGTGGCGAAACTGCGACGTATGGCTTCAAGATTTTGTTGTAAGGGCAGATCCTCTATTTTATAAGATCCTTGGAAGACGGAAGACGCTTCTCTTCAAGTGCTCCACATTTCTTGGTTTGTGGCGATATACCTGTTTTGGAGATGTCATCTCCTTCTAGCCATTTATTCTCCATTGATTTCAACATCAACCAATGGGGATTACAGAGATGTTGTAAAGAACATACGCATTATATTTTATCAAAATCAAATAATTTTTGCTTATCATATGCAGGAAAGTTGTTTTAGGATTAGGATTAGGAATTACATTTTTGGGTTTTCAGCCATGTTTGCCCGTCGCGTATGAGGGACAACTTCTTTAGGTGATTGCACTTCTCGGGGAACTGGGAAGGAAGAAATGAAATGAAATGAACCTTTAAGTTTTACGTCCCACGAATATGCCAGTTAGACGAAAGGGGACGGTGGTGATGAGAAATGAGTGAAACTGTGGAAAGAAGAAAGTGGGAGGAAACTGGAGAACCCCGAGAAAACCCACGCACACTGTGTTTGTCCACCACAAAGTTCACTTGGCGCGAGTTGGGATCGAACCAGGGACCCCATGCATCAGAGGGAGAAGGAAGAAAGGATTGGGAAAGGAAAGAGGTGGCATGAGACCTTTATGTAAAGTGCCATACCGGTATTTGCCTTATGTGAATGAAGGAAAGCTCATTCAAGATGGCTGACCTGGAATTGTTTAACTCTTTCGACCGAGTATCCCCTCCGGGAATCGAGCCCCGGACCGCTCGCATCAAAGATAACACTCATCGACAACGCTAGGCAAGGCCATTAGGGAAGTTGTTTTGTGTGTATGTATAATGAAATGAAATGAAATGAAATCTTTCAATTTTACGTCCCACAATTATGCTGGTTAGGCTAAAGGAGACGGTGATGATGAGAAATGAATGTAAATGGTGGAATGAAGAAAGTGGGAGGAAACGGGAGAACTGCGAGAAAACAAAGGAGCACGGTGTTTGTCCACCACAAAGTCCAGTAATCGCAAGTATGTTTGTATATTGTGAACTTGCAACATGGCGGGATTTTACCTCCTTTACTCTTGATCGATTGTAACCCGAAATAATAGTTATTTCAGAAGGTTGGAGTAAGACACCTGTAATTAAATAGAATCATTTACGAGAGCTATCGTATATTGTGAAATAGATAGACCAATAGACAGATACATAAAGGCAGGTTGAGTCGAATGGCAGAAGATATTTCTTTTTCTTTTTTTAAAAAAAAACACTCCAATTTCCGATCAAACACAAAAGTTAAATTTTTAAATGCATAAGCGAATTTTGATGAGGTTTTAAAAGAAACATACAAATAATAATAATAATAATAAAAATATGCGAACACGCCATCTACATGAAAAGAAGAGAATGAAGAAGAAGAAGAAGTAAGGAAGGAAGAGCTTATAAGATAAAGAAAACGATTGGAAATCTACCAACTTCTGTCGCCATTTTTTTTTTTTTTTTACCATTTTGCTGACGTTTACATTTTTGTCTTCCCGCTATAATTCAACAACTCAGCGTTCCGTAGAGATATTATTTTTTTTGTTTCTTTTTTTTCTACCTGATTGCGTCAGTTAGTTTTAGATTATGATTATCAAGGCTGACGATTGAATTTTTTTTTTAATACATATTTCAACACTGTTTTCAAGAAATTAGAAAAAAATAATATTAAAATTTTTACCATTTATCCTTCTCGAACTTACAAGAATGTTTATTTATTGTTCAGTAGTTGGTTACGAAAGCGGAACTGAGTCCTTTTAAGAGCCTGACTTACTAAAAGTAGCGAAGTAAGGTTGTTCCTCATTAGTTCTAATTTGTGTTAACAGCAAGGCCGTAACTTCTGGGGGGGGGAAGGAGAAATTGCCCTCCCAAGGAAGCTTCCCACCGTTCGAGGGGGGTCCACTTTAAGACAAAATTTTCTTACTCCATATACGATACGAAGATGAAATTATAAATGAAGCATCAAACATGTTCACTACATTACATAAAACAAAACAGCACACAAAAAAACTCATTTCAGTTAAAAAAAAAAAAAAAAACTAGGGATCCTAGAAATAATATTATTCGTATGGCTTTGAGATTCGTCAATATTGTCTCCTTAATTAGTTTGTTATGTATGGGACGGCCTAGAAGCATAACGAACGGCCCCGCATACTTTGCCGCGTGGGAGGTCCCACAGGCTCCGGGAATCCACAAAGATTAAGAGAAAGATGGAAAGGAGGGGCCTATTTTTCTTTCTAGGGGGCCCAAATATTAATGCTTACCCCTCCAGAAAAAAAATTTAGTTACGGCGCTGGTTAACAGACAACTTAAATGATTTCATTGGCTCTTTTTTCTTGCTTATTTGACAGACTTTTTCTTTAAAACATTTTGAGTACTTCCGAGTTTTAACATTTTGAACTCGAGTTTTTAAGATACATGTGTTACTGTGTTTGGCCTGAAAAAGGAGATGTGTTGTCGCCATTATAATTCAACTTTATTCTGGAATATGCTATAAGAAAAATAAAAAATAACAACCAGGGCCTAGACTTGAATTGTATTCATCAGGTTATAGTATATGCTGATGATGTAAATTTATTAGGGGGTGATAGGAGAACAATAGAAAGAAATGCAGAGATTTATTAAACGCTTGCAGGGACATTGGTTTAGAAGTAAATGCAGAGAAAACTAAATACATGGAAGTTCGTTGGGATCGTAATACGGCAAATTATGGATGTGTTAAAATATCGAATAACACTTTTGATAAAGTAGATACTTTCAAATATCTAGGATCAATATTAACAGACGAAAACCATATTCACAAGGAAATTAAATGTCGACTAAAAGAAGGGAATTCGTGTTATTATTCAGTTCAAAACCTCTTGTCGTCGAGAATTCTGTCGAGAAATTTGAAGCTTAAAATATATAAAATGATAATCATGCCTGTTGTTCTGTATGGCTGCAAAACATGGTTGCTTACTCGGAAGGAAGAACATAGTTTGAAAATATTTGAGAACAAGGCCCTGAGACGAATATTCGGATGCAAGAGAAACGGGAATGGGAAAAGGCGGAAACTTCATAACAAGGAACTGCACAATTTATACGGTTTACCCAACATTGTTAGAGTCATCAAATCTAGGAGGCTCAGACGGGCACATGTAGCCAGGAAGGAAGAAAGTAGGAACGCTTTCAAAATCTTAACTGGAAAACCAACCGGAAAACGACCATTAGGAAGACCTAGGCGCAGATGGGAGGACAATATTAAGATAGATCTCGCGGAAGTGGGAGTGTGGAAGCTGGATCCAATTGGCTAAGGATAGAAGTCAGTGGTGAGCTTTTGCGAACGCGGCATTGAACCTCCGGGTTCCATAGCCCATAGAGTTAGTTAGTTATGTTATGTTACTGTGTTTTCTGTACAAGCCAAGTTAGAGACAATAATCAAGAAATTATATTTGTGGTGCAACTGTCTGGAGGAACGAATATACATTTCTTGTAGGCACAAAATGATTTCATTGAGTTCAGCGAACAACCCCTGTAGTGATGCTGAAAGCAGACTGAACACTTGTCATTGGAGATGTCTTTATTCTCCGATTTGACTTGAAAAAATGACGGATGGAAAATTCCTTTGTAGATTCGGAATATGCATTTCCTTCTGCCGAAAAACAACAACTTATCGACCTGTGTTGTGGTTTCGAAGTTTAAGAGTTTCAGGATGAACATCCTTTGACTGGACTAAAAGGGTATAGCCGGGAAAGATGGTGAAAAGTATCTTTGCATGGATTGCTGTGATATTTATACCAAAGATATCTTATACCCAAAGATAACTTTGGCCAGAAAATCAACTTCAAATTTCTTCGAATTTCGAAGTTACTGTTGAAAATTAGAAAATCAAAAAAATGTTCATATCTCGGAAACAACTTAAATTACAAGGATGAAACAAAATAAGAGTATACTTTGCTTGAAGGGCCTTATCTAAAATAAGAAACAATGTACTTCACACTTCAAATTTCTAACGAAAAGCGCCTCGAAAATATTCGAATTCAAATATTTTTGCTTTATGTTTGAGTGACCGACCACCTTCTATTTTCTTCCATAGAAACATCAGGAACTCATCTATAATATATTTTGACCATATTTTGATACTCGCCGTGCAACTTCGTGTAAAATGAGTAAAACGAAAAGTCGGATACGCCTGGATGATATGCAACCCACATTACGCCATAAATGTTTTAGCCGGCACGAAGATTGTCAGAAGTCAAAGAGGGTCGAAAAGAAAACGAAATCTTTGAGTTTTACGTCCCACGATTATGCCGCTTAGGCTAAAGGAGACGATGATTATGAGAAATGAATGAAATGGTGGAATGAAGAAAGTGGGAGGAAACGGAAGAACCCCGAGAAAATCCACACCCACTCAAAGACGGTCGAATTTGAATTTCTGACTCGTCATGAATAGCTCCACATGACAGTATAACTCTCATAATCGTACCTCTTCCAGAAGCTGCATAAGAATGCCAGTGTCGCTGATACAATCGAACTGTGTCGCTGATACAATCTCTGATAAGAATGCCAGTGTCGCTGATACAATCGCTGATAAGAATGCCAGTGTCGCTGATACAATCGCTGATAAGAATGCCAGTGTCGCTGATACAATCGCTCATAAGAATGCCAGTGTCGCTGATACAATCGAACTGTCATTTAACTACTGTTACTTTTTTGTTTAAACTGCGCACTGGCAATTCGAACAATGTTAGTGCTGCAATTCTAGAGATGGAAAGGGAACAGCACGTTTTGGATGTGTATGCATCTGTCATGACGTCCTTTGAAAAAAAAAAAAAAAAAAAAAGTACCCTATAAGTTCGGAGTCGCTACCTATTCATGAGAAGAGCTCATAAGAATTGGAAAAGCTATTACGGCAACGAAACTTCCCAATACTGTTGATCATTTGATACTAATCTTTGATGGACGATATATTTGACACGGCAAGTGGTCGAATAATGAGTATGAAGGAAAGTCGTACCCTGGAAAAAATGCCTCTATCTAAGCCATTTACTATTTATACAAAGACTAGTTATACTGTAGATATGCTAGAGTCATATACTGCAATCACAAATGAGGCAATATTAGTAACATGTGTGTTTCAAGATCCAAACAGGCTAATGATTCTCATGACACAAGGTGATATTTATTGTGTGACTCGCGGCTTTCGGGATACAACTAAATATTTGGAAGAAAGAGGATTTACAGTGTTAATGCCTACACTGAAAAGTACGACTGCGGGGAGGGAAACTTTTTCCTCTTTGTTACAAAAAATCATTGGGTTGTTGAGGCCGTTTATGGTATTCTTAGACAAGTATTGTCTTCTACGTCACCAACTGGACAACGAAATGGAAACTTTGAGTTTTACGTCTCACGCCGGCTAGGGTAAAGAAGACGGTCATTATGAGAAATGAATGAAATGGTGGAATGAAGAAAGTGAGAGGAAACGGGACACCACAAAGTTCACTTATATTTCAATCATCACATCCAATATATCTCAATCAGAAATTTTCTTGTGTGCTTTATATCTGGAAAACTACATACAGTGTAGCCAAACCCAAACTATCACTTAACTCAGTATGATGTGCTTATTCGATAGAAAATACGAATACTCGATTTAGGGGCCGTTCAAAAATTTTGTGGCCCCTGATCCAAATCTAATTATTGGTGAAGATCGTAATATTTTGATCCATTTTTAGTTTTTTTAAAATTATTCTTACTTCTCGGTTGTTAAAGCAGAAGCTCAAGAATGGAAATTAAATAAGATCTTTGAGTTTAATATCCCGTGATTATGTCCGTTAGACTAAGAGAGACGATGATTAAAGCAAGTGCATAATAATGGAAGAATTGGTGGAATGAGAAAGTGGAAGGAAACGGGAGTTCACCGAGAAAATCCACGAGCATGATATTGTCAACCTGAAATTAACTTCGCCGGAGATCGAACCAAGGACTCCATGCACCAGAGGTAAGTGTTCTACCATTGACCCACCGTGCATCTAACGACAACAATGGGCCTAAATGAGCTGTACACTCTTGAGTCTGCTCTGGAGCAGTAAAATATTTAAATCAAAAGAATTTTGCGTGAGACTTCACAACCTCAAAGACAAGCTGGCCTAGATCTACTGCACAGAGAATGCCTTTTTTTTTTGTAAACCAACAGAGCGAAGTTAAATTCTTGTTAGTCCCATGAAGAGTCGTTGGTGACAAAGAAGAGCCATCAGATGTGGAGAGTACTTCTAGACCGTTTCTGTGGAAAGCTGAATAATCATAGCGCCTTCTGTAAACGTCTTTAGTCCTGGAAAAGCCTTCATATTATTTTCTACTTTGTGCTGATCTACTCCAGTGGAGTGGCCTTTTCGTCAGTCGATTTGCCGTCATTGTACATGCACTGACACTAAGCAAAAGCTTTTTGACCTTCTGTCTCATTATTCCCGGTTTCATTTCATTAAGTCCACAAATGATTAAAGAAACAAAAATATTGAGCGCAAAGCATTTATATTTGTCAATAGGGGGGAAAAAGGTACAAGGAAACCTCTGTATGTAAAAGACCTGTATGAGTGACTCCCTGAAGAATGCTTAGCCCAAATTAATTAAGGAAGGAACTTCAAATTTGCACAGTGCATAAGATTCGTGACATTGAGAAATTCTGGAAATTTGACGGGAAAAGGGAGGAAATAGTTTGACAATTATCATATTAAAATGTTCGTATCTCTTAATCTTTTAAGGTTAAAAACATGAAATTCTGTATTTGGACTTCTTATTCGAAATAATTAGATAAGTTCTTCAGCGTTTTTTCGCGTAATTGATCTAGAAGGGAAGAAAATGCAATCCCTAGGGAAGATAGAGGTGAACGTGCTTGAAGTTGGCCCCCACAACTTCCAAATTACACCAAACGTCGTACATCGTTAGTGCACGTTGGTGCACTAAGAACTAACATTAGTGCTGTCAGAGTTTCGAGTTATTGACGATTTTTGTGGAGGGCTAGCTTCATATGAAATTAGCACCCACCCATCTTTATGCAGACAGATTTTCACCAAACTTACCACAGCGTTAGTGTATCACTAGTGCACTAAAACGCACTAAGCGTTAACGTTAGTATTAGCATATTTTGGAATTAATTCAAGATTTTTGGTGGAGGCAAACTTCAAAAACATTAAATTCTATACAAATTGACGTAGAAACAGGAGGTTAACGGCAATCGTTAGTGCATTGTTAGAGCACTTACACGCACTTAGCACTAACGTTAGTGTTAGCATGTTTTGGGAATTATTCATGATTTTTATTGAGGGACAGCTTTAGAAATATCAAAATTCTATACAAATTGACGTAGAAACATGGAGTTAACAGCAATCGTTACTGTATCGTTAGTGTACTTACACTCACTGAGCACTACCATTACTGTCACCATATTTTGGGATTTATTCGAGATTTTTGGTGAGGGGCCAACATCAGAAATATCAAATTCTTTATAAATTGACTTAGAAACATTGGGTTAACGGCAATCGTCAGTGCATCATTAGCGCACTTACATGTAATAAGCACTAACGTTAGTGTTAGCACATTTGGGGATTTACTAAAGATTTTTGGTGGGGCAGGGGCCAACTTCAGAAATATCAAATTTTATACAAATAGAAGTAGAAACACAGCGTTAAAGGCAATCGTTAGTGCACTTAAACGCATTAAGCACTAACGTTAGTGTTAGCATGTTTTTGGATTTATTCAAGATTTTCGGTGGGGGAAAATTCAGAACTATCAAAATTCTATACAAATTGACGTAGAAACATTGGGTTAACGACAATCGTTATTGCATCATTAGTGCACTTACATGCAATAAGCACTAACGTTACTGTTAGCATATTTTGGGATTTATTAAAGATTTTTGGTGGGGCCGGTGACCAATTTCAGAAATATCAAGTTTTATACAAAAAGGAGTAGAAACATTGGGTTAACGGCAATCCTTACTGCATTGTTAATGCACTTACACGCACTAACCACTAACTTTAGTGTTACCATATTTTGAGACATTCAAGATTTTTGTCTCGGTCGGGGCCAACTTCAAATATCAAATTCTATACAAATTGACGTAGAATAATTGGGTTAACGGCCATCGTTAGTACATCATTAGTGCACTTACATGCACTAAGCACAAACGTTACTGTTAGCATATTTTGGGGTTTATTCAAGATTTTTTGTGGGAGGCTGACTTCATAAATTGACATATCAACATTGGGTTAACGGCCATCATTAGTGCAGTTATACGCACTAAGCACAAACGTTACTGCTATCATATTTTGGGATTTATTAAAGATTTTTGATGGGACGGGGGGCCAACTGCAGCAATATCAAATTCTATAGAAATTGACGTAGAAACATTGGCTTAACGGCAATCGTTAGTGCATCGCTAGTGCCCTTACCCGCACTAAGTACAAACGTTACTGTTAGCATATTTTGGGATTTATCCAAGATTTTTGGTGGGAGCCAACTTCAGCAATATCAAATTCTATAGGAATTGACGTAGAAACATTGGATTAACGGCAATCGTTAGTATATCGTTAGTGCACTTAAACGCACTAACCAATAACGTTGTGTTATTATATTTTATGATTTATTCGAGATTTTTGGTGGGAGGCCAACTTCAAAAATATCAAATTCCATATAAATTGACGTAGATACACGGCGATAACGGCAATCGTTAGTGCATTTAAACGCACTAAGCACTCACGTTAGTGTTAGCATATTTTGAAATTTATTCAAGAGTTTTCGTGGGAGGAATTTGATATTTCTGAAATTGGCGCCCTCCAAAAATCTTGAATAGATCCCAAAATGTGGTAACACTAAAGTCAGTGCTTAGTGCGTTTAGGTGCGCTAGCGTTTCCCGTTAACCCCATGTTTCTATGTCAATTTATATACAATTTGATGTTTCTGAAGTTCGCCTCCGACTAGAAATCTTGAATAAATCTCAATATATGGTAACACTAACGTTAGTGCTTAGTGTGTTTAGTACACTGACGATGTGATAAGTTTGTTGAAAATCTCTCTGCATAAATACTGGTGGGGCACTAACTTCCACCAAAAATCTTCAATAACTCGTAAACTCTGATAGCACTAACGTTAGTTCTTAGTGCGCAAACATGCACTAACGATGCACTAACAATATGTGATGTTTATTGTAATTTGGAAGAGGTTCGGGGGGAGGGCACTTCAGGTACTTTAGAGGTGAGATTGCAATGTATTGTTATACATATATATAAACAGGTGGACAACTGCGATCCTAAAAGCCAGCCCCAGCTAACTGGGAAAAAGGTTTAGAAGAAGAAGAAGAAGACAAAAATGCAATATGCTTGTATGTGTATATATACGTTCCAGCATAATTCTGGAACGCCTAACGCTATCTTAATCAATCTTTATACACATATTACTTGCAGCATGGCAAAGAATACTGTTGGTAACACTTCCTAGGACACCTAAGGAGGATGAGAAGAGGAAGACATAAAAACGATTGAAAACGAGCTACATTACTGTCAAAGCCATAGTTTTCGTGTTCATTAAGAGTCTTCATCCCGGCGACATTAAAATATCGCTAATTTTACAGTAATTATGTGATATCTTCAAATAGATAAAAGATAATCGAAATGTGGAACAAGAGCGCCCTAGACAATATTATTTTACATGAGAAACCGTTATCACGACTCACTTATATGCTTTCGTTTTCGAGCCATTTTGAAAATCGGCATTTATTTTCGCGTTTCTAAACAGCTGAAAACGGAAAGCTACTAGGTGACTTGTGATAACGGTACCTCACGCAAAATAATGTTGTCTAGAGCGCTCTTGTTCCATATTTCAATTATCTTTTATCTATTTGAAGATATCACATATTTACTGTAAAATTAACGGTATTTTAATTTCGCCGGGATGAAGACTCTTAACTGATTGGTGAGAGCCAGGGTCACCGGAAGAACATTTTCTAGGGGGATCCATCTTCATGGTTGCTACGATATTACGTCTGGTATTTCCGGTATTTAATATACGTGGTTTGCTATATTACGTACACATTTTCTCGAGTCAAGGGGACGGACTCCCTGTCCCGCCCCTTCGGGCGCCCATGGACAGCTTCGATGTTCTTTAAGTATACATAATCCAATTTTCCCATCCCAACTTACTTTAATATATACGAACAATTTTCGGCCCCCAATCCTATAACAAACGTTAATCTATCAGCTAATTGGAATTTAGTTAGTTAGCTCACCCGATAGAAACTTAGCTCAAGTCTAGGTTTCTCTTTCTGTGAATGTACATATCGCAGTACAGCGCATGCGCAGTTAATAACATGTAGGTATAAGTACTTTTAACAACGCATAGCTTTTTCGTGATTATTTGAATATTATAAATATGACATCTTGGCATACCATCCTAAAAGTATGGTGAAAGCGAAATTTATATACAGTAGACTCCCGAGTAACCGGCTCGCGACTATCCGGCCTAGTTTTCTTTTATCGTAATTAAACGAGGAAGGCAAGGTGCGCCTATTTTAAAGAGTAAGGAAATAGTGATTAAATAGTATACGGTTTGCAATCCTATGTAGAGTAAGCATGTGCTACTATCCTCCTACGTGTCGTGTGCAAAATACAAGTTATGACAGGAAAAGAGCAGCCTTCTGCTCCTTGTTCTTTGTTTCGTCAGTTTGTAACGGACCTCAAAACAGTACGCTTGCCGCTAATCCTGATTTTAACTGTACAGTATGTACAGTATTGTATTCTTAAATTGTTCTTGTTGTATGCTTAATTTCCATAAAGAAATGAGTTCATAGAACTCCGGCTTCTTTGTTATCCGGCCTGACTTTCCGCCAAATTACGCCGGATACTCGAGAGTTTACTGTACTATTACATGTTATAGTAGACTTAATTTCATTTGATATTACTATTATTATCCTCTGAGTATAGTTGTACATGATTATATAAACAGATAACCGTTTTTATTACAATTTTTCAATGTTTTCGCATCTGGATTTCAGCCGCAATATGCAAATTCTTGTATAGCGTTTTTCGTAGATATTTTTTTCTTTTTAAATAAATGTTACTGTATTTGCTTATTCAATTCAAAGATAAATGATACTGGAACATATGTACTAAGATGGATGTTCAACAAGAATATTGTTATAATTGTGTTGACACAAAGTGGATCTGAACCATGACAGTAAACACTAGCTAAGCAAACTCAATATCATGCTTGAAGCATCAACATCTCATACAAACCTACATATCAACAGACAGAATATATGCTCTCACACATACACATTACGCACATCTAACTTCTACATATACACAAACATACATTTATTCATTTCCATAATCATACCGTTGAGGCATTTAATGTAATACGAATCATTAGAACATTAATGAAATATATCTCCATGTTTATAAATTACATTTCATATTTTGCTCATTAAGCAATTAGACAAACAAAAATAGATGTTGCAGACATTCATTTATATATTCCAGATGTTCATTACTGGTATGGGAAATAAAATATACTTTTTTAGTATTAGCGTGTATTCGTTGCAAAGCAATCGTTTCAGTTTTAAAGCTTGGTTATAAGTTTACCCATGAACTTAATTCCAGAAACATAAGACGATATTAGATATATTTTTTGGATCAAAAGATCCAACATATTTCATGCAAAAAAATTTTTGTAGGCCTTATATCTGGAGAACTACATATAGTGTAGCCAAACTCAAACTGTTACTTAACTCAGTATGATGTGTTTACTCTGTAAAAAATACGAAAATTAAATTTAGGGACCATTAAAAATTTTTTGTGACCTCTGACCCAAAATCTAATTATTGGTCATACTCGCAATGTTTTGATGCAGTTTTTGGATCATTCCTAAAATTTTTGTTAAAATTTCGGCTATTTTTACAGATAAGTTTTGCTTCTTTAGATTTAACAATTTTTTCCCGACGTATTGGTTTACTTTTGGCACGGCACATGAAAGATTTACAGGTAAAATTCAATATTTTGCAAAAAAAAAAAAAAAAAAAAAAAAAATAAAAATAAAAAATAAAAAATAAAAAAAAATAAAGAAGAAATTTCTGCAGGCGACAGGATTAAATACAGAATAATACAGTTGTATTCTAGGCCTGTGTGAAGTTGGCCCCCCAAAAGTTTGGGCTACACGAGATCTTTATTGGGCCACAAAGTACTTCATCTGGGCTGTTTGGGCTAGCAACTTTTAGCATTTGGGCTACTCTGAAAATAAAGCTACAGCCTCACAAACTTTGGGGGGCCACCTTCACGTTAGCACCCTAAGTGTTCGGGCCAGACGAGATTTTTATCGGGCTGGATAGTACTTCGTTTGGGCTGATTGGGTCAGCAACCTTTAGCGTTTGGGCTATGATAGTTTCCGAAATATGGGCTATTAAACTTTTTGAAAAGTGATTTTCCTGCTTCTTTTGTCGGGGTCAATTTCACTAATATGACATTTCTCACAAATACGTTTACTAGAATTGGCAGTACTTTGTGTCGATTAGCAGTTTAGGAAGTTTCAAGATTTGGGCTGTTTTTGAAACAGAATTAGAGCTTCACAAAGTTTGGAGGTCAACTTCACATTAACCCCCAAGTGATTGGGCCAGACTCGTTTTTGGCTGATTGAGTCAGCAACTTTTAGCGTTTGGGCTATGATAGTTTCCGAAATATGGGCTATTAAACTTTTTGAAAAGTGATTTTCCTGCTTCTTTTGTCGGGGTCAATTTCACTAATATGACATTTCTCACAAATACGTTTACTAGAATTGGCAGTACTTTGTGTCGATTAGCAGTTTAGGAAGTTTCAAGATTTGGGCTGTTTTTGAAACACAATAAGAGCTTCAGAAAGTTTGGGGGGCCAACTTCACATTAATCCCCAAGTGATTGGGCCAGACGAGATTTTTATTGGGCTGGATAGTACTTCGTTTGGGCTGATTGGGTCAGCAACCTTTAGCGTTTGGGCTATGATAGTTTCCGAAATATGGGCTATTAAACTTTTTGAAAAGTGATTTTCCTGCTTCTTTTGTCGGGGTCAATTTCACTAATATGACATTTCTCACAAATACGTTTACTAGAATTGGCAGTACTTTGTGTCGATTAGCAGTTTAGGAAGTTTCAAGATTTGGGCTGTTTTTGAAACAGAATTAGAGCTTCACAAAGTTTGGAGGTCAACTTGACATTAACCCCCAAGTGATTGGGCCAGACTCGTTTTTGGCTGATTGAGTCAGCAACTTTTAGCGTTTGGGCTATGATAGTTTCCGAAATATGGGCTATTAAACTTTTTGAAAAGTGCTTTTCCTGCTTCTTTTGTCGGGGTCATTTTCACTAATGTGATATTTCTGACAAATACTTTTACTAATTAGTTCCTTGAATGTTATTTTTAATGGAGATGATTTTTGTGCTGGAGGTGGATAATTAATTTGAGATAGATTAAGATACCAGTTAATAGAAACTCAAATATACTATGTTTTCTTCCTCTTCATTTAATTCAATTTGGAATTGTTTTTTCATGTTTTTGTCTAATGCTGCTCAATATGCAGATATCCAGATTTTAGTATTTCATTATACGAAATCCGGATTTCGGTTTTCGTCATTTCATTATCCGAAGTCCGTTTTCGGTTCTTGACATTTCATTATCTGAAATTCTAATTTCGGTTTCTGACATTTCATTAAACCGGAAATCCGGATTTCGGTTTCAGTTGAAATTCTAAATCCGGATTTTGTGAAACTCAATTTTTGACTGCGCTAATTTTGTGTAAGTAGTTATCGGCTTTAATCCCCTAAATTTATTTTACTGGAAAACAATTACTGTCTTAATAAACTGTAAAAGCAATAACTTTACAATTGCAATTGTTATATACGGTAAACTAACCTATGAATAAGACACCGGTGAAAATTATTTATACTACATACATAATTGAATTGCGTCAAACCTTGAAGAATTATGTCCAAATGATTTTTATATCCATTCATTCTTTCCTTTTTACGTAAGCCTGATCCAGAAAGCTCCAGGTTTGATTCCCAATGGGGTCTCAAGGAGCATACAGTATTCTAACTAGTCTCCTTTATATTATTATTATTATTATTATTATTATTATTATTATTATTATTATTATTATTATTATTATTAACAATTCTTCGTAATTATTAAGCCGAATATTCATCCACATTATATTGTATATAGGGAAAGTAATAAGAAATCAATCTTTTTTTCTCACTTCGTTTATTTTAAAAGATTACGATGAGCACTTCATGTTTCTAGGGAATTACTTGAATCCTTCTGCTCCACTTTGCTGTAAACGAAATACAAAATTATGAATTTGAAGTATAAAGCTTTTCTATATTTTTCGCCTATTTATAAAAGTATCAACACAGGTGGGTCAAGTTTTTGCTGGAGTCTTGGCAGTCTTTGGCATTCTTACACATTTAGTCTTGGTTTTGGTCTTGCATATGCATCCTCGGTCCAGGAGCGTAACAAGACTGGGGCAACCGGGGCGATGCCCCCGTCCAAAGGCGATCACGGTGCCCGCAGGTACAGTCGTAAATAAATGAGAGTCGTAATTACATGACCTACAATTTAATGGTGACGTGCAGTTTCTCACGGCGCCATTTCACACGGTCCTGTTTATCGGATTAATCATTCTGCAGGTGTCGTGCATTTTCACACGGTCCACCTGTCAATCATTTGATTCATCTTGAAAACGCTTTCACTATAGGAAGAGGGAGGACACAGAACAACTGTCAACTAACTAAGAACAGAAAAAGAGCAAACACAAGTTAAATATGAACGATTGCAATTAATACTACAGGAGGAGAGCATAGGAAATGTTTCACTTTCACAAAAAGAATAATCAAAATAACCGGAAATTAAAATGACTTAAGAACAAGACAGAAGAAAAGATAAGCAAACCAAAGTTATAGTAAGGAAGGAGAGAAAATAATAACAAACAATATGAAATTGAAATAAATAGGAAAAGTAATAACAAAAATTATCGCAGATTGAAATAGATGAAAACAAAAAAGAATAGCAAATGAAAATAAGTATTGTAATCATTACATAAAATTGTAATCATTAGAAATAGGAGATAGAACAATCACAAATTAAAATAAATAAATAATAAAATAAGCAGCACATCAGAGAATTCAGTCAGGAAGTTCAAAAATCGAAAAAAATGTACCCGTCCCAAAGCATAGAAAAACGTTGTTATTTGTGAAACACAAAACATTAGCTCTATACTCCAAGGCGGCTTGAAGACGAACCTTGACGTCTTGAAATTTTCCGAGCGAACAGCACATCGCTGAGGTGGAACATTCATACTTCTGTACATCGTCAATCCGTTTTGTATATACAATTCATAGTTCATTATTCCAGCTTTTGGAGATGGGTAGGAGCAAGTTCGAGCGAGTTCTTTTGAAACTCGACTTGACTCGAAACAGACATCTTTAAGGTTGAGTCAAGAACTCGGCTCGGATAATTTCCTCCAACTCGACCCGAATTCAGGTTAAGTTTCGAGTCGAGCCAAATCGAGCCAAATCCTGTGCGTAATTTCAATTACTTTCTTCAAGTATCCTACACAGACAATATAATTATTATCAATGATATTACTACTGCTAGAACTTATTATTATTATTATTATTATTATTATTATTATTATTATTATTATTATTATTATTATTATTATTATTAACAACAAAACAACAACACAGCATATAAAGAGGAAAGACAGGCGGTTTATATCTGAATACCAAATCCAAGGCGAGTCTAGGAGGCAATGACACCGTTTACGAGCTTCTCGGTTGGAGTTCCGGAGAATCAAGTATTCGAGCTCGAGCCAAAAATCATTAAAAGTTATAGGACATCGGCCAAACATGTTCAAAACTGCTCGGCCCGGATTTAGGGCTGTCAACGGCTCGAGCTGCTCGGGTCACAGCTCATTCACTAATGAGCCGAACCGAGAAGTTGGCCGAGCTTACAACCCATCCAACCGAGCCGGCTCGAGCCATGAGCTCAGTTGAGCCGAGTCAAACCGAGCAGATGGACTCATTTCAACCCAGCCTGCTCAAGCCATCGGCTCAATTGAGGTAGTATTAATTCAATTGTTCGTATTTATTTTAACTTATGTTTGCTCAGTTTCTGTTCTTACTTAGTTGACATTTGTTCTTTCCTTCCTCACCCTATATTTTTTTCTAGTGAAAGCGATTTCAGGATGAATCACATGATTGACAGGGTGGACCGTTTGAGAATTCACCACACCGTTTGAGAATGATTAATCCGATAAGGAAGACGGTGCGAAATTGCTCGATAATGAGCACTATGTGAAACTGCACAGTGCGAAATTGCACGGAATCATTTTAATGGTTTTGGGTGCCCACTTCCAACCTCTACCAAATATAAATTTAGTACTATCGCAGAAATTAATAATGACGAAAATCTGTGTCAAAACCTCTTGCATCACTTGGGGGCTAATGTGAAGTTGGCCCCCCAAACTTTGTGAAGCTCTAATTCTGTTTCAAAAACAGCCCAAATCTTGAAACTTCCTAAACTGCTAATCGACACAAAGTACTGCCAATTCTAGTAAACGTATTTGTCAGAAATGTCATATTAGTGAAGTTGACCACGACAAAAATAGCCCATATTTCGGAAACTATAATAGCCCAAACGCTAAAAGTTGCTAGCCCAAACAGCCCAAATGAAGTACTTTCTGGATCGATAAAGTTCTCGTGTAGCCCAAACTTTTGGGGGTCCAACTTCACACTGGTGTATTTTAGGGCTAGTAGTGTGAAATCATTTCAAATGCACTTGGACCAGAAGCAGTGGCGTATTTACGATTTTGTTTCGGGAGGGGGGGCTTTGCTAACTTTCGGGGGACTTTGCCTGAAAATGTGAAAATTCTGCAAGATATTTCATATATTTTACTATAGTAAGTAAGATTTCGGGGGGAGCTTAAGCCCGGAAGCCCCCCTAAATACGCCACTGACCAGAAGTATTGACCTCTGTCATGAATCAAGTGCTACACACGTCCCGCATCTTTGAGTGACATAATGGCTGACACATATTTGCGATCATATTCCACAGGTAAGTGTAACGAATCCCCGACCCTTGTTCCTTAAGCTTGTCAAATATCAATGGAAACTAATAATAAATAATAATAATAAAAACAAGTTATTCGGTTTAAACCTTTCGTGACTTTTGGCCCATTCTATATTACTGAATCACGAACCATTAAAAATAACTAACATTTATTTTCTTAACTTCTTGAAGAAATGACATTGTTTCAGGAGTAATAATTTTCGCTTGAATAACATCCAACTCGCATTACACGATATAAAATATACACATACACATACAGGCGACTAGGAATGTTGAAAGCGCGTCCATCTTTCTTGGTTTCATACTGCTGTTCTGTTTAGTTACTGAGAGCATCTCATCTGTGTTCTAGAATAGGATTATTCCTTAAAATAAAATTTTCCGCGTGAAAGTATCCAACTCAGATTACACGACGTAAATATTCACTTTGCCGTCACTGTGTGCGAATTAAAGGAATTTTTACAGGGAGAAATGAAGTTAACTTTAGTGGAAAATTATGCTATGAATACTACATATCTTGCAGTGTATTATACGTATTCCCTAAAGGGATTATTTTCATTCCTTACAGCAAGTTTCAGTTCTCCTCCTTGGTAATTTACATAACGCTCACCGTGAACTATCTTTGAGCAAAAGATTATTGTTGCTTCATAAACCGTTAAACATTAACTCTTTTCTCTGTTGCCTAACTGTAAGGCCCTGTTAAAAATGGATTGTATGTCGAACAATAATTTCTACCTTAATCATATATGAGGGGAAGTCAAAATGTGTCTGGAATGATGTAGTTTTGGAATTTGTGATACAATTACAACAAATCTGGTACAGTACTGTTCTTACATTGTCTAATTATGAATTTGAAAAGTGTTAACAGTTATAACAGACAGTGTACGACTAGTGCAGCTGAACTGAGGAGTGTGTGTGGTGATCAGTTAGCACAATTTCACAGATCGAGCAACGTGCAAACATCAAGTTCATGTGCAAATTGAAAAAAAAAAGAAAAAAAAGAAAAAAAATATCTGCTTCAGAGACTTTGATAACTTTAAAAGAAGTGTAACACCACAGGATGCTTTACTATTCTCAAAGCTAAAAGTGGACCTCAAATATACCCGTTTCGCCACCGTAGAAGAGATCAAAATTTACTTCGGAAGATATCATAGGAGGACTTTTTCGTCATTGTTTCCAGGAATTGCAGAACCGGTGGAGCAAGTATGTGTGAATCCGACGGTGCCTATTTGGAAGGCGATCAAATGTGTGCTTATATTATGGCAAGGAAGAGCTACAACGTAATTCCAGGAACTTTTTGACTGTCTTCAATTTACATTATAGTACACGATATACTAATGTAAGCTCTTCGATATAACTGATTATTTAAGTTTGAACAATGCTAATTCTTCTTATCTTCATAGACAATTGTTAAAGCAAATTAACATCGTATAAATACAGGGTGTTTCAAAACAATACCGACAATGTTTGGGAGGTGATTCCTGACGCCAAGATAAGACGAAAAGTATAGACCAATCTGGGTGCACAAATACATCCTTTCGGAGTTATAGGCTGCCGAAAACATGAAAAAATGAACTTTAAAAATCTATAGCTTTAAAACTATGGGACATACTGCAATCGTTCCAAGACTTCACTTAGGAACTAATATCAGCACTATCTAAAAATACATATTTCAGAATCCTAAGGTAGTCATGCAACAACTTTTATAAAAGGGGTTTGGCTACGAGCATATAATTCAGAGTAGTCAACAACTACATCTATAAAACGTGTTGTGGAAGCACCGCAGAATTCTGAAACATGGATATTTGAATAGGGCATATACTAGCTCCTAAGTGAAATCTTCAGCCGACTACGGTAAGTTCCATAGTTTCTGAGCTATGGACCTTTGAAGTTCATATTTTCGTTTTTTCGGTACCCTATAAAGGAAGCATTTGTGCACCCAGGTTGGTCTATACTTTTCGTCTTATCTTGGTGTCAGGAATCACCTCCCAAACGTTATCGGTGGGTTTTTGAAACACCCTGTATACGAGATCTGTCCGAAAAGTTCTCTCACTTCTTAAATTGCGTGCCTATTCACCGTTGAATTATAATATATATTCCACAGACCTCTAGCGGCAATTGTAGGATCTCACGAGGGAAGTTTAGACTACTTTGATTGACTGTTGTGTTATGTTCTTTGTCTGAACCACGTTTACTCTGTTTGCTTTGCAGGCCGAAATCAGCGAATTAGATTCAGAAAAAATATTTTTCAGAAACACATCATATGTTAGAGGGTAGAGAAACAGCATTTACTGATTTAGCTTCAGAGAAAATTGCAAAACACGAATGGATGTAACTTTTGAAAAGAAAACCATACTTTTGTTGAAGATAATGCCCGTTCAGGAAAACCATCAATCACCAGAAACTGATCCAATTGTGGACAAAATAAATGACCTGATTCGTTCCAACTGTAGTCTGGCTTTTCGTGAAGCACGAAAAGAGGTTACCATCTCAAAACCTGCATGCCATGAGATTCAGACCCAGATTTTTGGGATCGTACAAACCTAAGGCAACATTTCCTTAAGGTTACACAGACGTTATCAGAAAATCAAAATCAGACAGCCATGACTGCACGTGAGTAAAGAGTTTCTGTAACAAAGTGCATCTGCTGTAGTACCATTCAAAAAGTACCGCACAAGTTTAAGTTGAGTTGGTAACATTGTTAGTTCGGTGTTATTGGAGAATATCTCCAACATTTTTTTTCCTGTCCACATTTGCATCGTTAAAAATTCAACGCTTTTTTTAATCTGTTAGCTAAAAGTGACAAGGGTCTTTTCATCATAAGTGTTTCACCGTGTATTTATATATAAATCTGTTCCACTTCACCTGTATTTACTTTTTTTCAATCTCCTCAGCGAAAGAGTGGTGACTATCTCTGTGAACCATTTTCTGTCGATATAATCAAATCATATCTTATTAATTGCCATTTAAATCTTTCTTTGAAAGTGGAGAAAAAATTAAAACGTTAAAAAAAGGTAATTCCATAATTAAAGCAAATTATGTTGATTGCTGATCGATTTTTGGAGGTTTGTTACAAAAAGCATCATGATATTGGCTACTGGAATGATATTGGAAACGTTTTGATTTCATAGTTGTTTTTTTTTAAAATATTCTTTGGAAATGTAATTAATTTGGCTAAACTAATAAATATGTGGCTTCCTCAATTGCATTAATGGACATATTAAACAAAGAAATGAATGCTTTTAAATGTTAATGAACAGCCATATTTAGGTGATTACATCATGATGTAATTATTTTCGTAAATTTTAATTATTTACTAGTAATTATAAGATAATTATTCGAAAATCATTTTCGAAATGATATATGATTCTTCTACTGAAAGCAATAACAATTATTAATCAGTGACAGTGGTGTGAGGAGATTTTTTTACTTTTTTATTCAGGGACAGTTTTGTGTTTTCAGACTACCAAACTAATATGCTGTAGATGACTATGGGAGGTAATATAGAGCAGTATTTTCCTCTGTCGAAAGGTATCAGGAAAAACAGTACCAGACATGGATTGGCAGTCTTTTTAAATACGAGGGGGTGTTCGGAAAGTAAGGTTACAAAGCCTGCAGTGAAACGTGTATATATTACTTCATACAACCAATACAGCCAACACATAGTACATACATTAGATTATTTTTCGACATAGTCTCCATATCGCTTGAGGTATTTGTCGCATCGTGGGATGAGTTTGAAGATTTTGTTCTGGTAAAAATCCTGTCCTTACGTGTTCAGCCACGTTGTCACGAAGTGTTCCACCTCCTCGTCTGAAGCGGAGCGGCGGCCTCCTAGGTGTTCCTTCAAATGCAGAAACAGGTGAAAGTCGCTTGGAGCAAGGTCCGGGCTGAAGTAGAACTAAATAATACAGGCTATTCCTATTGTAAAAAGTCTAGAACCAATGCAATGTTTGAAGTCATTAATCTGGAGAATATGTTCTGTCTACAACTAAGTATGTAAATAAATAAATAAATAAATAGAATAGATAAAATTTATATATGTACAATGTTCTGTAAGACACTAAATAAACTGTTGTAAAAAACTTATTCTAATATTTCAACACTGTAATTCGACATGCGTCTGTTGGGTTTATAAATCTACGTATGATGGGCATACTGAAAGTCGCGAGCAACTTTTTTTTTTCACAACCCTAATATTTATTTCTTAGAAAAAACAAATATATCATCCCAATCTACAGACCTTTCTTTCACTTTTCCATATAGTCTCCGTTTTTTGTACACATTTCCCCATCGTTATGCAAGTTTGAAAATACTCTAGCGACAGAATTCCGTTCCAGCTGCCTGTAGACACTGATTCACTGCTTTCCGAATATTTTCCAGTGTCTCGTAGCGATGGCCTTGCATCTGTTCCCTCACAAAACCGAAAAGATGGTAGTCCGAGGGTGCCATGTTGGGACTGTAGGAAGGATCTGGAAATGTTCCCCACCCAAATCTCCTCATCTGCTCCATAGTGGCACATGCAGTATGCGAACGTGCATTATCCTGTCGAAGGATGATCTTCTTTCTAGGATGCTTATCACACAAGACACGACAGAGCTTCAAAATTGTCTGGATGTAGCGAGCAGAATTTATGGTTTGTCCAGGCTCAAGAAAGTCAACCAAAATGCAACCCTCTGTATCCTAGAAGACGCTCCCCATAACTTTCCCTACTGATTGCACTGTCTTCGCTTTCTTCTTCGGTGCCGAATTCAAGTAGTGTCATTCCATACTCTGTTGTTTAGTTTTAGGTTCATAGTGATGGAACCAGCTTTTATCTTCAGTCACAATATTCGTCAAAAAGTCATCACCTTCCCGTCGAAATCTCTAAAGAAAGGTTTGACAATGGTTAGTCTCTGACATTTGTGGTCCTCGGTTAATAAACGTGGGACACAAAGGGCACAAACCTTCCAATAATCTAAGTTATGAATCATTTCTTGCACCACACTGTGTTCAACACCAAGTTTGGCAGCTATTTCATTCATAGTGATAATCCTATCTCCCTAATCAGCTCATCAACTCTTACCTTGTTGCGTTCCGTGGAGGCAGTTTGAGGGCGCCCGTTGCGAGGCTCATCTTTGATACTCGTGTCCATCCTTAAAATGTTTCACCCACCGCCTAACACTACTATCACTCATGCACACATCTCCATAAGCACGCTGCAGTCTACGGTGAATTTTAGAACCGGGCTGGTCCTCTTTAACAAAGAATTTAATCACAGCCCGCTGTGGGAACGAAACATCGCTGCCCGCCATTTTGGAAATCCTGCCTGTGGTCACGTGCTAGCAACAAATAGTGTCAACGTCTGGAAAGAAAGAAACGAACAAAGGTCTGTAGATTGAGATGATATACTTGGTTTCTCTTACAACTAAAGATTACGGATGTGAAAACATGTTACTCACGACTTTCAGTATGCCCCTCGTATATACGGTGTGTAAAAATAAAGTGACTATGTTTGTGACTTAATAACTCTTGAACCACCCGACTGATCTGGATAAAATTTTCAACATAGATGAGGTTTTGGCCTGAAACGGTTTATATTATTTCACTTGACGGTGCAACTTAGGGGAGGAGATATATAAAAATCATCGTAAATGACCGTTATTAGTATCGAATCCATAGTTTTCGGAGTCGCAGAGACGAACAGTGACACTTTCGATGCCGTTTAAATCCGAATTCAGTCTCCATTAGCACTCCTAAGGGGGGGATGGTGCCATGTAAAAATAATTGAAAGTGATCGATATTAATGTCGAATTCATAGTTTTTGCGGTCCCTAAGTTGATTGGTGACAGCTTTGGTACCTTTTGTACCCAAAATGAAAAGTATTCTTTTCGTGCGAAGAACGTGCATTCTGGTTGTAAATAAATAAAATGTCCGTTTTAGGTGCGTAATTTCTAAAAGAAAGAAAAAAAACTACAACTCACAGATAATCAAAATGGTTGCCAGTTGCAACCAGACACTTTACCGCTCAGCTAACGACTGTATTACATGGCGACAAAAGTATGGAGTCTATAATGCGAAGAAATCTAATTAGGAAATCTAATCTAAGAAATCTAAAGTTCTGTTCCCCGCCCACTGAAGTAATAGAGAGGCCGGAAGAAGTGATAGTCAGTGGGAGAGATATCGGGAAAATACGGTGGAGGAGAAAGTTTTATACTACAACTCACGAACAGCCTGCAACGTCCTTCGCGCAACAGTGTTATGGAACATGAGGACTATATGTCTCTTAGCACTGCTACATGCTTGCAGACAAGTTTGTAGTGCATTCAATGGGGTTCAACACTGTAATATCTGATGGGCTCATCTTGCCTGAAAAAAGATATAATTGATCTTTCACTGTACTAGACTGCACCAGCAACAAAGGCTTATGTAGAGAGATAGTTTAGGATATCGTTCTGGAAGTTGATCGCGATTCAACCATTGTCCTTACTTTTTACGATTATTACACCAGATTAATTTTTTCATCGAAAGTATTAAACCCTGTGCAGGAAGGTTTACCGGTTAATCCTTACACTAAGTGAAATGCACACTTCTAGGTGTTGATTCTTATTGGTTGATGTCAACTGATGGGTTCAATCGTGAGTTCAACTTTTTCACCTTTCGCCGAAATCTAACCTCGATGGATGAAGCGCGAATTCATCATTTAACGCTGGGCACCATTTTGGTACTTGCTGTTGAGACAATAATCCTACAGCATATTGTGCAGACTCTTGGGAAGCAATTAATACGTCATGTCGTAATTTTCACAATCTTTTAGTATAAAAGAACAAAAAGTTCCTTCAAATGAAATTAAGTCTCATGAATAAAATATTTATTCTTATGATTTAATTGTTTCTAAAAGTAATTGGATTTTGTTTACATGATCTTTATGAATCATCTTGGAAAATGAAATTTAAACAAAGTGAATATACAGTTCACATTTGTTAATTTTCAGTATTTATTTGTTTCTCATTTCGTTGATATAATAAGTATGCATCTTTTACATAAACAGCACCTGGTAAATTTCCAATGAACACAAATGAAATGAGTGTGTTCAGGGTCGGATCCAGGATTTTCTGAGGGGAGGTGCACCATAAGTACCAAAATAACCAGTCACATTGAAACTCTTCAAAGTGACATGTGACGATATTCTTTCACCTGACAACGCTGATACATAGAACGGGAGATATTTTAATGGGGGTCGCACGTGATGTGCAGGAAAAATTGTTCTTTTCTCTTCCTGGCTTATGAACCATTGCTTTTGCAAAACTCCTCTTTCTTTTAAGCCCCCAACGGAAACATGGCGACAGAAAATTTCGGAAAGGGTTGCTATTTTCACTGCTAGTTTCTCATTTTAGATAGTGCATATTTACAACGAAGTGGGGGTGAACGTGCACCGATGCACCTCCCCTAAATCCGGCCGTGAGTGTGTTTACTATTTCACTACAAATTCTCACAGCCAAAACGTAAATGTTTTTTCTTGTTTTGGATTCAATTCTTATGAGGTAATACTAATACTTATAATAACCATATTATTTGTTCTACGTAATAGCAAACAGACTAAGACCGCGTTTCCATTTTACATGAATCTTGTAGCTGTCATAAAAAAATTTTGCAACCCGATCTTTCTGTTTACTGTTTACACATTACAACTTCCTGAAAGCAAGAAAAGTATCTCCACACATGCAGCACTCCACCTAGTGGACAAATAGTGAACCTCCTCGTTAAAAACTTATATTTTGGCGCGCTTCCTCTCCCTATCCTGAAGATTCCATTGTTTCGAAAACGGCAAAACTGTTTTTTTTCTTTATGTCAGCGGGAGGTCAATAGCAGGTAGCAAGCAAGACGACCCAGAAAGTTGCACATGGTTTGACTCCTTGCAAGATGAAAAAAAAAAAAATGTTGTATGACCCTTTCAAGATTAAGTTTACATGGAAAAATACGGTATATTAGGGTTGCAAGATTCTTTTTTTTTTAATGACAGCTACAAGATTTTTGTAAAATGAGAACCTGGCTTAACGTGGGAATTTTGCTTTCTATGACCGTTTTTGCTTTACAGTGATCAAGGTAAAACTGGGAATTATTAATTGCTACGATTTTCAGGTTAAATTTCATCCCCAACAAAGAACGCGATTCTTAACTTTTGACTGGCCAAAATTGATGGTGATGCATTATGCTGTTCTTGAGATGTTGTGTCTCCCGGACGGACACACCGACAGACAGAGTAACAAGGTGGTTCAAAAGTAGTTATACAACCTTGCATTGATCAAGTATAACATTTTAATTTATTTGCTTCAATTTCTTTCGGCCATAAGGGTTTTCACTACAACGAAATTAAACTACCGCTAATTTTTAGAGTTTTGCTGTAATATCTTCAAAACAAATAAAAGTATTCGAAAAGCAGAAACATAGAATTAGACAATACGATTTTGCATGTGATACCTTTACCACAACCACGTGCCACAACTCACCTATCTGCTTTTGGTATGCCACTATTTACAGAACCCGCAAAATAATGCTAAATCTTATCTACAGTCGCAAATCGAGAGCAGATAGATGAGTTGTGATAACGGTATCAGATGCAAAATCATATTGTATAGTTCACTACGTTTCTGTTTTTCAATTTATTTAATTGGTTTTAAAGACATTACAGAAAAAAATTAAAATTAGCGGTAGTTTAATTTCGCTGTAGTGGGAACTCTTAAGGGATAAGTGAAAAAGAGCAAATAATAAAGAAAGTAAGCCAATACCTGTATGGATAACAACCAATAAATGATATAAAATTCCATGAGCCGAATACTACGGCATTGTGTACCTACTTTTGGACCACCCTGTATATAAAGGACTTTTAATACCCAAACTCGTTAAAAAGCAAAACTAAATTAAAATGTTCATGTAAATATTACTCATTAAAATATACTTTATTCAATTCACTTGTTACACAATCAAATTTGAACAAATGTACACTTGGGCATTGCGTCAATACTGTACCTATTAAAATGCTACAGTACCAATTAAGAGCGACCGAGCTCTAACCTTTCAAACCTTTGATTTACGCTTATTTGTGATTTCACGTTTATAACAGACAAATATTTTTAAAAGAGTGTACTTTAAATAAATTACTTAAAGAAATATTTTTCACAAAGTTTATCCTTTTAAATTATTGTTCAAAGGCCTTTGCCTTTAATAAGCGCTCTCCGAAATAAATGCAAATGAATTGTGCTGCCATCTTTGGAGCTCTTTTAAACTACGTTTATATGTTTGTGTCCAATCCTTTCGACAATGAGATCTCGGAAACTACAGGCTCTAGAAAGATGACGTTTTCACTGATCGATTGCAAATTTCATGTAGATTGTCCAGTTCTAATTGAATATTTCAAAAACATGGGCACTATTTCTTTATTACATTTTTACGGGTACATTGCAAGTTTTGAAATTAAAAAAAAAACTAAAGCATCACATCCTAAGCATTATACATTTCAACACCACACTGTTGTATATAAGGGTCGTATATGTTTCAGGCGTTTGTTTCTTGGACAAATAATAATGGAAAAGGAAGGATAACCATTTCTCCAATCTAAGATGAACCTTTTTTGGTAGTGTTTTGCCAAATGAACACCATATATAACTGACATTATAATTAATTGTGTATGTAATGTATTTGCTTATTACATACTGCATGCAAGAAGAAAGAAAACACTGGTCATACATGATTTAGAAACTCCAACCGAAAGCAGGCTCAAATCTTGACAAACGGTGCGAGATATTGAGAAAAAATTATCGAAAAAAGTCTGCCCTTTATGATACCCCTTGGCTTTCTTTTAATCAATACGTCTTTCACTTGTGTCTGTAAAGAGGCATGTACAGATGTTGTAATGAATGATAAGGAGATTTATGCTCATATGTGAATGATGCGCTGTGTAGAAAGCGCAGGTTCAGCTAGTCTATATATTAAAATGCTAGCTTTATATGTTTGTCTCGAGAGGAAAGTTTATATGTTTGCCTCCAATCCTTTTGACAATAAGATCTCGAAAACCACAAGTGCTAGAAAGTGCCGTTTTCACTGGTCGATTCTAAATTTTACGTAGATTTCTCCACTTCTAATTGAATATTTAAAAAACATGGTCTTTATTTCTTTATTACATTTTTAAGGGCTTCACTGAAGTGTTGAAGTTTTAAAAAAGCTTCATATCCTATGAGTCATATTCCAACACTACATAGTTGTATACAGGGGTTGTATATTTCTCAAGCGTCTGTTTCATGGACAAATGATAATAAAAAGAGAAGGATAACCATTTCTCTAGTCTAAGATGAATCTTTTATTGTTTGGAGTGTTTTGCCCAATGAATACCATGTATCACTGACATTATAATTAATTGTGTATATAATGTATTTGCTTATTACATACTGCATGCAAGAAGAAAGAAAACACTGATCATACATGAATTAGAAACTCCAATCGGAAGTAGGCTCAAATCTTGCAAACGGTGCGAGATACTGAGAAAAAATAATTGAAAAAATCTCCCCTTTATGATACCTTTTGCCGATTTTTTTAAAAAATCAAGACGTCTTTCACTTGTGTCTGTAAAGGAACATGTACAGATGTGAGGAATGGCAAGGAGATTCATGCTCATATGTGAACGATGCGCTGTGTAGAGAGTGCAGGTTCAAGTAGTAGCTCATTTAATTTTTTTAGAGTTCGTATGGTTATTGATACTTTAATTTGATAATGGCATGCCATACGGTTTGTTCTGGCTTACTGTCTCCAACTACATTCCCTTTCTTTTTCAGTCAGCACCGCGTCGCTATGTTCTGTTGCGTGCTGAAATGAAGAAAAAAAATAAATTATTGAGTTTCTTTCTGTTTTTCTTTCTCTCTTTTTTTTTCCATAAATAGAGTGTGTCTATCAATCAAGTGTAAATTTAGCATCAGCGAACTATTTTTAGTAGGCCAATAAAAGTTTAGTTCATTTTTCGTTCAGCAATTGAAAGGGAAATTTATCTTTTTAAAAAAGTTTTCTTGAATTTGATTTATAATTTAAAATTTTCAAAATGACATTGGTCTCTACTACCTATTTTCCTCAATGAATATAGACAAAAGAATAAAGAATTTGACGTATCACGATATCATGTCAACATGACATGAAGTGTCGAAGATCCTTGCGCGTATGTCAGGAGGACTACGCAATTTTTCTTGTTATGTCCGTTATTAAAAAGTAGCTTTAGTTCTTCTTCATTCACTGCCTTTTCTTGACCTTTTACTCAATCAAAATATGTGACTGACATAAACGAGAGAGAGAGAGAGAGAGAGAGAGAGAGAGAGAGAGAGAGAGAGAGAGAGAGAGAGAGAGAGAGAAAATAAAGTTTTATCGTGAGTATTGATCGCTTTCTTTGTTTCGTTTAAAAGTTATTGCAATTCAAGTTCATTGCTCTGCTTGCTTAAAACGCAAAACTCTTGGACGTGAAACTATAAAATATGCGTTTGGCATGTCCGAATGCAGGTATTTATTACGGATAGGCAATTCCGGAATCCTGAAAGTAAAATCCGAAAATTTCTGAATTCGAAAAAATTCCGGAACTCAGAAAAATTCCTGATTTCGGAAAATTCCGCAACTCAGAAAAATAATTGATTTCGGAAAATTCCGGAATTCGGAAAAAAATCAAAATTCAGAAAAATTCCGTATTTCGGAAAAATTTCGAAATGTTTTCGAATTCCAGAATTTTTCCGAAATATGGAAAGTGAAATTTTCCGGAAAATTTTGCCTATCCCTACCCTAGTAGCAAGAAAGCATTCGACCAGTTGGCTTTTGGCTTTCTACACTTGCACTTGAAACGCATGCTTTCATACAATCTGCCTTTTGTTGTACTTGCAAGCGATGCTTTCGACCCTTTGCAGAGCGTCATAGCATCACTGGCCGTTCATTGGCTATTGACTTTACTTGTATTACAAGTAGTAACCTTGAACACTGAATGCAAGGTTGCCCCCATGTAACTTCGTTACTGGAATTCAGCTTGCTGCATGCTTGCACGTTTCACAGTCAAACTGGATGCAAGCTTGGCCCACTTGCAATTCAAGTTTACAGCAAGCGGTTTTCAAGTTGTATCTACTACTAGGGTAGTATGTGCATATTTACGTTCATTAGCTCAAACGCCTTGAACAATTGATGAATCACGTATCAAACATGGTGACGTTCGGGTAATACGACATAGGTGACATCACAAAAAGTGAATATAATGGACGTGAACATATGTACACTCATGTCCAAAATGATTGTCGCATATCTATAATTGTCTTCTTGTAAGAATATAATTTGATAATGATTTTGCATGGTACTTTTAACACTAATACTATGTGTATAATCGGGAAATGTAGGCCTATATTTGTGGTTAATTTCATAGGAAAAAATTATAAATACGAAAATTAGAATGAGTAAAACAAAATGTTGCTAAATGGACAAGAAAGTTTTATTTTCGTTTTATTGTTCTTTTGGCATGGAATTTGCCACATACATGTCTTTGCCGATTATACACATACTAACACTGTAACAAATACCGGACGAATTCATTATCAAATTGTATTCCCACAAAAACATATTTATAGACATGCGACAATCATTTTTGACATGAGTGTACAGTACAGTGGACATCGGGTTACGACTTTAATCCATTCCATAACGCTGTTCATGAACCGAAATGTTCGTAAACAGGAATTATTTTTCCCATTGATATCAATATAAATACAATTAATCCCTTTTAGTCACAAAAACATGGTACTTATGCATTTAAAAATAAAAACTTAACTTTGTGAATAATATAGAATGAAAATAACGTTATTTTTTAAAAAAAAAACAACACGAATAACTTAAAACAGTATAAGGGCTAATTTTTGGTCACAACATTTTGACAGTTGTTTCTGACAAACTGACAATTGGACGAATAGAATTGGAGATCTAAAGTTGAAAAGCGTCCCAAGTCCATTGGAATATTTCTTTTCACAACGAACAAAATAAATAAATAAATAAATAAATAAATATGGTATTGCATGTTTTTGTTTGGAAGTGTTTTTTGTGATTATCTTATTAATGATGCTTCTTGTTGTCCCTCCTTAAAGTTCCAACTGCGTGAAACAGCTATATCAAAGTGCTAGCATTATGTAAAATTATGTCTACAGACTTGCGATGTTTTTCAATTTAGGTCCTGAATTTGAAATCTTTCTATGTTGTTATAAGTATCATTACATGTTCAAAGTGTGGATAAATGGTTATATTTTAATATACTAATTAAAAATATGAAACTCTGCGTATATAGGAGGGACTTGTCTCCTGCACCCTCCCAAGTAAATCCTGAAATTACGCCACTGTGTTGTTTTATAATATTGTTGAGGAATTGATTATTGCGACAATAAGTATTTAGACAAAAATATGTTCATGAGAATATAAACTTTATTAAACAAAATGTTTCACAACTGTAATATTAGTTGAATAACAGCACTAAATAACGCTATTATCACAAAATAAGGAACATTTTTATTCTATAACTGGCAAGATCACAGGCATTAGTACAAAACTAGTATATTTTGACTAATGTCACTACATAATACAGTGGTGCTCACCCCCCTCATGTCCATGACGCACCCCCCTCAATTGTCTATCCGTAAATGTTCTTCCATGAAAAAAAAATATTTTTGATTAATTTTTACACCTCCTCAAACATATTTATACAGATTTTTACCCTCCCCCCAATATTTCAATGACGCAGTTTGCGTCATAGCCCCCCCCTTGTGGGCACCCCTGCATAATACTACACGACTGAAAGGGGTTTTGATACTTGACTTGTACCGGAAGAACTTATCCAAACAATCTGATTAACTGCGACTGATAAATCAATACTTGGTTGCCTAACCTTTTTCCTTAATTATTGCCGCACAGTGTGATGCCATGCAGTCAACGAGAACAGCCAAGCGACTCAAGGATATTTTCCCTCATTCTTCGATCAAACAGTGCAATAATTAATTCCGCCTGGAAAATTTTCATAGCCTCTGCCTACGGTCTATTTCCTTCCACAGATGTTCGATCAGATTTAGGTCTGGGTTTTCGCTAGGCCACGTAAGCATCCTCACTTTCCTCTATTAAAAAAAAAAATTCTAAATGAACAGAGTTGTGCTTCGGATCATTGTCCTGCTGAAACGTCCTGTTTCGTTCCATTTTATCTTTATCATGAAGCAACATGTACATTTTCAGGATGTCATAATATTGGAAACGATCCGTAGTTCCTCAACAGGAACCAGCGGACCAACACCGGAAAGGAATTAGCATCCCCAGTTAACCACCGTACTTAACAGTGGGCACTTGTACCGAACATCGTTTCCTGCATTGACTGTCCGTTGAACATTCAAATTCCATCGAAAAAAATATATTGAATTTCCTTTCATCACTCCAGAGCACACACGAGCACTGTTCAACTGTCCAGACCTTATGTTCCTTGGCAAACTTAAGTCGGGCCTTCATATTCTTTTCAGATATTAATGGCTTTTTGTTTGGACGACGCTCATGAAGTTTCGACTGTCTAAGGATCAGTTTCATGGTACTGTTTGAGATTTGCACGGTGTGAAACTCACGAAGCCCCGTGTTGATATCAACAGGAGTCCTCTTCGGGTTGGCCTTTGACATCTTTAGTAGGAAAATTTTTATCCGGAGCGTGATTTTACACTCTACCGGATCTTTCTTTATTATTTGTAGTCCCTATTGACTGTTGTTTCTCATTCCAAATGTTTGCAATTTGTCTGGACAGACCACAGACCTGTGCCTGAGACTTGCCACTCTATAAGGCACCGATTACCGCATTTTTCAACTCTCCCGAACAAGTCTACAAAATTCTATATCTTCCATTCCTTTACCAAGGATACGAAGGACTGCATTCTTTTCAATAATAAAGTTGACTAGCGGTCCATTTTCTGTCATAACCCGAAAGAATTTACACTTGTAAAATTCTAAATTTATTATAGGTGTTACAAATTTCCCAAATACTTTATCTGAAATATACTCCCACTCAGTAGTAATCGTAAGAAGCCTTTGCATTTCCTCAGAAAGCTTCCCAGTACATTTTTCTAACGAAGCTACTAAAATCGCGTCTACTGGTGCTAATTTTCTGTTTATCATTATGTCTAAACGCCAGCCCAAAAATGTAGGGGGGGGGGGCGGCTGAAGTTAGGAGGGGCCCAATGCAATCATATTATAGTTCATCACCATATTATAGTTCATTTGACAGTCTACCATGAAAATTTTAGGGGGGGCGGCCCCCTAGACCCCCTGGATACGGGCCTGTCCCACATTGTCCTTACTTTGCATGTTAGGCGTCATTTTGCCCCGCCCCTTCCTTCCTGCCTAAGTAGACAACTTATTGGATGTTTCTCGTATATGTTAACCAATAAAAAAAAAAAAAAAACTGAAAATATGAAAAGAAAAACGGACTTGGGATGTTTTTCAATTTAGGTCTTCAATTGAGGATACAGATGTGTGTGTGTGTGTGCGTTTGTATTGCGAATCTTTTTTGTTTTTCTCAGTTTCTTGAGTTTTATACAAACATTTATAACAAAGTGAACCCTTAGGTTACGAACTTAATCTACTCAGTAATGCTGTTCATGAAACGAAATTTTATTTTTCCTCATTTAAATTTATGCAAATACAATTAATTCATTTTCTAGCTAGAAACATATCATGTATATATATGTGTCTTTTGACATTTTAAAGTATTTTCTGTGATTATGAATAGAATATAAATAACGTTATATCTTTTAAAGACAAATAACCAACACTAAATTAAGAAAAGGGTGCTAGGGCTTAAGAGTCCCTATCACTGCGAAATTAAAATACCGCTAATTTTACAGTAATTATGTGGTATCTTCAAATAGATAAAAGATAATCGAAAAGTGGATCAAGACCTCCATAGACGATGTTATTTTGCATGACCTATCGTTATAACGAGTCACCTAGTAGCTTTCCGTTTGCAGTTATTTAGAAACGCGAAAATAAATGCCGATTTTCTAAATGTCTGGAAATCGAAAGCAGATAAATGAGTCATGATAACGGTATCTCAAGCAGAATAATATTGTCTAGGGAGGTCTTGTTCCATTTTTTCGATTATCTTTTATCTATTTGAAGATATCACATAATTACTGTAAAATTAGCGGTATTTTAATTTCGCAGTGATGAGGCCTCTTAAGAAAAAAAATGCAAAACAAGGTAAGTTTTTTGATTATAGCACTCTTACGGCAAACACACAAGAAAAAAGAGACTGGGCGCGTGGAATTGTCAGTACAAGAGTGTGCGTGTGTTCATACCCCGACATATTTTCAAGTTCTGTTAAGGAGGTAGAAGGTAGAGCAATTACACATGGCAATAATTTTCTTCCGCTGCTGGTTTTATTACATTTCCTATTATAAAACAGTATGATATATCTTCATTATAAAAAAGTATTATAAATCTCCAACAACTGGGATAAATAGGTGTCTCAAGCAGCGGCGGATCCAGGGGGCGATCGGGGTGATAGCCCCCCCAGAAGAGAAAACTTTTTTTTATTTTGTATATAAATAAAACCCATCTTAGAGTTTGGAGCTCTAAAAGTAACTCTAAGTACCAGTATTACAATCCACTGCCCCCCCTAGAAGTCCGTCCTGGATCCACCCCTGGTCTCAAGGCCCACGCAGCTTAGGGAAGGATCCCCACATATTTTCCGTGCAAACTGAATAGGGTGGATGTAGAATTCGCAATGCCCCACGCAAGCAGAGAGAGAGAGAGAGAGAGAGGTTAGAAAACCACAAAACTCCACGCAAGCTAGGTGGCTGCAGTTAGGAATCCCACAATGCTCTAGTTCTAATCGTACAAAACATTTTTTCAAAATCTAAAACGATATTTCTATTGCTATGGATGGAACACGAGCATCTTTATAGCGTGAGAGATCATGTCGAGTTCTTGTTTCATTTCTTTTTTCTTTATTCAGAGACATACGCAGGAGGTGGGGGCTTAGGAGTCCTAACTTTTCTTAAATTTAGTCTAATTTTAGGAACAGTTTTATAAATTTTAATATAATTTATCCTCATATTGAATTTTGACACGCCGAAAAGATTTGGACTCCCCCAAAATAAATTTCTGCTTACGTCCCTGGTTTTATTTGTCCAAATCCTCATCAGTCGTAACAACTCACTTAGATTTCTTACGATAACATTCTTTCCATACATAGGGATCGAGCTTGATCTTCACCTGGAGAAAGTTTCGTTTATTTATTATTATTATTATTATTATTTTGCACGAAACGACAGAAACTTTCATTCAACAGGAAATCTGTGTAGATTCAGTAAAGTTATCATTTTGAAAATAGAGAGAGAGATTGCTCGAATTGAATTTGAAACGGTGATCGATTAGTGTCTATATCGAGATAGCATCCCGTCATGATGTTCCGCAATTAAGAAAAACTGGGACTTTACTCAGAATTGGGTGAGAACTTCGTTCAACTTCAATACAAATCTCACATTATTTTTCCCCTGTTAATACTCAATCTAAGATCCAAAGTGCTTGACCTCAACTCAAAACTTCATTCTTCTTATTTTCGTATATTCAGCACTAAACTAAATCTTAGCTATTTGCATGATCCAAAAATAATTTGGCCTCTCAATTTCGCCGAGTTCTAACCATGACAAAGCAAGAAGCCGAGGTCTCACCTGAGGTGTTTCCCACGGATGTTAGTCTACAGAAATATTAGTTATGCATTTAAGATATTAGATTTTTCTGTCAGGATTGTTGAATTTACCCTCATCCTAGTATACATCTCAATCAACCTCTTTGGTCATTAATCTCAAACCAATACTGTTTAGGTATAAAAGTTGAGATGGATATTTTTCTTGGGACGTTTAATCCATATAAAAAAGCCTTTTCTTGCTCTTACCGTTTTTGGAAAATCAATATTTAAACTGTAAGTGCTAATTGAATTTTACCACTTCAGGTTTAATATCGTGATAAGGGTGGATTTGGAATGTATTGTAATATCCCCTCATAATAGCAAAAACATCATGTACTTCAGCACAAGCACCACCAAGCAGCCAACAGATGCCGTCTCCAATGAAATACGAGAAGGATACGAAGAAATACGAGGAGAACACGAAGAGTCACGAAGAGAGTCCCTCCAACCCCTCCAAAGGCTCCGCCTCCAAAGACTAGCTAGAAAAGAGCACGCATAAAGGCACAAGACATCAGTCAGCAACTGATCATCTCCTATCTATCTCTCCAAGCTGCTCTGGGCGGGGGAGACTCCTCTAACCTTACCTCTTCGCTCTATCGGCAAAAGGTTCCTTACCAATCTCTGCGCTGCTCTGGGCAGGAGATATTATCCTACCTCTGTGCTGCATCAGGCAAGAAACTCCTAACCAACGCTGCTCAAGGCAGAAGATCCAATTTATAGAATAAGGATTATTAGAGACATTGATTATTTGTAACCCTATGTGCAAAACTGTATAGCATTTTTTTATAATAAAAAAGTGAGGGAAAATCCGTGTATAACTTCTCTATCACATATTACAGTATATTTGGGACACTGAATCAATTCCAAAAAACACTTATTTCTCTCTTGGAGTTTTGCTCTGATACAAATAGACAGACGGACGAACTGACATAGCCGTTCTATAGTACTTCTTATAATTATCCATAGCATAGGTTAGAAGTCCAATAAATTGTGTTACTATCTAACGGTATCCAGCTTTGGCAATCTTAATCTAACTATATTACACTAATCTTTAGATTAATTCATTGAACTGAGGAAATATCTGACCACGTTGAAAATGAAGATATTCGAAAAAGTCCTTTAAAAGAAGCCCATGTTTTGATAGATACTAAGAAAATCAGGACATTTTCAAAAAGGGAAGAGTGTAATGAGGGAGGTAAATAATCTGAAAGACCGAGAATAATCAATGCAGATTGTTATAGTGCTCACCTCCATTAAATGTACCACGAACTTGTCCGCAAGCATTCAGCAGTAGTCAACAGACATGTTCCTCTCATGAAGCACGACACTACTCGTCCACATAACGCGCAAAAGGACGGTGCAGACTCCTTGTGAGTTGGAGTAGGAAACCCTTTAACACCCACCGTATTCTCCCGATATCTTTGCCACTGACTCTTCCGACATCTCAATCACTTCTTGGGAGGAAAGACTTTCTCTGATGATCCGGCGATGCATCGTGGGGTTGAGAACTTCTTTCATCACGAATCCCAATCGTTCGTTAAACCATGGCAAAGGTATGTACTTGCAAATGGCTCTATTTCCATTAACCAGGTATCTTGTAGTTCTAATTTGTTTGGAGTTTCGAAATTACGCACAAGGGGTTCGACATTTCATTATTTGCACCAACCTAATATTAGATCAATAATCTGTTCCCAACCTATTGTTAACACAAACTAACTTATATAATTAATTGTTATTACAGCGGGTATTATTTTGCCTCCCTTCCGACTCTTTTTTCCTTCTGGACACGAAATTCGAGATATAAACTTTTGGGATCCAAATATCTCATTAATCATCATCATAGGTATTCTGCCATTATTGGCAGGGCACTTGCCATAACTGAGAAGCTTCCATTCTTCACGATTTTCGGTTAATCTCTTCGTCTCCACGTACGATTTTTCTGTTTTCATCCATTAACTGTAGTCTCCTTCGCCCCCTCCCTCTCTTTCCTGCCACCATACCCACTAGCACGTCCGTCATAATACAGTTCCTTCCTAGTCAAGGTCTTAACCAGTTTCTCTTGTGCTGAATGTCGAGACGGTTGGGTACTGTCTCTCTCTCTCTCCCCATATATATGTTCTTCCACGTTCCTATCTGCAGTATAATTTTGTGGTGAATAAGTATCATATTAAGGTATTAAAGCAGAGATCACAATGATGAATTTTAATAGAGTTATATGCAACATCAAAAATATTCACATAAAAGTACATTTTTTTCACTATACGAGATAAGGGAAATATAGAAAATTAACTTAGTACCAGATCTACGCCCAGTGATGTTTTCAGGACATGACCAGGAGAAAAATCTCCCCTCCCTGAACAAGAAAACTCTTCCATGGGGGCTCAGTGGTAGAGCGCTTACCTCTGGTGCATAGGGGCCCTAGTTCCATATCCGGCCAAGTAAGTTTGTAATGGACAGCATCGTGTCTTTGTTTTTTCGAGGTACTCTCGTTTCCTCCCACTTTCTCATTCCACAAATTCTTCCATCATCATTCAATTGTGTTAATCATCGTCTTCCTTAGCATAAAGGGGATAAACGTAGGACGTTAAACTGTAACATTTCATTTCACCCCCCCGAGGAATTTCTTCAATCATGCTGCTCAACATAGGTTACCAGTCTTTTAGAAGTATTATTGTCATCCCCGTTTATACTAATCTCTTTCAGTGATGTAAATAGGGGGCAAACGGAGCTTGGGCCCCGGGCGCCGGATTGGGAGGGCGCAAAATTGGGCAAATATTTGGGGGAGCGTTTTGGTTTGGTTGATCAGGGGGACGCTAAGGGCGAGTTCTTGCCCCGGGCGATAACTAGAGGAATTGCGTCGCGGATCGCGTTGAGGGAAATCTGAAATCATCCCTGTGTGCATGACCCGCTGAAGATAGTTCTGAACCCGCCCCTGGCGTCTACCTTTGATACTGAACAAATAAACAAATGAAGCCACTTTGAAAAGTAGTTAGAAATTTCGTGAATGTCTATGTACTACCAGAGTGGCCTTCACACGAGTTCATTACATAATCTATGCAATTTGACAGGAAGCGAGAAAAATAAGTTGAGAAACAAGGTAATTATGGATTAATAAGCGTGTTTGAAATCGAGATGCAATTAATGCTACAATGACTACTCATCTTCGAGTAAATCTGTTTCTAATGAGAATAAACACTGCATAAAACTGTGCATTTCTTCCATTGTGTGGTTTCCCACAAGGCTGCCACTTCAATTCTTATATAATGCTGACAATTTAAAACAAAAACAAGTCTGCCATAATTATTGGTTTAGCCTGTAATTGAAAAAAAAAAAATAATCTTGTTAGGATTATACGGCAAAATCTTGTTTGTTCCACGTAGTATTTTACCTGCATTTTGTGAGATAACAGCTATTACTTGAGAAGTTACTACACTCATTAGGCAACATCATATAACAATATTTTCAGGGAATCGGCTTACGAAAAATTTTTTCTTTATGAAAAATATTTTAATTTCCATCTGTATTTCAAAGGCTCCGGTATATTGCTCAACCAAAGTACAGTATGCACCAGGGAGGATATAACACCTACTACAGCCCTCCTGAATTTCGTAGCCATTTTTTTCCCTTTCCAATCCAGTAATTTTTCCAAGAGTGATTTGCCTACCTTGAGGTAATTATATACGACGATGAAACTAGTTAACGGGAAGGCGATTTTTATTTATTTATTTATTTATTTTTTGTTTACGATAACTTATAGTTCATACTTTTTTGTATAAAAGTAATTTTTGTTTACGATATTTGGAAATTTTTTTGTTTGTTTGATGGAAGAGGAAGTGACAAGTAAACACTGAGATATACTTAAGGGGCCTTACGCAGATTCGTTCTGACGCGTGATTAGAACCATACTAAAGAGCTCGACTAACAAATGTTTCCTGCAATAGTCAGATCTTTAGTATGACGCTAATCATACATCAAAACGACTCTGCATAAGGCCTAAGATGTCTAAACCTTGTTTTTACTTTTAGTTAATTTTAATTTATTATACACATCTTTTCTAAAATCGAGTTTTGTTTTTGAATAGGGTTGCAGCAAGGAAAATGCATCTTTAGGTAGCAAAGGTCAATACTTTGGGGGTAATGGCTCCTATATTGTTAAAAGTCTTGTGAATAAACTAGCTAACTAAATCTATGACCAATGGAACCCGGAGGTTCAATGCCGCGTTGACAAAACCTCTCCAATGACTTCTGTCCATAGCCAGATGATCTAGTTTCTGCTTTGTATTCCGATTTCTGCGAGATCCATCTTAATATTGTCCTCCCATCTGCACCTAAGCCTTCCTAATGGTTGTTTTCCGATTGGATTCCCAGTTAAAACTTTGAAAGCGTTCCTACTTCCTTCTATTCCAGCTACATAACCTGCTCATCTGACACGAGAGGGTCCCACAAGTTGTCGCTAAAATCTGATTGCCACATAGCACATCTGATAGAGCATTATGAGAAATGAACACGAGCGAAATTTAAGGTGCTATGGACCAGAAGCATAGGAGCTAGGGGGTCTCAAAATTTGAATATCCAAATAATTATATCATGCAATTATGTACGTTTAAAGTATATGCATCTTGAAAACCGTTAAAACAATCAAAACAAAAGTTGCACAATATAATGAGAATAAAATACCCTACTGAAAACTATAAAAAGTGTTGAACACAGATGAAGGTGTGTTGCTAACTCAGCATAAAAATATTTTGTTTCAAGTAGCACCATATACAAGTGTGCACAGATTTAAAATGCACTACTATTACTAAACATAACAGTGAAGTGTAGTGGTACAGTGTTGCACACTATTGAAGCTACGTGTGCTGAAAATATACAATGGAGAAGTCTGATATGTGACAACAGATGATAATAAAGGAATCTGGGTCTCATACTATGAATTTTGTTCAAATGCATAACACAGATAGTATAACATAGCAAAATGCTAGCAGTGTCACAAAGTATTGATGCATTTGAAAAACGAAGTTGAGTGATGCCATTTTTACGTCTAGCTCCGAAACATAACAATGAAATGTAAGGTGAAAAGTACAACTAAAACATGTCCGAGGTGGGGTCGGAACCCGCGATGCCTAATATGTCGGTTGTCTAGCCTTCTAGACCACACCGCTATCCAGTCCGACTAAAAACGAAATGAGGTTATTACAGTGCATAAACATAAACATATGGTAGGCAGGAGAGAAACCAAGAAAGTACTCTTCCAAATATTGATAACATAACCTGGAGAACCAGTTTACAGAATTAGAAAACGCGTGTTTCTTTCCTCGCGTGTATCATTTTGTCTTCGCGAGTTGTTTGCTTATTCATCAGGGCTACAGAAATATATTGCAAAATCCTCACTTTTTTCTAATGCAATCCTTCATTACCCTTTTTTCCCACACATCAGACTTCTCCATTGTATATACATTTTCAGCACATGTAGCTCCAACAATGTGCAACATTGTATCACTACACTTCACTGTTATGTTTAGTGATAATAGTGCATTTTAAATCTGTGCACACTTGTATATGGTGCTATTTCAAACAAAATATTTTTATGCAGAGTTGGCAACACTACCTCACTTCTAGCAACACTATTTGTGGTTTTCGATAGGGCATTTTGTTCTTATTATATTTTGCAACTTTTGTTTTGATTACTTTAACGGTTTTCAAGATATTTACTTTATACGTAGATAATTCCATGACATAATTTTTTGGCAATTCAAATTTTGAATCCCCCTAGCTCCTATCCTTCTGGTCCATAGCACCTTAAATTTTGCTCGTTTTCATTTCTCATGATGCTCTATCAGATGTGCTATGTGGTAATCAGATTTTAGTGACAACTTGTGGGACCCTCCCGTGTGAGCCTCCTAGACTTGATGACTCTTAACAATGTTTGGTAAGCGGTATAAATTATGCAGCCCCTCGTTATGAAGTTTTCGCCATTACCCATTCCAGTTCCTCTTTGGTCCGAATATTCTTTTCAGAATTTTATTCTCAAATGCTTTCAGTCTACTTTCTTCCTTCAGAATAAGTGACCATATTTGGCAATCATTCAACATAACAGGCATGATTATCGTTTTACTTATTTTAAGCTTCAAATTCTTCGACAGAATTCGCTTCAACGAAAGATTTTGAACTGAATAATGTAACCAATTCCCTACTTCTAATCGACATTCCTTTATAAAATTAACACACACAAAGAAATATATAAATACACTTCATAGAAAATTATAAAACATTTCGACGCAATAACTGACAGTTTTGAAATGACATACTAAAATCTACATGCATCAATTTCTGTAATATACTATTAAATGCTTTGCACATTCGAAAAACATAGTGAATTTCTGAAATGCTCCATTCTAGGTGTATTATATAATAATAAGTATTTTTGGCGAGTATTTACCATTTGTGCATTAAATTTTATTAGACTGAAAATCGAACTATCTTCACACATACAGTACCTTTAACCAGTTTATATTTAAAATATTTGGTCACTTGTTCGTTGTCTACTAGATAATTCGAAATAACAAAATTCATTTAATAAATGAAGGTATGATATTCTGTCTTATGGCTGAAATTTTAATATTTCTGGAAACATAAGTAGAACAAAAAACGTTTCTGAATTTCTTCTATTTTATAGGAATGGAAGAAGGCAAAACAGTGATCATATTAAGGATCCATATTCCAATACTTCTTACTAGACTATTAAATAAAGCTTTAGTAGAATTAATTGACTTGAAGGTTGTTGCATTTATGATAATAAAACCTAACTGTTTGTATGCACATTTTAGTACGAGGGTAAATCAAAAACTATCTACAATTTTTGACATAACTCTTCGTCCTTGTTCATACTAATCTCTGTCTTTGTTTATTTTATTGTTATGCTGTTGTGGTCATGCTATGAAAGTTTGATCCTAATTCCTCCATTTGTCTTCCTTTTGTTGTTATGCTGTTGTGGTCATGCTATGAAAGTTTGATCCTAATTCCTCCATTTGTCTTCCTTTTGTTGTTATGCTGTTGTGGTCATGCTATGAAAGTTTGATCCTAATTCCTCCATTTGTCTTCCTTTTGTTGTTATGCTGTTGTGGTCATGCTATGAAAGTTTGATCCTAATTCCTCCATTTATCTTCCTTTTGTTGTTATGCTGTTGTGGTCATGCTATGAAAGTTTGATCCTAATTCCTCCATTTGTCTTCCTTTTGTTGCAGATAAATCATGGCCGCTCCGTTAGAAGTTGGCATTGAAGAGGAACAACAAGCAGTGATCCGGGTTTTGTGGTCGGAATATGTATCAGGTGCCAGAATCCATCAAGAACTTTCAGCTGAACACGGAGACAGTGTCTTTTGCCGCAGCAGAGTGTCTGCGAATGAATTGAAAAAAATTCAAAAATGGTTGCCCAAGTGTTACGTACGAGGAAGGAATCGAATGACCTTCTACGGCCACAAAAGATGACAAAATTGAGCGTGCACGTAGCATGGTTCTGTTTCGAGAGACGAGTGACTATTGATGAAGTGGCACATCGTCTGGAAATTAGTCATGGTTCCTGATACACCTTCCGACCACAAAACCCGGATCACTGCTCGTTGGTTCTCTTTGGTGAAAACTTCTAATAGGGCGGCCATGATCTATCTACAAAAAAAGGAAGACAAATGGAGGAACTAGAATCAAACTTTCATAGCGTGACCACAACAACATGACAATAAAATCAACGAGGACAGAAGTCACTGTGAACAATGTAAGAAAAGTTACAGCTACATGGTGGAGGAAGACAAATGGAGGAATTAGGATCAAACTTTCATAGCATGACCACAACAGCATAACAATAAAATCAACGAGGACAGAAGTCACTGTGAACAATGTAAGAAAAGTTACAGCTACATGGTGGAGGAAGACAAATTGAGGAACTAGAATCAAACTTTCATAGCATGACCACAACAGCATAACAATAGAATAAACTAGGACAGAAGTAAACATGAACAATGTAAGAAGAGTTATCTCAAAATTGCGGATAATTTTTGACTTACCCTCATATATATTCCACGTGATTATTAAATAGTAATTTTGAATCCAATATCACAATCCAATATTACAATCCATTATTATTATTATTATTATTATTATTATTATTATTATTATTATTATTATTATTATTATTATTATTATTATTATTATTATTATTGAAGTCCTTAATCTAATTTATCTTATAAAGTCACTGTTTATTAATTGCACATTTAACTTCCAGATTATGGTATTACTGTGTATATTACTAAATACAATATAATTACACTTCTTGATATTAAATTGAAATCGATTTCTTACGAATCAGTTATACAATTGACCAACATTTTGTAGCAGATGTAAGCTTTGTGATTTTTTTTACTTCAATTAATAATTTAATGATTTTTACTTCGATTTAGATTTACTCGATTTCATCACAGTACATTAGGTAGTTGGTATATTTAACCATATTAATATATCATTAATATACAAATAAAAAGGAGAGATCCTAGGTTGAATTCTTGAGGTACTCCGGTACTACATCTATACTAGAAGGACGTAAATTGTTTGTATATTACATATTGATTTCGATTCGGAAAGTATGATGAAAAGAATTTTATATATTGTGAACATAATCCAAAATTATCAAATTTATCCATTATTATAGTATGATCAATCCTATCAAATGCTTTGGAAAAGTCAAAATAGATTGGACAAAAGAACGCCTACAGAAATCAGTATCTATGTATTGAACACGATTTATTAAATTTATCATTGTAGACCCATGCTAAAACTCTGAAATATATGGTTTGACATGCCTTAGAGTTTGATCAAATTATATTTGTTCAAATATTTTCGCTGGTGCGAAGAATATTGCTATTGGTCGGAAATTTTTCGATTATTTTACTATCTTCAGATTTCAAACCAGAACATACTCGACTTGTTTTCCATCAGGTAGGGAGACAACTACTTTTCACAATCATATTAAAATATAGAGCATAATGGATTCGTAAGTGGTTCGGAGTATGCCTTAAGTATATAAGGAGATAATCCACCAGGTTCATCAGCCTTTTTTTAGTTTAAGTTTTTAATGTCAATTCTATATAGTACTTAAATTATGAGAAACAAATATATAGTATCACTAGTGGGCTAGTCCATATTATTGGGAGAGGTTTCATATTCAGATTGAAAGAATTGGGCATACCCATCAGCTATAATTTTACCGGTTTTCAATATGGGTCATTTTCATATTTTTAGTATAATGTTAATATGTCTTATTTTTCCCTTTTTCTTTTGAACTGAATTCCAAAAAGAGTGAATATCACATCTAATGTTTTGCCAATTTTCTGCATATTGCATAAAATTAGAATGTGCAATATTTATCATTCTCTTTAATTCTCTCCTCGTCTCTGCGAATATAAATTTATTATATTCAAAAGAATTTTTATTTTTTCTATAATATTATTTTAATTTTAAATTATCTATTATACTCTGTGAACCAACATAGATAGTGATTTTGAGCATATATTTTTTCCCTGGGAACACTTACATCAAATATTGAGTTCAAAATCTGATAAAAGTTATAAACTGCGTCCTCTACATTATTAGAGGTACTTAGATTTTAAAGTTAGATTCACTTAGAAGTTCATATAATTGTATAAAATCCTCTCTATTAAAATTTCGTTCAATGCATAGTTTCTTTTAATATATTTAATTACTCCCTTTTGTTTAATCTCCATAATTAATGGAGGATAGTGTTTATCGAGTTTAACCACCGAATCACTTCCTTTGAGGATATAGGAACGTTAAATACGAAAAACAAAATGAAATTAATTCTTTGGGGAATCCATTCTTTCTTAGAAGTTCTACAAAAGTCAAAAGTTCTATAATTGCAATCTATATTATAAAATTGAAAGTGACTATGTGACTCTACATCTCTTGCACAATCCGACTGATCTCGATCAAATTTTTTAACGTAGGTGGGATTATGACTTTGAAATGTTTTCATCTATTCACTTTGACGGTAGAACTTAAGGGAGGGGGAGATATATATGTAAAATCAATCTATATAAAAATGAAAGTATCTATGTGACTTAATAACTCTTGAATCACTCGACCGATCTCAAACAACTTTTCAACATAGATTAAGTTCAGGCCTGGGAAGTTTTTTAGCATTTCATTTTGTCGGTAGAACTTAGGGGAAGGGAAGGGGGAGATACATATTTAAAAATAAAAATTAAAATGACTATCTTTGTAACTTTATCACGTTTAAACCACCCGACCGACCCGGATTAAATTTTCACAAATGATTGTAATGGAAAAAATAGTCCTAATGTTTGTAATTCACAAATGATTGTAATGGAAATATAGCCATTATGTATAATTCACAAATAATTGTAATGGAAATATAGTCATTACGTTTATAATTCACAAATGAATATAATGGAAATGTAGTCCTTATGTTGTTTATAATTCACAAATGAATGCAATGGAAATATAGTCCTTATGTTGTTTATAATTCAAAAATGGATAGAAAAATAGTCGTAATGTTTATAATTCTCAAATGATTGTAATGGAAATATAGTCATTATGTTTACAATTTACAAATGAGTGTAATGAAAATATAGTAATTAGGTTGTTCATAATTCACAAATGAATGTAATGTAAATATAGTTATTATGTTATTTTTAATTCACAAATGAATGTAATGGAAATATAGTAAATAAGTTGTTTATAATTCACAAATGAATGTAATGGAAATATAGTCATTATGTTGTTTATAATTCACAAATGAATGCAATGGAAATATAATTATTATGTTGTTTTTAATTCAAAAATGAATGTAATAAAAAATAGTCCTAATGTTTATAATTCACAAATGATTGCAATGGAAATATAGTCATTATGTTGTTTATAATTCACAAATGAATGTAATGGAAATATAGTCATTATGTGTTTTATAATTCACAAATGAATGTAATAGAAATATAGTCCTAATGTTTATAATTCACAAATGATTGTAATGGAAACATAGTTCACGTTTACAATTCACAAATGAATGGAATGGAAATATAGTCCTTATGTTTATAATTCACAAATGATTGTAATGGAACTATAGTCCTTATGTTTATAATTCACAAATGAATGTAATGGAAATATAGTTCTTATATTTATAATTCACAAATAAATGTAATGGAATTATAGTCCTTATGTTTATAATTCAGAAATTATTGTAATGGAAATATAGTCCTTATGTTTAAATTTAACAAATTTAACAATTTACATAAATTTAACAAATGAATGTAATGGAATTATAGTCCTTATGTTTATAACTCACAAATTATTGTAATGGAAATATAGTCCTTATGTTTATAATTCAGAAATGATTGTAATGGAAATATAGTTATTATGTTTATAATTCACAAATTATTGTAATGGAAATAAAGTCATTGTGCTTATAATTCACAAATGAATGTAATGGAATTATAGTCCTTATGAGCGGAGGTTTCTCTGAATGTTTGCATGTTTTTAGAAAACCTCACTACAATATTTTCAATTTTTATTTGTGCTAAATCACTTTTCGTTTTATTGTCAACATCATCTTTGCTTAAACAAGTACGTTTGAAACGGGGCTGACTAATAGCTTTTTGCTTGGGAGTTCGACAAACTCCCCAGCTGGGTCACTGCAAGGGTTGCGAGGTGCGGGAATGTGAGGATCCTTATTATGCCTTCTAAGGATCTATATGTTTGCATACCTTTTGCAAGCAAGTCTACCAACAAAAACAACTTTTCCAAAACAAACGCTTTGGAACTGGAAATTCCCAGCGTCTTTCCACTTGCAATATTGGTTGACACATTTTTCGCCTGAATGGGAATGTTCTGCTCCTCCGAGACGTACACAGAGGGAAAAAATGTGTGAATGAGAGAGTTGGTATGGGTGAATGAGAGAGTTGGAGAGCAGCTTTTAGAAAAAGAGAGTTAATGGGAAATGGGTGAAATTTTAAAGGGGACTACAAGCCCTGTCCTCAACTCGACTGACCAATATCCTCGCAAAGGGAATGTAGGAGAACATACGGGACGAAACCCTTGTCTTTCCTCACTTTCCATTCACGCCTTAGGCTGCTTAAATAGGGGCTAGACCCCTCTTACTAATAAATCTTTCAGAGGGAGTATTTCGATGGTTTCTTTCGGGGCAAAATAAATCACACAGAAAGAAAATCATGTATTTGGAGTCGGACGGGAGTATGTTAACGATCAAATTGTCGAATATCTTCGTACTTTGTAGTGTTGTGTGTTTGTGTGCGTGTGCAGTTCTTTGTTGTTCATTGGAATATGGTTGCTGTAATTGCATAATTACGTCAATATACGTGTGATATACATAAAGTGACATTGAATTCTGTAACGTCTCTGTTGAATGAATCGTTGTGAAAAAGAACTTTAAAATCAAAGCTACTTGTGAAAAACATCGGAGGGCCGATTCCGACTCTTAATGTAACGCAAGTAATTAGAAGCCAGAAACGAATATTTACAAGGAAGTTTAATCTCAACTTGTACGAACAGCAGATGTGGTTATGTGGATGTGAAATTACAAATGCTTTGTTTTGTTTTCTGCATTTGTTGTACGGGACGGGGAAAGATGCAAGGAGTGAAAAAAAAGTATTGTGGATATCCAACATCTGCACGACAAAATCAAAAACCACAAAAACTCGTCAGCTCATATAAGACACGTTAATCTCACTGTGTTGGGAAATGTGAATATTGCTGCTCAACTAGATGCTGGTTATAGGCGGTCCATTGAGAATCACTGTGGCGCCTTTCAACTGGCTTTAAGAAGACATGATGAAATAGACTCTTCTTCAAATCCAGGCGTATTTAGTGGATGAATTAATTTCAGTCCTGAAATTGACAGCGCTTTGAAGAGTCATTTAGAAAACGCAACAATTTTTAAGGGTACGTCAAAAATCAAACAAAATGAGCTCCATTGCATGCTAGAAGTATGCCATGAAGAAACTGCTATTATCGTTTATACTAACTACTACTTCTATTATTATTATTATTATTTTTATTATTATTATTATTATTATTTATAATAATAATAATAATAATAATAATAATAATAATAATAATAATAATAATAATAATAATGAAAAAACGACGTCATATATTGTGCACCACCTAAAATTCAAAGCACGAGCCGCCACTGGCCTTAAGTTTATAATTCACAAATGATTGTAATGGAAATATAGTCCTTATCTCTATAGTTCACAATCAAATGTTTTTGAAGTATAATCTGTTGCATGTTTAAAAAAAGTCAGATATTAAATGTTTGAGTGGAACAAGAGTTGATAGCACTGGTAAGTTTGTAACAGTGCCATCTTGTGACTTAAGTCGAAATCTTCTGCGTGAAATTCGGTTGGTACGAATTGTGTCAGAATTCAGGGAAAATTGGAACTGGTCGAACCTTTCTTGACCAAGTGTTGTAAATGTTATAATAACATAGTACTGTGTATTCATGATCATCAGTTAAGTACAACTATTATTTGTGATATCGAGAATGTACACAGTGTTATATCATCTAAATTTGGTGAGTCTGTTCTATGATTTTGATTATTTAACTGTAACTAAATCTTTAGATTCTGTTTAAATAGGCCACCATTCAATTTAAAGGAACCAGTATATCCTGAAGGTTTAATTGTGATTAGGTTTCACTCATTATTCCAGCTTTTGACTAAAATTTAGATATTAAGAAGATACCAAGGATAGAAATCAGTACTAGAATTTGTTAAAATTAATAATACCTGAAATTATAAAGATTATAGCTTTAAAGCTCATAGGCTAGTTGATTGCATCATCATCATAGGTATTCTGCCTTTATTGGCAGGTCACTTACCGCAACTGAGAAGCTTCCATGCTCCACGGTCCTCCGCTAACCTCTTCGTCTTCGCGTATGATCTTTCTGTTTTAATATCATCCATTAATTGTAGTCTCCTTCGCCCCTCCCTCTCTTTCCCGCCACCATAGCTTCTAGAACGTCCCTCATGATACAATCTCTTCTTAGGCAATGTCCCAACCAGTTTCTCTTCCTCTTCCTAATAATATCTAAAAGTGTTCTTTTCTCACCCACCATTTCTAACACTCTCTCATTCGTTTTCCGCTCGACGCAACTAATTCTTTCCATTCTTCTCCACACCCACATTTCGAAGGCTTCCAGTCGATTTTCGTCACCTTTACTTAATGTCCACGTTTCCGCCCCATACAGTACAACACTCCACACGAAGCATTTTATGAGTCTTTTTCTCAACTCTTTATTCAAGGTCTACAAAACAGACTTTTCTTCCTCCTAAACGCTTCTTTCCCCATTCCTATCCTTGCTTTTATTTCACGTTCGCACTTCATGTCATTACTAAGAATACTACCCAGGTATCGAAAACTATTCACTTGTTCTATTTTCTCCCCTCCTATTTTTATATTTGACACAGACCCCTTCGTTCCAATCACCATGACTTTTGTCTTTCTAACATTTATTTTCATTCCATATTTTTCAAAGCCCTTTTTCATTTTTTCTAACATTTTATTGATTTTCTTTTCAGATTCTGCAAGAAGCGCCATATCGTCTGCAAACCTTATGCATCTAATCATTCTACCTCCTACCGAAATACCATCATCATCATGTAGGCTCTTTTTCACTATCTCTTCTAGATAGACATTAAATAGTGTTGGCGAGAGGCAGCATCCTTGTCGAACTCCTCTGGCAATTGCACTCACTTCCGTCAGTTCTTCCCCTATCCTAACATTTACTTGTTGGTTCATGTATAAGTTTCTTATGAGTCTTCTATCTTTCCATTCCAACCCTATCTTCGTTAGAACTCCCAACAACAATTCCCAATTCACGCGGTCAAAAACCTTTTCTAGATCAATAAATACAACATACACCTCTTTCCCTTTCTCTATAAATCTTTCACCGATCGCCTTTAATAATCCAATTGCATCTCTTGTGCCCTTGCCTCTTCTGAACCGAAACTGCTCCTCCTCAACATCTTTATTTGTTCTTTCATATAACCTTCTGTTCCGTATTCGGAGCAGAATTTTAGCTCCATGAGATATGCGACTAATTGTTCTATAATCCTCACATCTCTTTGGGTTCGATTTCTTAGCCATCGGTATCATGATCGTTTTCAGAAAGTCTTTTGGCCATTCTCCTGTTTCATATATTTCATTGCATAGTCGCAACAATTCTTTCTTTCCCTTGTCTCCCATATATTTAATGAATTCGATTGGTATGTTATCTATTCCGGTTGCCTTTCCATTCCTAATCTCGGATATAGCCTATTCAAACTCATCCCGAAGAATACTAAATCCTTTATCATCCTTGCTTACTTCATTTTCTACCTCAACATTTAGGTTACATGGTCTATCCTTACTCTCATATAAGTCTTCAATGTATTCTTTTCACCTTCCTATGACTTCATTTCTCTCGCTGACTACCTTCCCATTCTTATTTTCTATTGCCATCATAATACCCCCTTGTTTCCTCCGAAATTCCATAGATTTCACCTGCTTGTCCATTTCCTCATATTTCCCAACTCTTTCTAATTCTTCTACGCCCTCGCATTTTCTTTTGTAAAACTCTTCCCTCGCTCTGTCTGTTTCTCTTCGTAATTCATTATTTCACTTTCTGTACATCTTTCTGCCCTCTTCTGTATCAACCTGTTTCCACATCTTCCTCTCCCTCATTTTCTGCAACATCTGCTCTGTAACCCATGGTTTCTTAGCAGTTTTGTGTTCGCGGTAACCTACTGCTTCTTCTGCAGCCTGCTGTAAGCAACGTTTAATATGTTCCCACCGTGCGTTACTACCTGCACCTATCCTTTCCTCGTTTGAACATTTTTCTTCGAATTTTTCAACGAAAAGATTTCTTATTTCCTCGTTTTTCAACTTAGTTGATTAATGAGTTCCGTTATTTTGATTGTTAATTTTCTTGTATTTTGTTGTAGTGTTCTGTAATTATATTCGAAATTAATATTTATCTAAATTTATATTCACGCAACTTGTTATTCAACCTTACAAAAATATGAATTTTAGATACTTGTGAATATTAGAGTATCTTGTGTATCGGTTTGAGAGCTGGAAATAATATATTTAAACCGCCATTGAAGATTAATGCATTAAATTAAAAAATAGTTATTTGATACCGTTTATATTTGCATTATCTATATGCTGATTTACTCTCTCGTTACTATTAATTGGGGGTGGCGTTTTGTGACCCTGACTAGTGACGATGCTTAGCTATTACTCTAATTTTTTTTTTTTTTTTTTTTTTTTTTTTTTTTTTTTTTTTTTTGTAAATACGCATCGTTACAAATTCTTATTATAAAGTGTTATAAAATGTAGTGAATCCTGAAGTAACAAATTACATTATATTCCCAAATAACTCAAGAGTCAGTCCTTCCTCACGCGTAAAATACTTACAATATTCAAATATATATATATATATATATATATATATATATATATAAGCACTCATTTGTAGCCGAGTAGATAACGTGAGGGCTTTGTGCTCAGTGCTCCGGGTTTAATTCCCAATAGCTCCTAATTGAAACGCGAGTAGTGGTTCAGAACTCACAATTGGATTGAAATTGATTTGGTTTTTAAAACCCTTTTCATCATCGAAGCTATATTAGACGCAGGGACGGACCAAGGCAAAATTTTCACCTGGGCAAAGTGACCCCTAGTCCTAGCCTGAATTTTACATTTTATTAAAGTGATTTTAATATTTTAAACTCATTTTTTTCAAAAAGAAAAATTAATACTCAAATACCTGATATAGGTATACAATATTTAGCACTTAAAAATATACATATAGTATCAATTACATTGTGTTTGTTATTATTATTATTATTATTATTATTATTATTATTATTATTATTATTATTTATGTGCCGATATGTATAAACAAAAGCTATATCGAGCAGCAGCTATTGAATATTACTAAAGGTGACATGATTACTGCCATATTGTAATTTATTTGTTATATCAATAACATTATGAGTCATTCTATCATATATCCGACTATGTAACAATCTATTCTAATAACGTGAAATACCAATAAATATATTTCACATATGTTGAACGTATTTTAGGGGCGGGAGGAAGGATTCGAAGGTAATCACTGAATTTCTTTTTCGTAGTGCCTCTTCTAACTCACTCCTATGTTGTTGCAGAGCGGTATATTCCATTTCATAAACACTGTCAAAATCAATGATTTAGCAAGAACTGTATCTAGTGAAACAATCACATCTCCGAGACACTATTTTCAACAAAGGCCGATAGTTTAGCACTTCTGCGTCATTTCCAAGAAATCAAAAGTAAGTGCTGCATATACTGTTCCCCCTCCACTACCATTTTATGTATGCTACTTTACAAGAGTAGCATATATAAAATCCATTAACATTCATTATCTGGGAAAAGTTCACAAAGAACATGGCCGGCTATAAACAATACGAACTCCCTCTCCGCTCTTTATTCTACATGCCATATCTCCATTTGTCGGAATAGAAAAAGGAATAGCCCATGATGGAATAGAAAATGGTGATGTAATTAACACTACTTTACAAGAATATAAACCAGAAAATGTCAGTTGAAACCACGTTATAAAATTTACTTTTTCAGGCTCTTTTTGTCGCCCCCTTGTCTGCGGCGCCTCAGGAATTTGCCCGGGTTTCCCGACCCTTGGTCCGCCCTTATGAGACGGAATCTACTGTTTAAAGTGGGATTGAATTGATTTGAGTTTAACATCCCTTTTCATCATTGAAGCTATATGAGACGAACTCTACTATTTAAAGTGGGATTGGATTGTTTTCAGTTTAACATTACTTTTCATCATTGAAGCTATATGAGATGGAATCTACTATTTAAAGTGGCGTTCGATTGATTTAACATCCCTTTCTATCATTGAAGTTATTTGAGACGGAATCTACTGTTTAAAGTGTGATTGGATTGATTTGAGTTTAACATCCCTTTTCATCATTGAAGCTATATGAGACGAACTCTACTATTTAAAGTGGGATTGGATTGTTTTCAGTTTAACATTACTTTTCATCATTGAAGCTATATGAGATGGAATCTACTATTTAAAGTGGCGTTCGATTGATTTAACATCCCTTTCTATCATTGAAGTTATTTGAGACGGAATCTACTGTTTAAAGTGTGATTGGATTGATTTGAGTTTAACATCCCTTTTCATCATTGAAGCTACATGAGACGGAATCTACTGTTTAAAGCGAGATTGGATTGATTTTAGTTTGACATCCAATCTTGAAATCTCGAATTCCTATTAATGCTTCCTTCATTAACCAATCACTGTAAATGTTGAATAATTGGAATTCTAAGAATTCTTCGATGGTCAGTAACTACATGGCCTTGTTGATCTTCGATTCTAAATAGGCGTATGCATTTGTTAGCTTTTCCTCTTAATTCTTGTGCTTTTTGATACATCACAAAGCTTTGCTTGTGCTAATTCTTGTGCTTTGCCGCGCCGTTGGAGTTCCATTATTTCTTCACATACCTGTTCCATGTATTTTTGTTTATCTTTGACTATCTCTCTTCTCAATTCATTATTCAGCCTTCTGTATTTTTTCATGTCCGTGCTTTTCGCCCTTCTGCGTTCTTCTATCTACTTAAGCATCGCTTCAGTTACCTACTGTTTTCTTGGTGGTTTTTCCATCTTGCCAATGTTGTTGTGGAGTGTGTCAAGTAGAATCTGTTTAATTCTTCCCCAACTATGTTCTACATTGTCTACTATATCGTCAATCACACGGAATTTTTCTTCAATCGCTTCTTTCAAATCACTGTACACACATATTAGTTGCTTTAAGTTCCATTTTTGATTTCACCTCCCAGTTTTCTTGATTAACTTTAACCAGGTTTGCACTTCCGTCACTAGGAGATTGTGATCCGAATTGATATCCGCTCCCGGTACTGTCTTCACGTCTCGTACACTAGTCCTGACACGCTGCTTTATAAGAATGTAACTGATTTGGTAGCGTTTCTTATCTCCTGGACTTTTCCATGTGTACAGCTTGGTTTTTTCTATTCTTAAACTACGTGTTTGTCACCACCAGATCATGTTGCCTACAAAAGTCGATAAGCATTTGGCCCCGTTCGTTTCTTCTACCTAGTCCAAATGGTCACACTAACTTATTCGCGGCTCCTTCTCCTACTACGCTGTTAAAGTCTCCCATTACTATGCCGTTGACCTTTACCTCTTCCCTCCTGATGCGATCTGTCACTAATCTCATCATACAGCACTTCTACTTCATTGTCATCATGGTCGCTTGTTGGCAGATATACTTGTATTGCCGTGAGTACTTGTACCGTGAGTATATGAAACAGTTAAACAGAAATTTGAACTAATCTTAAACTTTTTAAGATCTTTCTCTTTAATCTTCTTCAACACAGTGGTCTTCCAAGTAGAATTATGAAAATTTTTAATGATGGTGCTCTTAATATCAGTTTCATTTTAACAGGTAATATGGTCGTACAACATAAATCTTCAAGCTTATGAAACAATCCGGGGCCACGGTGGCTCAGTGGTAGAGCGTCCACCTCTGGTGCACGGGGTCCCTGGTTTGATCCCAACTCGTGGCAGGTGGTCTTTGTGGTTGACAAACACCATGTGTGTGTGGTTTTTCTCGGAGTTCTCACGTTTCCTCCCACTTTAATCGTCCCACTATGTCATTCATTTCTCATCATCACTATCTTCTTTAGCCTACTCAGCATAACGTGGGACGTAAAACTGAAGAATTTCATTTCATTTTTATTTAAAAATCCATTTTCCTTTATTTTGCTCGAAAACTACGCATAAGAGTATATAATTTTGGTCAGCTCAATGAAAATTATCAGTTGTTACCTATATTCTCTTGGACAAATTTATTCCGTTAGACGCTAAATGTATGATAGAAATCTTGAAAGTAGACACAATATCATTAGTAGCGACCACCCAGCGAATGTTCATTCCATTAACCGTAAAATAAATTGAATTGTAGGAAAGAAATACATGAATCTCGTAAATGTACTGAAACAGAGAAGTATTAAGCTCAAGTAATAATGTTTCGCTCATATTTTATGGCTCACAGACTACTCACCGGGATGAAATAAATAACAGAAAAGAAAGAAAAGAAAAGGAAGGGAAGAAATACAAGGTCATAATAGTTGTTTGGAGGTTACTTTTGATTATTTTTCCGGACGTTTTGTAGCGATGCGCTAAAGGTCATGTATAAAGGAGACGTTCTATGCAGTCTACAAATATTTCTTGTGTGCATACGCACTGCAGGCAGTATTTTAGACTTGATATTTCTTTCGCTGTCTTTTTGCTATCTTGATTTACCTTTCCAGCAACTATTCTGTGTTATGTGGTATATTTCTTCGTCACTGTCTGCAGCAGGGAAACGTGACTACGGTGACAAAACAACACACACACACACAAAACTCTCGACATATATATGGGTTTACCTTTGAATTATTACACGTCTCCCGGTTTTCCAAAAAACATGGCTGTCTAAGAAGACTAGAAATTGTGTGATAATACTACATTCACTCTGGAAGTTCTCCAGTACCGTAAACCTTGTGACGCTTAGTTAATTGGAGAAAACCGTCTCTCGCTATCTATTACCGTTTCACTTTATGGTAATGAAGAGAGCACGGTGGCTCAGCGGTAGAACGCTTACCGCTGGTGCGTGAGATCCCTGGTTCGATACAGGCCGGTAGCCAGCCTAAATATGTAGGGGGGCCCGGCCGAAGTTAGTTAGAGGGGGGCCGATGCAACGATATTATAGTTTATCACCATATTATAGTTCATTTGGAAGCCTACCGTGAAAATTTTAGGGGGAAAAGCCAAAATTTATTGGGGGGTCCGGCCCTCCCTAGACCCCCCTGGATACGGGCCTGGTTCAATACCCGGCCAACTAAGTTTGTGGTGGACAACATCATTTCTGTTGGTTTTCTCGGAGTACTCTCGTTTTCTCCCCCATTCTCATTCCACCAATTCTTCCATCATCATTCACTTGCCTTAATCTTGACATCTTTAAGTTTAAACGTCCGGCGAGTATGCCCTTTAGGTCCGTTATGCTCTAAGGTTGACGATGATTACAGCAAGTGAATGATGATGAAAAAAAAATGTGGAACGAGAATGTGGGAGGAAACGGAAGTACCCCGAGGAAAAGCACGGATACGAAGTTGTCCAGCCGGGGATCGAATCAGGGACCCCAAAGCATCGGAGATAACTCTACCTTGAGCCACTGCTCTTCACTTGCCTTAATCATCCGTCTCCCTTACCCTAAAGGGAATAATTGTAGGTCGTTAAACTGAAATATTTCATTTCATTTTTTATAGTAATGAATTTTAAAACCGGAAGTGCTTGATATCTGTTACTTCCGGTTTGATAGAGTGTTTGGAGAGAAGACAATACTTATTATTAGAATGCTCGATTCATACAAAACGTTTCTCGTTTATCGATTTTGCTTTAGGTAGATTAATTGAAACCGGAAGTTGTAGTGAATTTCTATGACTTCCGGTTTTCCTAAAAGTTAAATATAGACATAAAATTGTAGCGCCTTTTTGATTGCAGGTAACCGCTCCTCGCTATCTATGAGCGTTTTTGCTGTATAGTGATGAACATTAGAACCGGAAATGATTAATTGCCATCACTTCCGGTTTGAATATAATCTCCGTCAACGACCTTGATTTCTGGCTTATGATCCTCTGCATTCTGGCCAATAATAATGGTAATCCGTCAAGTAGTTCTTGGGTACTTTCGTCTCCTGAATGGACTGATTGACATACAGGGTAGGCATGTACGTAAAGGAGGTTTTGTTGATCAACCAAAGTCCTTAAAACCTATCCAGTGGGCAAATAGTCTGCATGTTTGGGAAATGGCAGGTTTATGGTCGGTATAGTTGGGACTGGGTTGGCTTAATTGTTCGCACGGTTCTAAATTTGTAGGCTAATGGTCGGCATGGTTGGGGATTGGAACGCTAATAATCAGTAACTATTGTTGGGAATGCATAGGCTAATAGTTAGGATTGTTTTGAATTGGAGTCGGCATGGTTTGGAAATCGTAGGCTAATGGTCAGCTGGTTGGAAATTGACGGGATAATGGTCGGCGTAGTAGAGAATGGGTTAGCTAAATTGTTAACATGGTTTTGAATTTGTAGGCTAATGGTCGGTATGGTTGGGTATTGGAACTCTAATAATCAGTATGGTTGGGAATCGGTAGGCTAATAGTTATTATGGTTTTGAATTGGTAGGCTAATGGTCGGCTTGGTTTGGAAATTGTAGGCTAACGGTCAGCAGGTTGAAAATTGACAGGCTAATGGTCGGCATAGTTGGGGATTGGAAAGTTAATAATCAGTATGGTTGGGAATTGGTAGGCTACTTGTTAGGATTGTTTTGAATTGGTAGGCTAATAGTCGGCATGGTTTGGAAATTGTATTCTAATAGTCAGCAGATTGGAAATTGACAGCCTAATGGTCGGCATAGTTGAGAATGGGTTGGCTTAATTGCCTAGAAACATGCTACAGATTTTATCAGTGAAGTGTACCGTACAGCGTCATTCGGCAGAAAAGTTGACTATTAATTTGTTTATGTACTGATGGAATATGTTATTTATCTGTTTATGTATTGCTGGAATAGGCTATTTACTTATTTATGTAGAGCTGGAATAGACTAATTACTTGTTTAAGTACTGCTGGAATAGATTATTTATTTATTTATGTACTGCTATAATAACTATTTGTTTGTTTATGTACAGCTAATATTGCCACGAGACGAGGCATTTTTCGTGTCTCGTCTCTTTTACGAGACGAGACAGAACCCTTTGAAGCAAGACATGAGACGTCTCCTAAAATGTCTCATTTTGTCTCGGCTCTCGAAAATGCAAACACGGTTTTTGAATTTGTTTAAAAATTTACTAATTCGGAATAAATTATTTGCCTTCGAAATGTACAGATGGTGATCAGAAAAATGGAAATATCTGTAGCTGTCAGATGTATGGGTTGACAGTGGTGTCGTGGCGCCCACAGCGCCGGACCGCTGGTGGTGGTGTGTTAGGTCGGTCTCCATACTACGGCAGGCGCAGTGGAACAGCAGTGTCCAGTGGCTGCAGCAGACGGAGGTAGTGTAAAATGGAAGACCTCTCAGATTTTCAAAGATGGCAAATTGTTGGTGCGCGGTTATGTGGAGTGAGTGTGACGGCAGTGGCTAATGTGTTAGGTGTGTCGCGTGGGACAGTGTCGAAGGTGATGACGGCCTACACAACACACGGGAAAACCACATCGGGGAAGCGGAACAGTGGGCGGAAGAAAATCATGAGTGAGAGGTCACGCCGGGTATTAAAGCGCATTGTCACGCAGAACCGTCGTGCCACTGTTGAGCAAGTGACAGAGGAACTCAATCAGCACTTCCCCCACCCTGTTTCGACAATCACAGTCCGCCGCGAATTACATGACATGAACTTACGGGGTCGTGTTGCACGGGCCAAACCGCTCATCAGGAACCATAACGCTTTTGCACGCCGCAAATGGTGCCGCGATCATGCAACTTGGACCGTTGAGGACTGGAAACATGTGATATGATCGGATGAGTCATCCTTCACCCTATTCCCAACCACGGGCCGTGTTTATGTGTGGAGAACACCCAAAGAAGCTTATGATCTGCAGTGTCTCCGCCCAACTGTGAAACATAGCGGCGGCTCGGTGATGCTGTGGGCCGCCATATCATGGTTTTCATTGGGTCCTGTGGTCACACTTAGCGGACGAATCACTGCCAACGATTATGTCGCAATTTTAGGAGACCACTTGCATCCTATGGTCCGGATGTTGTTCCCGAACAATGACGCCATCTTCCAGGATGATAATGCACCCATTCACATAACTGGCGTTGTTGCAGCGTGGTTTGAGGAACATCGGGATGAAGTTCAACACCTCCCATGGCCCGCCCAATCCCCAGTTTTTTTGGCTTAGGCCCGTCTTTCAGATCCGGCATCTGAAAAATTAAACCGAAACGGGTTACCATCATTACCATTCTGTTCTCTTTTCTTTATTCATTATCCATTATATTTCAGGAAAAGGAAAAAGGGAAAAAGGAAAACACCACAGCACACAACACACAAAAACAATAAACAAAAAACAATAATTTCCGTAAGTGCTATATTCATTTGCATGTCTCTTAACTGCCTACCTTAGTTCCTAATTGTTTCCTATTCCTATCTTAATAGTTTATCAAAATTTATTAATGTTTATTATTTACTAAACTATCTTACCTAATTAAGCTTAGCCTAACATGACTGTTTATTTTTGCTAGTGTTTAATTATTCTATAGTTTTATTTATTAATATTTTTTTTAAATTTTGGATTGTTTATGCATATTTAGTTTTTCCATATTTATACTTCTTTCATTAATTATGTTATTATATATTATATATTCATATTGTTATTTATTTATTTATTTATTTTTGGTCTCCTCTTCTTTCTTCGGTTTCTTCCTGTATGATTTTTGGTTAATCCCTGTATGGTTTTGGGCTTCTCTCCTGTGTTTCACTAGAAAATGCACTAATTTACTAATCGATTTTTCACTTGGTTTTTCCCTGTGTGTCTTTTCTAATTTCACCGTAAACACTGATTAACACTAGAATAACAACACAAAGCACTACCACTGGCTACAATCACATACATTTTTGCACATATTCACTCTTCTCACTTATTTCAACACATTCCAATATAGTTATAATCATACACGATTTCCTTATGGCAGTGCTTAAATTCGTGATGAAAAAGTACCGGGGCCCTTCCTGGCTAACACACACACACACACACACACACACACACACACATATATATATATATATATATATATATATATATATATATATATATATATAGAGAGAGAGAGAGAGAGAGAGAGAGAGAGAGAGAGAGAGACAGAGAGTTGGGAAAAATTGTGCAAATAAAAATCAAACAAATCTCATGACAACATAATAATATTTTCACATAATTTTTGTGATCAATAATATCAAAATAGCTGAATTTACCTCTTATAAGACAAGGGATGCAGTTAAGTCACAGTAGTTTCCATAAAGCTTCCTTCGATTTGTTTTCTTCTGCCTCGATTTCTTTTCTTGCAACTTGAGAGGGAGGTGTTTCTTCCTTGTGATATCCAGCGCTTAACGTACGGGAGGGGTTGGCGGACCATTAATATTTATTATTATTAAATATGACACACTTTCAAAAGATAGCGCACCCCGCTCACACTCAGCATTGCTGACTGGTATCGTTTGCACACACTGCATTAGTACCTTCATTCCCCCCTAGACCTGCCTGCCTCCACTATCCTTAAAGTCGCGATAAGTTTGAATAGTTTCTCGAAAACACAAAGAAAACAATTCACATAATTCTTTCAAGTTTTGTTCTTCATAATCGACATTAATATTTTCCGGCCAGTGCTCAAGGTAAATAATTTTCATCATTTCGGAGTACACAGTGTCAAGCACCTTCTGTTCATAGAACTGTCCTTTGTTAATTTCCGAAGCGTTGTTTTTACTGCCACTTATTTTCAAGGGAACTCCTTTAAAATGTTTCTCTTTTATGGCTCTCTGTACTTCTCTCCAGCGTATGGCTTCTCTCTCTTTGTGGGCCTTAAACACCTCGATTGTTCTGTATATGAGTTTGTTTGCCTTCGGTAGGGCTATAGTCTTTTCTTGCAAGGACTCTGAAAGGCTAGAAAGCTCACACGAGACAGCAGAAGAAAGAACTTCTTAGTTTCTGTCACTCCCCCCCCCCGAAGGATTTTATAGCTCAGCTATACCCCTGTTGAAAAACAATTAGAAAAAAGAAAACTACAGCAGTGGCCGGAGAGAAAAGAATCTTGTTTCTGTTATTTTCTCACTCCCCGGTTGCCTCAATAATGCACTTGAATTTTACATTAATGTGAGCCACCGAGCTACCGAAACAGTGACAAAGGAAAGTTAAAGTACGGATTTTATCAACATTATTTCAGATGCGGAGAAAATTTAAAAAAAAAAAAGCAACGAGAAAAGATCTGGGGCTGAGCCCTGGCACCCAAAAAAGCACAGGGGCTAGGCCCCGGTGGGCCCCGGCTGAATTTAACCACTGCCCTATGGCTATATTAGTTTTAGCTGATACTAGTGGTTTATGCTTGTCGAATGGAGGAGTGTTCTCAGTCGAGTATCCTTGTCGAGTAATCTCAGTGATACAGGTTTGAGGTTCAGGGCCCACTCAGAGCACTTAGTGCAGGCCCTGGTCCGTTGTGTCCTACCACCTATATCCGAACTTAGATCCGCACACCGGCTAACCTTATTCTAGTCTGAGATACTCCTGCCATCCAATCCCCAGATCTCAACATAATTGAACATCTGTGGTCCGTCTTGGAAACACGACTCCGGCGACGATTTCCACTTCCATCCTCTCTCAAGAACTGGCCGATGCCCTGCACGAGGAATGGTGTAAAATTCCACTTGCTACCATTCACGACCTCTATGCTTCCATCCCACGTCGCATCAAGGCTGTTCTGAAGGCGAAAGGTGGCCCGACACCATATAAATCTGGTAAGTTGCAATTTCGTTCAGGTGTTTCCATTTTTCTGATCACCATCTGTATATCAGAGTTTATTATTTCAAATGAGTATCCTACAAAGAACAGGGAATATCTAAAATTATTTTTTTAAAATTATTCTTACAAACAGCTTTCATTTCCATTTTTTAAAATAGATTCGAGTTTAATTATTTTGTGATAGTGCTACAGATGCAAGTACAATTTTAAAACATTCATCGGGAACACTGTTTCTTAAGATATCATTCCGGTGCTGGTGGGGATATCTATGTATAAAAATTCTTTTATAAAAGTACAAGTTCTCTGAATGGCAGTTTTATCAGTAACTAGCTACTGTTTCATGATCTTTCTCGTTTCAAACAAAGACAGAAACTTCAACCTTTTTCTTTACTGAGGTTTGAAAGGATACTGGTATGACAATAAAATTTAGTGTTTTTTTTATTATTGTTTTGTGATGTTATTAGAACCCAAGCCATTTTTGAAATCGGAAAGTCACATAATCCTCCGTATTTGTTGAAGTGACGCCAGAGGTTCTGTAAAAAGAATTTAAGGATAAGTGGTGAAGGCTTGCCTTTCGGCTGTATCGACGCTAATGACAAATTTTCGTGTCGTAGTGCCGTAATTCTTAACTGTTCAGTTGAAACAAAATAGTCGTTGTTGGATGATTGTAGTCGTGAAGTGTGTTGTGCTTTGTTAACCAAAATAAACTTAAGGTTGGTTTAAAGGGACAAGTTTTGCCGATAGATGGCACTACAGTCTTCGTATCTCTCCCATGTATTTTTTTTTTTACATTTTTTTGAAGGCAATAATCCGTGTTGATTTTTTATTTGGAATTTTCTTCATTGTGGAAATGGCTTGATTGTTGAAATGGATATTCAAACCTTTAACAATGGAACTGTTTCAACAATGAAGACAATTCTAAATAAAACAAAATCCGCACGGAGTGTTCCCTTTAATAGGTTACGAAGTTCCTTCTCTATAAATTTGAAGTCTGTAGGTTGAAATTTGTAAGAGAAATTGTAAATTTTCGTGAAAGATAAAAAATACATGGGAGAGATACAAAGACTGTAGTGACATCTATCGACAAAACTTGTCCCTTTACACTAACCTTAAAGGGAACATTTTGATTTGGTGAATTCAATTGCTGAAAATTATTGCTAGCACTGGATTCAGCACGAAAACAAACAGAGAAAAAGAGGATGTTTAGTGGCAAACCGTATAGAGGGTGGGAGATAAGTGAGGGCAAATTGCGAAGATAGAACGTAGAAAATGTCTAGAAATGCCACGTTAATTTTTAAACTAGTAGAAGGATTGAGGTCAAATGTTGGATATGAGGAATGCATGTAGAGCTACACTGAATAGGCGTAATGTAAATCATGGGGAACATCAGAAAAGCAGCCATGTTGGATTTAGCGCAAGAACAATATACGGGAAAGATGTCGTGTAACATATGGCTCTTGAGGCATACCGAATATTGAAATAGATAGTGGCCAATAAGTTTGACCTCTGTGACAGGAGGTGTTCCACGTTATGGCAATGTAGCAATACTATCGTAAAGGTGACGTAAATGAGAAACAATCACAAACTTGAATGAGACTACCTTCCAGCCATCAAACGTCTCGATCCACCTAATATTCACTCGCATATTGGCAAAAGTGCAAATATGACCAAAGATAGCCTGAAAGAGTTAATGACTTACGTTTTCACGCCTTCTTTAAAGCAGATAAAACTGCTGCTTCTCGTTGATTCATGGAGAACCAATAAAGACGAAGAGTTAGTACAGAAACAGTTTTTCGTTTTTCAAATGTGCCCACTGTTGTTCTCCATTTTTGTATTAACCACACAATCATTCTTAAGGTTCATAACAATTGCAATTAAACAGAAGTTTCAAATCGTATTGGCCACTATTGATTTCAATAGACGGTGTGCATCAAGAGCTATTTGTCGAATGACATCTTTCCCGTAGATTCTTCTTGTGCTAATTCCAACCTGGCGGCTTTTCAGATGTCCCCATGATTCACATTACTCCTATTCACTGGAGCTCTACATGCGTTCCTCATATCCAACATTTGACCTTAATCAATCTACTGGTTTCAAGTTTCAAAATTAACATGGCATTTCTAGACATTTTCTACATTCTATCTTCGCACTTTGTCCTCCCCTATCTCCCACCCTGTATACGGTCTTCCACTAAACACCTTCCTTTTCTCTGTTTCTTTTGGTGCTGAATCCAGTGCTAGTCATCATTTTTAACAATTGAATTCACCGAATCTGAATATTCCCTTATTAGTTAAAAGTTGTAATTTTAACCACTTGGCATAACATCTCTTTTTTGTGTCGTCTCGTCTCGTGGTAACACTATAGCGGCTGAGGCCCACAAAAAAAAGCTGTTATGCCAAGTTGTTAAAATTACAACTTTTAACATCTCGTCTCGTAAATGAGATAAGACAAACCCATTCGAGACGAGACGAATATGAAGCCTCATCTCGTCTTATCTCGTGGCATAAAACCCAACAGAAACAAACTAAGTTGAAGAAACATAATACTACATGCACTGATTTACGGTACTATGTACTGCTGTAATAGACTTATTTGTTTATTCATGTACTGCTGGAATAGACTATTTATTTGTTTATGTACTGCTGGAATATACTATTTATTTGTTTATGTACTTCTGGAATATACTATTTATTTGTTTATGTACTGCTGGAATAGATTGTTTATGTATTGTTGGAAGAGACCATTTACTTATTTACGTACTGCTGGAATAGACTATTTATTTGTTTATGAACATTAAGCAGTGTTAATTAGCAGGTTGTATCTGCTGATGTTTGATTCTCCCCGAACACTGACATACATACTCTTTGTAAATAAATAATAAACTTGATCTTGTTGTACATAATGCATGTCAATTTAATCACTGTTCCAATTGCAGCTAGTTTTAAACATTTCGTTTCTGTGGATAGACTTTTATTAAGAAATTCCTTGGAGCAAATATCAAGAAAAAAAAAAGTTAAAATGACGTGACATATCTTGCCTTTAAATTCTTGTCATTGCCTTCAGTAACTCATAAACATTTCACATATTCTCAGTCGAAATCTTTACAGTTTGGAAACTTTTGGGAAACTGATAAAAAGAAAAAGAAGAATAATATCTCTTACTTTTCCCTCACAGTATATTGTCTGTTGGATGTCAGAAAGAGACATCTCGCGGCAAAAGACAGAACGAAAATCTTTCTCTCGTATTTTTCTTCTCGCTTTTCGTTGCGACTACACGTGCTGCAGTTCCTCTGCTGTCAACAAAAGACATATTCAAGACTTTGTATATTACAGTGAACACGTAACTGACGTCCATGCTGTATATATTACGTGCTGTGATGAATATAAATCTTTCATAGCCTTTTTTTTTTTTTAACGATGCACATGCATTTTATATTACTTTGATGCCGATGGTAGTAAGAAAAAAAAAAAAAAAAGAACGAGCAAAAGAAGTTACTTCAATTTATGCTAAATTCAAATATCACATCTTTTTTTCTTTTAAAAAAAAAACATTTGTGTAAGTTTTAATATACTCCATGTATCATATAATTTCATTCATAGTTTACGAACCTCAATAAAACCCAACAGAAACAAACTAAGTTGGATCAACATAATACTACATGCACTGATTTACGGTACTTTTAAAAAAGTATTTAGCGAAACCCAATCTTGCAAATTTAGCAGGATTCGGGATTTTTACTAGAGCAGGGTTTCTCAACCTGGGGGTCGCGGAGATAAGCAGAAAAGATAAATATAATTAGAGTTGAGTCTGTGTTAGCGTTCCTTTCAGCAGGGAGGCTCAATGAGACGTGGACCTACTAATTAACGTGGAATCCGAACCACATGAGCTCCCGCCGGAAATCGAACTCGAGTCCACCACGCCAAAGGCGCGTACGCTAACCGCTTAGTCACGAAGGAGCTCCATAAATATAATTAAAACCTAATACCAGAAAATATTTTTAAATATTGTTTTGAATTTTGTTCTGATAGGCATATTTTTTTATGTTTATACATACTGTTAAGAACAACAAAAAATAGGATCTCCAGAAACTAATGAGAACTGCATATCAGAAAAGTACAAATGCAAGGAAACGTATATTGAATTACAATTAAAATTGAAAACACTAATCCGTAATAGCTGTGTTGCGTTTTGTTGGTAAATCAACAATGGACAAATTATTCTGTCGGCAATAAAAGGTTTTTTTTTTTTTTTTTTTTTGTTTCGGATCCTTTCTTGTACTTCGCAGAATTGTCCTTTTTCCAGCAAGTTGGCTACAATTAAGGTAGATTTTTAGTTTCGGACTTCATTTGTTTCCTAAAGTTTAAATGTAAACAAGTTCATTTTACCAGATTTTGGTGATACGGAACACATACACAACAATGTACCAAATTCACAACAATATGAGGTAACTCAAATTAGCGGACTCTCGAAAATTAAAATACTCAATAACCTCTTTAAGAACTGCCCAAGTATTTTAAAATCAAAATTGGTAATTACTATTTTTTATCATATGACCCAAAATCAAGGGAGTTACGAAGTTTTAAAATTTTGAAACGGCTTCCATTTTGAAACATTATCGGATTCGATATTTGTAATATGAATGAACTGAGCTAATTTGATTTTAATCCATTTGCTTTTAGGGAAGTTATTCTATCCACTATATAGTATACAAGAAATGGATTCTACTATGGTAGAAATAGATGGATATCGTGAGATCTCTGTAATAAGTATATTAAAATTCCCACACAAGCTTATTACAAACCAGAAATTATAAGGGGGTCGCTGGCAAGAGGATGTGATAAAATGGGGGCCGTCGTAGAAATTAGGTTGAGAACCACTGTACTAGAGGGAATTCATAACGTAAATCTTTTCAGCTTCAACCAAGCCAAACAGTTGTCTTCACTTACAGAGTACATTGCTAATTTTTATTTTGTTACAGTGCATGATTGTTCTGATTTGAAGATGGAGCGAACAGGAAAATTGCCAGCAATTGTGAAATAACTATGTATAAAGTATCGAAACTATTTTTAAATAATCTGTTTGGATATTAACGCTTTGTTTATAAATAATTAAATATTCTTTAATGTTTATAAGTTTTTAATTCAGTTAGAACAATTAAGTTTAAAGTTGTCATAATGTTTTGATCCAAAATACGGCCAGACCTTGAAATGACGATTTATCAAAGACACGGCGCCCAAACAGCAAACAAGTATTTTGAAATTTCTTACCTAAAAATCACCTTTTTCGGTTATCACACAATTGTTAACTGTAATACTTAAACCACTATTGGAAACTAACATGTTTTTATCACTTTTCTCACTAACAAAATATAATAAATCATGTCATTAAATTACGTATATTAACCAAAAGAACCCTGGAATGGAAAAATGAGACACTTTTCAAAAACATAACCTACTTTATTAATAGTTATTAAAATATAAGTTATATTATGAAAACACAATTCTCTTCGCCCGAAATTTTAGTGATTCCCGACTCGGAAGTTTTCGGGAAGCTCCAAAAACTGTCAAATACGGACATTTTCCTATTATATGCTCATTACGATACGAACACGGACACCGACCCAAAAAATACAAACAGTCCGTACAAAATACGGACATATGGCAACCCTAATTAAGTTATCAACAATTCGGATACTTTGATATTTGTTCCCAATGTTAAATAGTTTTACATGTTCAACGCAAAACAATTTGAAGTATGTACACGACTGTTGGACAAAGATTGGGTTCATCTGATCCTTTGCATGGTTTTGAAAAACTTTTGCTCATGCAAGAACTTTCACGTAAAAGCAGTATCTCTGACAACATTTCCATATGTGTGTCAACACTTCGCAATATTGCTATCTGCACAAATACCTGTACCGGGTTATTACAAACGATTGACCCAATTTCATAAATTCACTGTAGCTTTTAAGGATGTTATAAAATAGAGGATCTGCCCATACGTATATTCATCATATGAACTCAATGAAGCCAAAAAAAAAAAAAAAAAAAAACCGAGCATCGTCTGAGCCGGCACGTTTGATTGGCTACTCTTGTTTCGTCATGATTGTTGGCTCGAAGCATTGCGATCTTAGTGGCGCGGAGTGGGTAGAGTAGGTGTGGCAAAAGTGTGACGTACGGCTTCACGATTTTGTTGTATGGGCAGATACTCTATTTTATAACCTCCTTGGTAGCTTTATTATTGGACATTATTGTCATAAAACTTAGCAGATTCGCTTCTAATTTTTGCCACGAGAGTGTAGCAGTGAGCATTTATTCAAGATGGCGACAGGGGCAGAGAAAGCTTATGTTGTTCTCGAGTTGCGTTCACATCAGTCTGTCCTAACAGTGCAACGACACTTCCGAACGAAGTTTAACAAAGCTCCATTAACTGCCAAGTCTATTCGGCGATTGTATGCACAGTTTACAGCTTCAGGATACCTCTGTAAGTGAAAATCAAGTGATCTAGCCACAGTGACTAAACAGGAGATGGAAAAGTCGATGGATCGGTTGTGGTGGGTATGATAATCCTAATTCCTGCTATGACGCTCTCCGGACCTAACCCCTTGCGATTTTTTTGTGTGAGGTTATGTGAAAGATACAGTGTTTACGCCTCCTCTACCAACAACCTAACAGAACCGAGAGCTCACATCAATAGTGCTTTCTAACGGATTGATAGGGAAATGCTGCACCGAATGCGGGAAGATCTTGATTATCGATTCGTTATTTCAGGAATTGCTAGAGGGCACATATAGAACACTTGTAATATGTCAGTAGGTGTGCGGCACCTGACATACTATCCTAAAAATCGCTTCCTTTTCCAGGGCCTCCTGATAGCAAGGAGCCAATTTTCCAGTGTTGCACGATACGCGATAGCTATGGAAAACTGAACACTCCGAAAACTCGTTCTCTTTTACATCCCCTTTTTAGGGGTGTACTCGTTCCCTTTTATGAGCAGTTTTTTTCAACCCCTATTTTAACATAGCAAAAATTACTTAAGACAATTAACATATTTTTCAACCCCTATTTTAACACAGCAGAGATTACAAGCATTTTTTAAAACATAGGAGAGCTGATAAAAAGTATGGCCTATTTTTACCCACTATTTAACATAGCAAAAAATTACAACTCCTATTTAATACAGCAGAGAATATGAATCAATACCAGGAGTGTATTCGTTCCCTTTTATCAACCCCTATGTAACATAGCAGAAATTACACAAGCATTCATCAACTATTACAAGTCCCAAAAGTCCTGACCATCGAGGTCAAAGGTCAAATATTTAAACCCGAATAACTCGTAAACGGAGCCACATATTCAAGTCCGGTTTCCCCATTTAGTAATACCCTAACAGCACAGGATGTGCTAGGCATGTGCCATTTAGGTGTCCCAGCTACTTTTTAGGTACCCGATACTTGGCACACATGATATTCATGTGCTAAATATGTACTTCAGCTACCTACAGCTTTAGGTACTTGTTACTCCTAATTGATATTTGTAACCCTCTACACAAATATAGCATTTATATACCTGGCTCAGTTTCGCACTCTAACAGTCATTTGTTTTTATGTCGTCACTTGGAACACATATCTGTCATGTTCTAGGTACGTCCTTTAGGTACATACTGTTTCAGATACCCTAACAGCATAAGATGTGCTGGGCATGCTACATTTGGGTGTTCTAAATTCATCTTCCTCGTTTGATGCATTTGTTGCTTCTTTTTGTAAGCGGTTGTGTACTAGAAGCAACAAACGCATCAACTTTATTAGATGGTAACTGTCGCCGATCATTTGAAAGTAAATATAAAATAACCGTGAAATAAAGTAAATAGACACTCGTCATTCTGTTATAAAATTACATGGCGAGTAGATTTTAACTGATCCTAAACGGTTATCGTCGAATATACGCGGTTAAAGATGCACTCTGATTAGCGAAATTCAAAAGACCTCAACAATTTATCCGTCTACAAGTGACATTGTCTTCATCGCCTCCGTGGCCAAGACGGTAGTGCACGTGGCTAGTGGTGCTTCGCGCCCACCCTGAGTACATTTTTTTTACTTCTTTAAGGTGTTTTTAAGACTCACCTTAATGTAAACACATTACGCATATAGGGGATTTAACATATTTTGAGAGAGTAATTTTGTGATTTCATTGACGCTTACAGCATGGGCAACATAACTAGAACACACTAGCCACGTTCCCCAGGTACATGTCAGGGATGTGCCTAGGAGCGGACATAGACTGTGACTATCACTTGCCAATCATGTGATTTCTCTCTCAGGGGTACATAAGGCACATACTGGACACATTTCCATGTACCTGAGGGAACATAATAGTCATATGCCTCCTATGTGATTGTGCTGTTAGGGTAGGTCATCAACTTACCGAACATCGAGGTCAAAGGTCAAATATTTAAACCCGAATATCCCGTAACCGGAGTCACATATTGAGGTGATGTTTCTACAATTAGTAATAGGTCATTAAGTACTACATGTTTCAAAAGTACTGACCATCGAGGTCAAAGATCAAATATTTAAAACCAAATAAATTGTAAACGGAGCCACACATTGAGGTGTTGTTTCAACATTTAACAATAGGTCATCGAGTACTACAAGTCTCAAAAGTACAGACCACGGAGGCCAAAGGTCAAAAATTTTACTCAAATAGCTCGTAAACGGAGCAACGTATTGAGATGATATTTCCACATTTAACAATAGGTCTTCAACTACTACATGTCTTAAAAGTGCTGACCATCGAGATCAAAGGTCAAATATTTAAACCCTAATAATTCGTAAACGGAGTCATATATTGAGGTGGTGTTTCCACATTTAACAATAGGTCATCGAGTACTACATGTCCAAAAAGTACTGACCATCGAGGTCAAAGATCAAATATTTAAACCCAAATAACTCGTAAACGGAGTCACATATTCAGGTGTTGTTTAAACATTTAGTAATAAGTCATCAAGTACTACATGTCTCAAAAGTGCTGACCATCGAAGACAAAGGTCAAATATTTAAACCAGAATAACTCGTAAATTGAGCAACACATTGAAATGGTGCTTCCAAAATTAGTAATAGGTTATCAAGTACTACATGTCTTAAAAGTACTGACCATAGAGGTCAAAGTTCAAATATTTAAACCCGAATAACTCGTAAACGTAGTCACATATTGAGGTGGTGTTTCCACATTTAGTAACAGGTCATCAAGTACTACAAGTTTCAAAAGTACTGACTATCGAGGTCAAAGATCAAATATTTAAAACCGAATAACTTCTAAAAGGAGCAACGTATTGAGGTGCTTTTTCTACATTTAGTAATAGGTCTTCAACTACTACATGTCTCAAAAGTACTGACCATGGAAGTCAAAGGCCAAATATTTAAGCCCGAATAAAATGTAAACGGAGCGAGGAGAAATTTGTATGACCTATTCAATTTTGTACCAAGCAGAAAAAAGTAAAGAAGTAATAAATTTGAGTGGCTTATTTACTTTTGTATTAACGAGGAAAAAGCAAGGAAACACCAATTTATCTGGTTCAGTGTTTTGTACCTTTTTGAGCTATTCAAATAAACGAAAAATTAAATTTTAATGGAGTATTTATTTTTGTACTAACTAGAAAAAAGCAGATATGCCATCTTTAACTGGCTCAGAATTTCTATACCATTTTGTACTATTTAAATAAACAACGAAATAAATTTGTACTAACCACAAAAGGCGAAAAGGACCACTTAAACTTGTTCAGAATTTATGTACCTTTTGTACTACTCAAATAAACGAAAGAATAAATTTAGATGTTCTCCTTTTTGTACCAATCAGAAAGAGAACAGAAGAAGGAACATTTTAACAAGGTGAGTATTGTATACCATTTTGTAATAACTAGAAAAAGCGAAAAAAGGGCCATTTTAACCAGAAAATTTTATAATATTCTGAGTTAGTTAAAATGCTCCTTCTTCGTTTTCTTTTCTGCTTGGTACAATACTAAATAGACAACCCAAGTTATCCTCAGTTTATTTAAATGGTATAAAATGCCGAGTTATTTAAAATGAACCTTCTTCACTTTTTTCTGCTTTTTAGAAAATTGAATAGGCCAATCAAAATTATTCCTTCATTTAATTGAATCCCCAGAAAGATATAAAGTGCTGGGTTAGTTAAAAAGCCCTTTTCTCTGGTTGACACATTTTTTAGACCACTCAAATTTATTTCTTCGTTTATTTGAATAGCACAAAAAGGTACGGAAATTATGAGCTAGTTAAAATGGCATTTCCCGTTGGTATAAAAAGTAGGAAACCAAAATTTATTCTTTCGTTTATTTGAATAGTACAAAATGGTATATAAATTCTGAGCTAGTTAAAATGGTCCTTTTTCACCTTTTCTGGCTATTACAAATTTATTCCTTTGTTTATTTAAATAGTACAAAATGTCCTTCTCCGGTTTATTTTTCACTGGTTGGTACAAAACTAAATACTCTACTCAAATTTATTCTTTCGTTTATTTGAGTAGTACAAAAATGATATAAAACCCTGAGCTAGTTAAAATGAACCTTCTTCTGGTTGACACATAAAATAGACCACTCAAATTTATTCGTTCGTTTATTTGAATTGCACGAAGAGACACAGAAATTCTGAGCTAGTTAAAATGGCATTTCTTGTTAGTACAAAACTGAATAGGTCACTCAAATTTACTCCTTTGTTTATTTGAATTGTACGAAAAGATACAGAAATTCTGAGCTAGTTAAAATGGCATTTCTCGTTAGTACAAAAATAAATATGTCACTCAAATTTATTCCTTCGTTGATTTGAGTAGTACAAAATGATAAAATTTTGACTTAGTTAAAATGGTTCTTCTTCGCTTTTTCGTTGGTATAAAAAGTAGAACACACAAATTTATTCACACGTTTGAGTAGTACAAAAGGTACATAAATTCTGAGCTAGTTTAAATGGTCCTTTTCGCCTTTTGTGATTAGTACAAATTTATTCCGTTGTTTATTTAAATAGTACAAAATGGTATAAAATACTCAACTAGTTAAAATGATCCTTCTTCGCTTTTTTTGCTGGTACAGAAGTAAATAAGCCACTCAAATTTATTGCTTCCTTTGTTTCAGTAGCACAGAAAAGTATAACATGCTGAGCTACTTAAAATGGCATATCTTCACTTTTTACTTCTTGGTACAAAATTGAATAGCTCACTAAAAGTTAAAACTTCGTTTGTTTAAATAGTACAAAATGGTATAGAAATTGTGAGCCAATTAAAAATGGTATATCTTTGTTTTTTTCTGATTAGTGCAAAAGTAAATACTCCATCCAAATTTAATTTTTCATTTACACGAATAGCCCAATAAGGTACAAAACACTGAACTAGTTAAAATGGCGTTTATTCGCTTTTTTCTCTTTAATATGAAATTAAATAAGCAAATCAAATTTATTCCTTCTTTACTTTTTTCTGCTTAGTACAAAATTGAATAGGTCACACAAATTTATCCGTCGCTCAGTTTACAAGTTATTCGGGTTTAAATATTTGACCGTTGACCTTAATGGTCAGTACTTTTGGGACACGTAGTATTCGATAGCCTATTACTAAATGTGGAAACATCACCTCAGTACGTTGCTGCGTTTACGAGTTATTCGGGTTTTAATATTTGACCTTTGACCTCGATGACCAGTACCTTTTGGACATGTAGTACTTGATGACCTATTACTAAATGTGGAAATATCACCCCAATATGTGGCTCCGTTTACAAGTTATTTGGGTTTAAATATTTGATCTTTGATCTTAATGGTCAGTACTTTTGGGACATATAGTACTTGACGACCTATTACTAAATGTGGAAACAGCACCTCAATATGCGGCTTCGTTTACGATTTATTCGGGTTTAAAGTTTTGACCTCTGACGTCGATGGTCAGAACTTTTGGTACATGTAGTAGTTGATGAATGCTTGTGTAATTTCTGCTATGTTACATAGGGGTTGATAGGGAACGAATACACTCCTGGTATTGGTTCATATTCTCTGCTGTATTAAATAGGAGTTGTAATTTTTTGCTATGTTAAATAGTGGTTAAAAATAGGCCATACTCTTTTATCTGCTCTGCTATGTTAAAAAATGCTTGTAGCCTTTCTTGTGTAATCTCTGCTGTGTTAAAATATGACTTGAAAAATATGTTCGTTGCGTTAAGTAATTTCTGCTATGTTAAAATAGGGGTTGAAAAAAGTGCTCATAAAAAGGGACGAGTACACCCTAAAAAGGGAGCGTAAAAGAGAACGAGTTTTCGAGGTGTTCAGTTTTCCATAGCTGGGCGATACCAGTGGTATCGCGTATCGTGCAACACTGGAAAATTGAGTCCTTGCTATCAGGAGGCCCTGGAAAAGGAGGCGATTTTTAGGGTAGTGTATGTCAGGTGCCGCACACCTACTGACATATTACAAGTCTCTCCTACTGACATTATATCCATTTCAAGTAGTACACCCAGTAACCTAAACCTTTGGGATAGACAGTGTCGACTCTGAACGAGTTGTGACATGTTAGTTGGCTTCCAGAGACAGAAGAGTGAGGACGTGTTAAGAGTGTCTGTCACGCACCAACATTTAGTTTTGTTCTAAGGTGCAAAAATGTGTCAAAGGAGCTCACAAAATGTCAAAATCAGTGTATGGCAATTAAGTGGTGGCATTGAAGACTGTTTAAAAGTGGTATGAGCGATTCAAAAGTAGCAAGGAATCGGTTGAAAACGAGCAACGATCGAAATGTTCTTCGACGTAAAAATGAGATGAAAACGTGCAAAAACTGGCACAAATAATTCTTTCAAACAGGAGAATGACTATTCGGGAGCCTTCTGAAGAACTAAACATCTGGTATATGTCCGTGGGAAGCCGATTTAATGGGGAAATAGCTTCGTTCTTCATTACGAAAACGCGCCGTACCATACCTTGCTTTTGATCCGCGAGTTTTTGGCCGAAAAAAAATATTCTTGTCTGTCCACATTCACTGTGCTCTCCAGATATAACACCATGCGACTTCTGGTTCTTCCCAAAAATAAAAACCGTGCTTCAAGGACACTATTCCTGTCATTGAGAGGACTACCACAGAGCAGCTGAAGACTCTTGCAACGGAAGCTTTCCAGAAATGCTTCCAGTCATGGAATCAACGTTGAGATAAGTGCATTACTAGCCAAGGACAGTACTTTGAAGGAAATTAAATCAAATTCCATGTAAGATTATTATTTTGTTTTTAATAAACTTATTCAACCTATTCTGTGATCACACCTCGTATGTCCAATAAAAAAGTTACAATGAAAAGCGCTTCAATCAATTATAATAATCCTGTATATCAAAAGCTAATAAGTGTTTATAGCTTATTATAATGAAGGGGAAACTAATGGCCCACAAACCAGATCCGGCCCCCTGAAATGTCTATCTGGCCGCTACGTGATTGATGCTAAAGTAAGAATATAGATTACTTAAAGAGAATTGTGTGTTAGAAAGAGACTGACGGATGAAAATGTAACTTCGCTTGTGAAAACCACTGAATCCTAGTTCAAACTTGATTACAAGAGACTTCAATCATTAGTTGGACTTGTGAAAGTACTATTGTTGTTTTCAGTAAAATTTGTTGCCTCGCCTGGTTGTTTTTCTTTTTCTCTTTAGGCCACTCCTGAAGAAGTTGGCCCATCACTGGTTTAGTAGATGAAGAAAGTTGCTACTACTCACGGCTACAAGTTGTGTGTTGTTCACACAAACAAGCTGTTACAGAAGCTGAAGGGAATAATGTACTATATTGTGATTCCATGTAGTATTTCCGTTTCTGGAATATATAAGGAAGTATACGTCAATTCTGGGAACTTTCTCGTATCACACATCCAATGAAACTAACCAGTAATAAGCTGTATTTTTTTTTTTTTTTTTTTAGAAAGTCCATCTTTTGAGTTAGCGACACTATGATCTCTGTTTCTCTTTAGTTCTAGTGTTTAATTCAGGTCTTTACGTTAAAACGTTAACATCAATGCGTTCAACTAGTCGCTGCAAATGATTCATTCTTCCAGCAGAAGTTCTAAGCACAGCAATTACAGAGGTGCTTAGTTGTTTCTGGCTCTTTGAATACCTCGGAGAAACCATGAACCCTTATTCCATAGAGAAACTATCTGCCTGGACGGAAGCTATTCTCGAAAAGCGAGATATTTCCGCTGGAATTGCTTCTGAAAGAGAAGAGAAGGAGGCAGACCCAAGAGATAACGACGGTTCGTTTTATGGTGATGAAAATAATAACTTCTAATTTAACATAACCTCAAAAGAAGTCCTTTGGTCATTTAGACGCATATTTCCTAAGTGTCAGAAACAAGTGCGACGTTCAAAGAAAGGGTGCTTACATTAGCTTTCGAATATAGAGGAGAAATTGGAGATAATTTCTCTATGCCATCCACAAAAACAGCATATTCATATATACGGTGGATTAAATATTACGGATTGCGAGTCATATAGTACAAAGACATAGATCTCTCTATATACATCAGTTAGTTAAGCACTATATTAGTAAATGACAAAATGGTTCAGTTCTGGTCAGATTGCTTTATACGGTTCCTTTAACAGAAAGGTTAGGGTTCATTGCATCCCAAAAGTGTTTATATATATATGAGAGTAGTTCTAAAAGTTTCCGCATTCTCCCGCTTCGGATAGTCGGAAAATGTTGAAACTTGGTATAAATATTATGTCTTTGCTACATTGTTACCACCCAAAGTTACACATTTTCCCCAGCATTGCAAGCTCTTGAGAATGCCATCTTTATAACACTCTCTCTCTCTCTCTCTCTCTCTCTCTCTCTCTCTCTATATATATATATATATATATATATATATATATATATATATATATATATATATTGGATATTGAGCCAAGCCTGTGTCGAGGAAATGACGTCAATGTCATCTTGAAAGCAACCCCGGTAATCTTTTTCATATTAGGGAAGAAGTGCAACGGCACAAGATCTGAGGAATATAGATGATGCGGCAAATAACATAGCTATACTGATGTGTTTTGATAGTAGCAAAATGGGATGCACACGAGAGGGTATCAAAAAGTTCCTGCAATCACCTAGAAGGTGACAACTACGAACACCCTCGGACATGCATTTTATAGTTAGGTCCTTTTATGTTAACCGTCCAAATTCTGGACTCGTTAGAACACCTCTTTCTTTCTTTTCTTTTCTTTTCTTTTCTTTTCTTTTCTTTATTTTTATTTTTTATTATTATTTTTTTTTTTTGCTAAATTACTGAATGTGCAATGGTTGACAAGCTTGAAGCACGGAGCGTCATCAAGTTACTCTACCTTCAGGGTAAATAAGCAAAGTAGATTCACAAAGAAATGGAAGCAGTCTTGGAGACGAAAGCCCATCCTATGAGATGGTATCCAAGCAGAAACGAAAATTTCAAGCTGAACACATGACCTTCTGCTATATGTAGAAGACCATCTTTCACTGATGAAGTTCGTAATAGAAAACAGAAGGATAACCATTGAAAGTGTTATGTGTGCGATAGATGTGAGTTATGGGTCTGTTACGATGAGAATAGCCTGAAACAAGGAGAAGCGTTGTCACCATTATTATTCAACTTTGTTCTGGAGTTCGCTATAAGGAAAATCAAAGACAGCAACCAGGCCCTAGAACTGAATGGTATTTACCAGTTTATGGGGTATGCTGATAATGTAAATATAATAAGGAATTATAGAATAATAGTAAAAATGCAGAGGTCTTATTAAACGCTTGCAGTTATTTGGGTTTAGAAGTAAATGCAGAGGAAACTAAATACATGGAAGTTCACCAGGACTATAAATTATGGATGAGTTAAAATATTAAAAAAAAATACTTTCGACAAAGCAGATACTTTCAAATATATACAATAACTGTTAACAGACCAAAACTATATTCACGAAGAAACTAAATGCCAACTGAAAGTAAGGAAATCGTGTTATTATTCAGTTCAAAATCTCTTGTCGTCGCGAATTCTGTCAAGGAATTTGAAGCGTAAAGTATATAAAACGATAATCATGCCTGTTGTGCTGTATGGTTGTGAAACATGGTTATTTACACTGAGGGAAGAACCCAGACTGAAAGTATTGAGAAAATTCTAAGACAAATATTCATACCGAAGAAGAACGGGAATTGGGAATGTCAGAAACTTCATAACGATGTACTGCCTAGTTTATACCGTTTACAAAACATGCTTGGGTCATCAAGTTTAGGATGCACAGATGGTTTTAGCCAGAATGGAAGAAAGTAGGAACGCTTTCAAAGTTTTAATTGGAAGTCCAATCAGAAAACGACCATTAGGAAGACCTAGGCACAGATGGAAGAACAATGTTAAGATGGATCTCGCAGAAATAGGAATACAAAGTAGAAACTGGACCCGATTGGCTAAGGTTAGAAGTCAGTGAAGAGATTTTGGGAACGCGGCATAGAACCTCCGGGTTCCATAGACCATAGAGTGAGTTAGTTAGATCTTATGGTATTCTATATATCATATTAAATGTATTTTGCTAGTGCAATTTTTCTTAGACCAGTGGTATACTAGGTTGACGGCATGGTTATCACTGGCCTTGATTATACGGCATTATTATGATTGTGAATATACAAAATATGCTTAACAGTGAACAAGTAATATGTTTTTGTTGAATTTGAGTTTTTACATGTTTAATGTTTCTTGTTGTATCTAAAAACCCTTGACATCTCTCTGCAGTTAACTATAAAGGTGTTGGGCGGAAAGTGTTTGTTAATATGCGAATGCCTGGTACGTTGTTAGGGAACTTTTAATTGAAAACAGTATAGATGATTATGTCGGTAGTTTCGACTTAAGTTTTTGCATACGAATAATATTAAGATACGCAGTATAGTAAAATTGAGATTTACTTGTGGAATTATAAATATGGTCTGTGTTGTTCAAGATTGACTTGGGCAAAGACAGAGAATAAATAATTATATGAAGAGCTCAAGTTCTGTGGTCGATCGTGTACGGAGAAAATATAGGCCAGTTAAGTGGAGTATAGATAGGGGTGTAGCCAAGGGGGGGCCCATCGGGGCCTGCCCCCCCCAAATGGTTTCCTGGGCCCCCCCAAATGACCAGCTTTTAAAACATCATAGTAAAATTATCTCGTTTCATTCATTTAAAAGTAACAAAGTTTATTGACAATTAATAATTTATGGTAAAATAGTATGGAGAAATATTGTTTTTCCATACCGATCGAAAAATAGGATGTTTTTTTTTTATAACAGCAGATTACACAATTTACTGCGATTTATATTTGACAGTTTGAAGACAAACATTTTAACAAGGTACTACAAATACAGCCATAAAACAAAGGTACTAAACTGATTTGTAAGTACAGAAAATTTTATATGCTTTAACAAGTGTTTTAAAAGACATAGAGGATGGAAAATTTGGTGAGAAACAATGCTTTTATTCAATTTGGATTTCATTCGCTCTCTCTTTTATTTCTACTCAGTGTAATAAAATAATTATGTTTTTTTAGTCACGAATAATAAATAAATATTTTTGTCAGGAAACCGTAAAGAAATTAAGTGAAATTTCAAAGAAAATCAATCTTGTGTAGATAGGTTCTGTATACAAGGTCTTAAATTTAAATATAAAGGTAACCAAGAAAAGTTTTGTTGCTTTTTCATCCACCACCTTCAAACATCGATATGTCACCTAACCTGGAAGATCAAAAATAGTCCCCATCAGCACCGACGACCTTCTGAAAACGTTCTGGAAGGCCATGGAATCCATCGTGGTAGAAATTGGTGGGCCGTGAAACGAAGAAAGTATCAGGTGCATTTTGAACTTTTACTAGGGATTTGAACTGGCGTCCTCTAAGGTGATTGTCCAAAGAATGGAACAGGTGATGATCGGACGGTGCAATACCCGGGGAATATAGTGGTTGCAATGTTGTTTCCCATCCAAGGCGAAAAATGGTGTCCTGAGTCATCCTAGCCACGTGGGATTTAGCGTTGTCCCGTAAACGAGGACCCATTTGCAATTCAGAAGTGATGGCTCCAGAATTTTGAGTTTTTGTTGAGCACAGCTCAACTGCTGACACTTCACAGTTGCACTGATACTCTGACCAGCTGGTAGCAGTTCCCGATGCACGATGCACCAAACACACAGAAGGACCTTCTTCTGGTACAGTGCTGGTTTCGGCTGTTTTGAAATCGGTTCATGGGATGCTAACCAATGATGACGGCACGGTGGAGCTTCGTATAGGACACACTTTTTACCACATGTCAACGCCCTGTCCAGAAATGGCTCCGAAATAGTAAATTAACACAGGCGATTGCCGCGTTGTCTTCTGGCCCGGAGTCAAAATATGTGAGACCCATCGACCCAACTTGTAGTGATTCACAAGTTGATGGATGTGCTGCCGAATGGTTTCTCCACACACTGAATTGTAGTCCCAGTTCCTCTTTGAACATGTGTTGGTCTTCTGGCACGTGGTGTTTTCGGGTGTTTCGTCATCGTCCTTAAACTTGTTAAACCATCGCTGCACTGTCCGCGTCGTCATGACACCCTCACCAAGGGTCTGGCATATGTTCTGTCCCGCTACAGCGGCGTTTGACCTCCATTTGAACTCGTTCAGCATACATGCTCTTATGACGCTCTGTGGATGTCCCATGTTCCCTCTGTCTTACGCAAGTTCACGGTGTGTCTGAATTGCCAAAACCAGGTATTATGTTAGATATACCCACACCAACAACTGACGTTCGCCTTATCTCCACTCGCATTCAACTCACGGTGTGAGGTCCAATTGAACACACACCTCCACGAAAAAGGGACAGAACTTTCTTGGTTACCTTTATAGTTATGCACAAAAGTATAGTGTTTGGTCCCGGGCAGTAGTTCTTGATTAAGCATAATAAAAATTATCTTGAATATAATTTATGGATAATAATAATAATAATAATAATAATAAGCTAAAATAGTGTTTTTAGTTTTCCAGAAGGAAACTAAAATTTTCCTTTCTTTCAGGCCTCAAAAACACTAGCAGCAACACATTTTTTTTGGCTTTGTACATTGTAGCTGCCCCCCCCCCCCTAAAAAGCGACGGGCCCCCCCTACACAAACCTGCTGGCTACACCCCTGAGTATAGATATATATGTAATAAATAAATTAAATACATTGCTTTTACAAAGGTAACCAAGAAACTTCTGTCGCTTTTTCACTCACCACCTTCGAACATCGATATGTCACCTAAAATGTACCTGGAAGATCAAAAATAGTCCTCATCAGCATCGACGACCTTCTGCCAACGTCCTGGAAGGCCATGGATTCCATCGCGGTAGGATTTGGTGGGCCATGAAGCAAAGAAAATATCAAGTGCATTTTGCATCTCCACTAGAGATTTGAGCTGGCGTCCTCTAAGGTGATTGTCCAGGGAATAAAACAGGTGATAATCAGACGGTGGGATGTCCGGGGAGTATGGCGGATGCAATAATGTTTCCCGTCCAAAGCGTAGAATGGTGTCCTGGGTCATCCTAACCACGTGAGGCTTAGCGTTGTCCTGCAACAGGAGGACCCCTTTGCGATTCAGAAGTGCTGGCTCCGGAGTTTTGAGTTTTTCTTGAACACAGCTCAATTGCTGACAGTACAGAGTTGCATTGATGCTCTGACCAGCTGGTAGCAGTTCCCGATGCACGATGCCGGAAGCAGTTTACCAAACACACAGGCGGACCTTCCTCTGGTGCAGTGCTGGTTTTTGCTCTTTTGGAACCGGTTCATGGGATCTAACCAATGCTGACGGCGCCGTGAAGATTCGTACAAGACCCACTTCTCATAACATGTCACCCTGTCCAGAAATGTCTCCTTCCTCAGACAAGACAGAAAAGAAACACAGATGTCTGCTCGTGTTGCCTTCTGGCCCGGAGTCAAATCATGTGGGACCCATCAACCCAACTTATAGTGTTTCTCAAGTTGATGGAGGTGTTGCCTAATGGTTTCTCCACTCACACTGAATTGTAGTCCCAGTTCCTCACAAGTCTGGCCACTGTTCGCCTCAAATGCTACTTGGAGATCTTTATTTTGTATATGTGTTGGTCTTCAGACACGTGGTGTGCTTTCGAGTGTTTCGTCATTCTTCTTAAATTTGATAACCACCACTGCACTGTCCGTGTAGTCACGACACACTCACCAAATGCCTGGTCCATCTTCCACTCCGCTGTAACAGCATTTGATCCCAGTTTGAACTCGTACAGCATACAGTAGTAAGGGCGTGACTTCAGGACACTTTTTGGCCCCTGGGTTACTGCCTCAGGACCCATGGTCCCTGGCCGGGGTCAATGACCTAGGGGTACCTAGGACCACCCCCTCTAAATTTTGGCAGGGGTGCCATGGCCCACCCCCTAAATTTTGGCAGGGGTACATAGGACCACCCCCTTAAATTTTGGAAATTGCCAAATCTAAAAATTGGGTATGGTAGCCTAGGACCACAGTATGTACTTCTATCCGTATTGGGTGTCTATGTCGTTCCCTTTCATGGGTAAAAAATTGCCAAAAAGTCAAATTTCGGGGGTTTTTGACCTAATTTATCCCCTTTGATGAGGTGTTATTACCCTATATGGTTATATGGGCGTATACAGGGGTCCATTCCCTTTCATAAGACATGGGTATATTAATGCACCCCTTGAAAAATTTGGGAGGGGTACCTTGGCCCACCACTTAAATTTTGGAAATTGACCAATTTAAACATTGGGTATTATAGTACAGGACCCTAATATGTATTATGATAAATTTTGGGTGGTCCACCTCGTTCCCTTCTAGGGGTACAAAATTGCCAAAATATAAACGTAAGCAATACGTAGTACCACGTGTTTGGTTTTTGGTCGATTTTATCCCCTTTGATGAGGTGTTATTATCCTATATAGTTATATGGTCATGTATAGGGGTCCATTACCTTTCATAAGATATGGGTATATTTGTGCACTCCTTTAAAAATTTGGGAGGGGTACTTTGGCCCACCCCTTAAATTTTGGAAATTGCTCATTTTATATATTTGGTATTATAGTATTGGACCCTAACATGTATTATAATAAATTTGGGTGGTCCACCTCGTTCCCTTCTAGGGGTACAAAATTGCCAAAATATAAACGTAAGCAATACGTTGTACCACGTGTTTGTTCTTTTGGCCCAATTTATCCTCTTGGATGAGGTTCTATTACCTTATATGGTTATGTATAGGGGTTTATTCCCTATCATAAGACATAGGTACATTTGTGCACTCCTTTAAAAATTTGGGAGGGGTACTTTGGCCCACCCCTTAAATTTTAGAAATTGCTCATTTTATATATGTGGTATTATAGTACTGGACACTAACATGTATTATGATAAATTTGGTTGGTCCACCTCGTTCCCTTTTAGGGGTACAAAATTGCCAAAATATAAACGTAAGCAATACGTTGTACCACGTGTTTTGTTTTGACCTAAGTTATCCCCTTGGATGAGGTCCTATTACCTTATATGGTTATATGGTTATGTATAGGGGTCTATTCCCTATCATAAGACATAGGTACATTTGTGCACTCCTTTAAAAATTTGTGAGGGGTACCTTGGCCCATCCCTTAAATTTTAGAAATTGCTCATTTTATATATTTGGTATTATACTACTGGACCCTAACATCTATTATGATAAATTTGGGTGGTCCACCTCGTTCCCTTTTAGGGGTACAAAATTGTCAAAATATAAACGTAAGCAATACGTTGTACCACGTGTTTGTTTCGGCTCAATTTATCCCCTTGGATGAGGTCCTATTACCTTATATGATTATATGGTTATGTATATTGGTCCATTCCCTATTATAAGACATGGGTATATTGATGCACCCTTTAAAAATTTGGGAGGGGTACCTTGGCCCACCTCTTTATTTTGGAAATTGCCCAATTTAAACATTTGGTATAATAGTATAAGACCCTAATATATATTACTATAAATTTGGGTGGTCCATCTCGTTCCCTTTCATGGGTACGAAATTGCCAAATTTTAGTACAACCACGTGTTTCGTTTTTCACCTAATTTATTCACTTGGATGAGGTCCTATTACCTAATATGATTATATGGTCATGTATAGGGGTCCATTTTCTATCATAAGACATAGGTACATTGATGCACCCCGGGAGGGGTACCATAGCCAATCCCTTAAATTTTGGAAATTTTTCAATTTAAGCATTCGCTATCATAGTACATGACCTCAATATGTATCATGATAAATTTGGGTGGTCCACCTTGTTCCCTTTCATGAGTAAAAAAAAATGCCAAAATATAAACATAAGCAATATGGTGTATCACGTGTTTCGTTTTTGGCCCAATTTATTCCGTTTGAAGCGGTCTTATACCGTATATGGTCATATGGTCATGTATATAGGTTCATTTCCTATCATAAGACATGAGTACATTGATGCACCCTTTAAAAAATTTGGGAGGGGTATCTTGACTCATCCACTCAGTTTTAGAAATTGTTTAATATAAGCATTTGGTATCTTCGTACAGGTCTTCAATATGTACCACTATAAATTTGGATGGTCCACATCGTTCCCTTTCATGGGCAAAGAACTACCAAATATCAAATTTCGGAGGTTATTGACCCTTTGATAAGTATTTAGCACGTTATATGGTTTATTACCTTTATATGTTTATGTTCTCTTTTAAATTTGGGAATTATAAAATAACATAATTTGGTAAACGTTTTCTAGGACCCATTGTAGATGTTGGTGTTCCTCTTATGGCCAAATATTCAAAATTTAAAGGTTATTGACCGCCTTTATTATTGAATAACTACAGGATTTATTACTTTTTCATAAGACACAGGTGTATTTGTGTACCAATCTTAAATTTTGGGAGGGGTACATTTCTTATTGTCATATCAATAATTGGTAATTGTTCTTAAAATTGGATAGTATCTCATTCATTGGGTAAATCATTATGATCACGTGATCAGTTATTGACCTATGATGGGATTAGGAGTCCAGGACATTGGTACATTTAAACTTTGTAGGATAATTTGAGAATGCGTCATTGGTATTGATTATTACAGCCAAATATAAACGTAAGCAATACGATGTACCACGTGATTGACCTTGATGAGGTAGTGTACAGGGATACATAGCTAACCTTATTGAATCTTATGACTCATAGTCTTAAGGGAATACATGCTACAACACTGGCAAAGTTATTGTTGATGTAATTTGATTGGTTGATCACTATCTTTCGTGCAATCTGATTGGCTGATCACTATCTTTCGTGCAATCTGATTGGTTGCTGATTTTCAAATCTTTGCTGCATTCAGTTTTAAGTTTTGTTTAACATTTAAAAATCTTGGTTTCGTTCAACATTGTGCACTCACTGATAAATATGATCAAAACCGTTTATTTGTTAATCGAATAGTTAAAAACCGGATAAAGTTTGACGGTTAACCGTGAAACGTGAAATTTTTTTAGTTTGAAAATTTTTTGTTTGAAAGTTTTTGTTTGAAAACTCTTGTTTCAAATTTGTGTTTGAATTTTTTTGTTTCAGAATTTTGTTTGAAATTTATGTTTCAAAATTTTTTGTTCGAAATTTTTCGTTTCCAAATTTTTTTTGTTGCAAAATTTTGTTTGAAAATTTTTTGTTTAAAATTTTTCGTTTCCAAATTTTTTTGTTTAAAATTTTTTTGTTTCGAATTTTGTTTTTCAAAATTTGGTTTGAAATTTTTTGTTTGAAAATTTTTGTTTCGAAAGTTTTGTTTGAAATTTTGTTTCAAAGTTTGGTTTGACATTTTTAAAAGTTTGTGCACTCATTAGTAAAGAACCGGAACTGTTTAGAACTAAAACCTCTGGCAACATTGTGGTGCAATAGTACACATCAGAATATAGGGTTGTACTTGAAATGAAAAAAACACAATTCACTGAATTATTACACTCCACATACATCCATACCAGATAGTGGTTCTGGATATTGTCGATACAATGTATTTTGAACTTCTTGCACTAGTTTGTCTTTAGCGTATAATTTTAATTCCAATTGAAGTCTTTTAAGGTCTATTGCGATATAAATTGGTGGAAACTCAATGTCCATTTGATCACAAATAAACTGTTTATCAATACAGGTATGCACCCACGAACGATGTTGACAACCATCACAATATCTAGATACATGTTGTACAATATGTATAACACATTTTTCAAAATAGTACTTTTTCAGGAATATACTTGTTTTGTTGCACACTTCCACTGCATGTTTAACACACTGAAATACGCTGATGAATTTGTTCCATTCCGTTTGTGTTAGATACACCATGTTGCGAGGGACATGGAATGTACTCTTTTTACGTAACAGCACCATCTTCTCTTCGAGGACTGTACGCAGCACCACTTCATGATTTGAGCCTAATGATTTGACTATGGTCACATTTAGCTCATCATGAAAATAATCGTTCATTTGGTCGATTCGTGAACATAATATTTGCCATTCTTCACAGGTCAGTTGTACACCAAATTGTTCTGCTTTGCCCAATCGAATTACTGGTTCAAATGTTCTAGCACTGATACCAATCATCACATGGTTTGTTTGAAATATATTTATTGGATAATAGCTTGCGAAGATGAACTCTTTATCGTTAGAAGTACACATCTTTCCTCCTGAAAAGCACTTGCTCAAATGATTTCGTGGGATGACAGTGTATTGGTTGATTTATAGAACTACGGCTGACGTCATTGGAAAGGAATGTGCTGACGTTTGAATTCATGGTTTCATCACAGTTGCTGACGTCATGCTGACCAACCAAATTCATACAACTATGTCTGACGTCAAAGGAATGTGCTGACGTTTGAATTCATGATTTCATCACAATTGCTGACAAATCTGGCTGTGTACTAAATTCAAATTGATGACTTCGACCCAAGAATCCTTTGTAACATAAAGATACAGATCCAGTATTTAAGAAACGCAGCAGTTCTTCTTGTTTTGATGCTTCCATGGGAAAATATCTTGCTGGTAAAATTATATTCTTATCATTTTCAAGCTTCACTACGATTCTTAATCCAAACTTTGTAGGGATCGTTTGGCTAGCTAAGATTCTATAAGGTACATTCTGTTGTAAATTAGTAATCTTGGTAAATGATTTCATCACATCACGTGTGTTTAGAAACTGCAGACAAGTAGCCATGATGATGTTATCATGAATACTAACTCGAACGATACTTATATATGATGCAAAACTGATGACGTTGCATCATGTTCTGACATGTACTATTGCACCACAATGTTGCCAGAGGTTTTAGTTCTAAACAGTTCCGGTTCTTTACTAATGAGTGCACAAACTTTTAAAAATGTCAAACAAAAATTTCAAACAAAAAATTTTCAAACAAAAATTTTCAAATAAAAAAATTTGAAACAAATTTTCCAAACAAAACTGTTCAAACAAAAATTTTTAAACAGAAAAAAAATTTTGGAAACGAAAAATTTCAAACGAAAAAATTTTAAACAAAAAAATTGAAACAAAAATTTACAAACAAAAAATTTTCAAACAAAATTTTGAAAAAAATTTCAAACAAAAATTTTTCAAACAAAAATTTCAAACGAAAAGTTTCAAACAAAATTTTGAAACAAAGTTTTCATACAAAAATTTCGAAACAAAAATTTTTAAACTAAAAATATCCAACGAAAAAATGTCAAACCAAAGTTGCAAACAAAAAAATTCAAAAACTTTTCAAATGTTAAAACAAAACTTAAAACTGAATGCAGCAAAGATTTGAAAATCAGCAACCAATCAGATTGCACGAAAGATAGTGATCAGCCAATCAGATTGCACGAAAGATAGTGATCAACCAATCAAATTACATCAACAATAACTTTGCCAGTGTTGTAGCATGTATTCCCTTAAGACTATGAGTCATAAGATTCAATAAGGTTAGCTATGTATCCCTGTACACTACCTCATCAAGGTCAATCACGTGGTACATCGTATTGCTTACGTTTATATTTGGCTGTAATAATCAATACCAATGACGCATTCTCAAATTATCCTACAAAGTTTAAATGTACCAATGTCCTGGACTCCTAATCCCATCATAGGTCAATAACTGATCACGTGATCATAATGATTTACCCAATGAATGAGATACTATCCAATTTTAAGAACAATTACCAATTATTGATATGACAATAAGAAATGTACCCCTCCCAAAATTTAAGATTGGTACACAAATACACCTGTGTCTTATGAAAAAGTAATAAATCCTGTAGTTATTCAATAATAAAGGCGGTCAATAACCTTTAAATTTTGAATATTTGGCCATAAGAGGAACACCAACATCTACAATGGGTCCTAGAAAACGTTTACCAAATTTTGTTATTTTATAATTCCCAAATTTAAAAGAGAACAAAAACATATAAAGGTAATAAACCATATAACGTGCTAAATACTTATCAAAGGGTCAATAACCTCCGAAATTTGATTTTTGGTAGTTCTTTACCCATGAAAGGGAACGATGTGGACCATCCAAATTTATAGTGGTACATATTGAAGACCTGTACGAAGATACCAAATGCTTATATTAAACAATTTCTAAAACTGAGTGGATGAGTCAAGATACCCCTCCCAAATTTTTTAAAGGGTGCATCAATGTACTCATGTCTTATGATAGGGAATGAACCTATATACATGACCATATGACCATAAAGGGTAATAAGACCGCATCAAACGGGATAAATTGGGCCAAAAACGAAACACGTGATACACCATATTGCTTATGTTTATATTTTGGCATTTTTTTTTACTCATGAAAGGGAACAAGGTGGACCACCCAAATTTATCATGATACATATTGAGGTCATGTACTATGATAGCGAATGCTTAAATTGAAAAATTTCCAAAATTTAAGGGATTGGCTATGGTACCCCTCCCGGGGTGCATCAATGTACCTATGTCTTATGATAGAAAATGGACCCCTATACATGACCATATAATCATATTAGGTAATAGGACCTCATCCAAGTGAATAAATTAGGTGAAAAACGAAACACGTGGTTGTACTAAAATTTGGCAATTTCGTACCCATGAAAGGGAACGAGATGGACCACCCAAATTTATAGTAATATATATTAGGGTCTTATACTATTATACCAAATGTTTAAATTGGGCAATTTCCAAAATAAAGAGGTGGGCCAAGGTACCCCTCCCAAATTTTTAAAGGGTGCATCAATATACCCATGTCTTATAATAGGGAATGGACCAATATACATAACCATATAATCATATAAGGTAATAGGACCTCATCCAAGGGGATAAATTGAGCCGAAACAAACACGTGGTACAACGTATTGCTTACGTTTATATTTTGACAATTTTGTACCCCTAAAAGGGAACGAGGTGGACCACCCAAATTTATCATAATAGATGTTAGGGTCCAGTAGTATAATACCAAATATATAAAATGAGCAATTTCTAAATTTAAGGGATGGGCCAAGGTACCCCTCACAAATTTTTAAAGGAGTGCACAAATGTACCTATGTCTTATGATAGGGAATAGACCCCTATACATAACCATATAACCATATAAGGTAATAGGACCTCATCCAAGGGGATAACTTAGGTCAAAACAAAACACGTGGTACAACGTATTGCTTACGTTTATATTTTGGCAATTTTGTACCCCTAAAAGGGAACGAGGTGGACCAACCAAATTTATCATAATACATGTTAGTGTCCAGTACTATAATACCACATATATAAAATGAGCAATTTCTAAAATTTAAGGGGTGGGCCAAAGTACCCCTCCCAAATTTTTAAAGGAGTGCACAAATGTACCTATGTCTTATGATAGGGAATAAACCCCTATACATAACCATATAAGGTAATAGAACCTCATCCAAGAGGATAAATTGGGCCAAAAGAACAAACACGTGGTACAACGTATTGCTTACGTTTATATTTTGGCAATTTTGTACCCCTAGAAGGGAACGAGGTGGACCACCCAAATTTATTATAATACATGTTAGGGTCCAATACTATAATACCAAATATATAAAATGAGCAATTTCCAAAATTTAAGGGGTGGGCCAAAGTACCCCTCCCAAATTTTTAAAGGAGTGCACAAATATACCCATATCTTATGAAAGGTAATGGACCCCTATACATGACCATATAACTATATAGGATAATAACACCTCATCAAAGGGGATAAAATCGACCAAAAACCAAACACGTGGTACTACGTATTGCTTACGTTTATATTTTGGCAATTTTGTACCCCTAGAAGGGAACGAGGTGGACCACCCAAAATTTATCATAATACATATTAGGGTCCTGTACTATAATACCCAATGTTTAAATTGGTCAATTTCCAAAATTTAAGTGGTGGGCCAAGGTACCCCTCCCAAATTTTTCAAGGGGTGCATTAATATACCCATGTCTTATGAAAGGGAATGGACCCCTGTATACGCCCATATAACCATATAGGGTAATAACACCTCATCAAAGGGGATAAATTAGGTCAAAAACCCCCGAAATTTGACTTTTTGGCAATTTTTTACCCATGAAAGGGAACGACATAGACACCCAATACGGATAGAAGTACATACTGTGGTCCTAGGCTACCATACCCAATTTTTAGATTTGGCAATTTCCAAAATTTAAGGGGGTGGTCCTATGTACCCCTGCCAAAATTTAGGGGCTGGGCCATGGCACCCCTGCCAAAATTTAGAGGGGGTGGTCCTAGGTACCCCTAGGTCATTGACCCCGGCCAGGGACCATGGGTCCTGAGGCAGGGACCCAGGGGCCAAAAAGTGTCCTGAAGTCACGCCCTTACTACTCATACATGCTCTTATGACTCTCTGTTGAGGTCCCATGTTCACTCTGTCCTTACGCAAGTTCCCGGTGTAACTGTACTGCCATAATCAGGTAGTATGTTGGATATACCCACACTTACAACTAACCTTCACCTTATCTTCATTCACTTTCAACTTACGGTGTGAGGGCCAACTGAACACAGACCACCACAAAAAGCGACAGAACTTTCTTAGTTACCTTTATATTTATAAGAAAATGTTAATTTTTATCAATGAAACTATCCTCAAGAACCACCTCAGTGTTTGACGTTGTATCATGCAACATTTTCTCTTTGAAACATATTATAAATAGTTGTTCTTCATCAGTTCGCAAAAGCACAAAAAATATAAATTTAACATTAAATCCATAGTTAGTGTAGTGATTATTAGTCTTTTAAACAAACCTTCTGTTATAAACATAGTTCTTTCTTCGCTGTTAGAAATTTCTTCCTGAAGTTATTCTTAGCCATATCCATGCATTTCCTTCTTGATTTCCCTCTACATCTATTTTTATCCACTTCCACAACCATAGTGGGTTATTCTTCTCGTTACATGGCTATATCATTAGTCTTCCTTCTTGTTTTTTTCTTAGGTATCTCTATAAGCTCGGTTGGTGTGACAAAAAAAGTTTGGAAGAATAAGAATTCACACTTTATTTCGTGTTATTTAATTTTTCCCGCTAGGTGTCACCCCAATACATCGCTTACGTCCCTGGAAATCAGTCCGTTTAGCTGCAGCTGAGTAATACTGCGAGCCCATTAGTATACTGTTAGTACGAAGCAGGGATGAAAGTGGATCTGAAAAGGTAGGGGGACGGTAGGTACCGGCATGACGTCACACTGTCCCCCTGCCTATCTTTTACTTACGTAATTTTCAAGGAACTGGGGAGACGCCGTACATATTTTTCTGAGGTGAGGGTATGGCATGTCCCTGCGTTCCCCCTCACTTTTACCCCTGGTATGGAGCAAACGTGAATACAGTACATTTATATGAATCTTGTTGCCACTACTTATTGGTTTCTACAGCGTTACCACTTCGCGAATCTGCAAGAAAACGAGACTCTTGTACCACGAAAAGAAGTTATTAAGAGGTCGCAATGCCATATTGGTAGAGCGTTCACTTTTGGTTGCGTGGGGTCCATGGTTTGATCTCAACTTCCTTGAAATTGGGTTTGTAGTGAACGAACACCGTGCACATAAATTTTCTCAGGGTTCTTCTCTTTCTTCCTACTTTTCGTCATTCCATCACTCTCATCCATCTCACCATCACATTCCCGTTTAGCTTTGGGCATAATTATGGGACGTTAAACTTACAAAAAAAATATAAATTCTTCTAAAGGTATTAATGAGGACCACACGAAACTTACCTTTATGAATGAATAAAGTATCTCTGCTCTTTGCTGAAGCGGTCAGTATTACTTCTATGGAATATGGAGAGCCACCGTCAACCGTTAATATGTTACCGGATTGACTCTATTAAACGAACTTGACTGAGATAATCACTCTAGCTGAAGATGTTAACAGATTGACTCTATTAAGCGAACTTGACTGAAATAATCCTTCTAGCTGAAGATGTTAACGGACTGAATCTATTAAACGAACTTGACTGAGATAATCATTCTAGCTAAAGATGTTAACGGACTGAGTCTATTAAACGAACTTGACTGAAATATTCACTCTAGCTGAAGATGTTAACGAATAGACTGCATTAACGAATTCGAACGAGATAATCGCTCTAGCTGTCTACTATAAGAAAAAAATATATAATTCAAAAGTTTGCTTTGTTTCGACAGTTATTGTGTGGAGTACCGGACACATGTCGTCAGCGTTACCCATTAATGTATTAACAGATTGACTCCAGTCACTAATTTGGCCTAGACGATCGATCTACCGGTCTTCCGTAACAATTAGAATTAAAAAATTCGCTTTCGTTCAAGAGATTTCGTGTAGAGTAACGGGAGGATGTAGATCATCATTAGCAGTTAAGGTGTTAACGAATTGACTCTATTAACGAATTTAATCGCGATAATCGCTCTAGCTGACTATTGCAAAAATCGAGATTTAAAAATTCGCTTTTATTCAAGAGTTATTAATGTGGAGTAATAGACGTGTTAACATGACAGAATTATAAGGCGCTTTAGCGTGATCATAATAATCTTATAAGGCCTACTAGCGTGATCCTAATAACATTACAATCTTATAATAAGTACCAGTATAATGCTAATGACATTACAATCTTACAAGTCTCGCTAGCGTAATCTCAATAACATTGCAATCTGATAAGAACTATTAGCGTGATCCTAAAAACATCAATTTTATAAGGCCAACTAACGTGATTCTAGTAACAATAACATTACAATGTTATAACTCTCGCTAGCGTAATCTTACTAACATTACAATCTTATAAGTTTCGCTAGTGTAATCTCAATAACATTACAATCTGATAAGGCTCATTAGCTAATAACATCAGTTTTATAAGGTCCACTAGGTGATCCCAATAACATTACAAAATTATAAGAACTACTAGTGTAATTCTAATAACATTACAATCTTATAAGTCTCGCTAGTGTAATCTCAATAATATTACAATCTGATAGTACCCATTAGGGTGATCTTAACCCCCTTCTGCATGATTTTTTCTTTCAACAAAAAAAATCAGTATTGGAAATCCTCATATGGGAACTTGAAAAGTGAATTAAAACTTGAATTTTTAGATTTTTCACTTAATTCCGACGAGAAATAAGTAAGTGTCATATATGACACATTTACAGCTCACAAAGAATATGCCAGATGACACCAAAATCTCTTATTCATATACGTCAATATCTCACACAGTAGACAAGACAGTCATTTGATGTCTATGGCAAATCACAAAAAAGCTAAAGTGAAAAAAGGGTATGTGCCATATATGGCACGGCAAGCAGTAAGGGTTAATAACATTAATTTTATAAGATCCACTAGCATGATCCTAATAACATTACAATCTTATAAGAGCTACTAGCGTAATTCTAATAACATTACAATCTTATAAGAGCTACTAGCGTAATTCTAATAACAGTACAATCTTATAAGTCTCGCTAGCGTAATCTCAATACCATTAGAATCTACTAAGGCAAATTAGCGTGATTCTGAAAACATTAAAATCTTCTAAGGCACACTAGCGTGATCCAAATAGCATTACAATCTTATAAGAAATACTAGCGTAATCCTAATGACATAACAATCTTATAAGTCTCGCTAACGTAATCTCAATAATATTACAATCTGATAAGACTCAGCGTAATCCTAAAAACATTAATTTTATAAGGCCCACTAGCATGATCCTAACATTATAAGAAATGAAATGAAATGAAATCTTTAAGTTTTACGTCCCACGTTATGCCGATTAGGCTAAAGAAGACGGTGATGATGGGAGATGAATGAAATGGTGGAATGAAGAAATTGGGAGGAAAAAGGAGAACCCATGGAAAACCCACGAACACGGTGTTTGTCCACCACAACCTTAAAATAGCTACTAGCGTAATTGTAATAACATTACATTTTTTAAAGTCTCGCTAGCGTGATCTCAATAACATTACAAATTGATAGGCCCATTAGCGTGGTCCCAAATAACATCAATTTTATCACGCCTACTAGCGGGATCCTAACAACATTAAAATCTTATAAGTACTACTAGCGTAACTCTAATAACATTGCAATGTTATAAGTCTTGCTAGTGTTATATAAATAACATTACAATTTGATCAGGCCCATTAGTATGTTTTTAATAACATGAATTCTGTAAGGCCTACTAGCGTAATTCTAATAACATCGCAATCTTATAAGAGCTACTAGTGTAATTTTAATAGCTTTACACGCTTATAACCTCACTAGCGTAATCTCAATATCATTAAAATCTGATAAGGCCCATTAGCATGATTCTAATAACATTACAATCTTATAAGGCACACTAGCGTCATCCTAATAACACTAAAATCTTATAAGAACTACTAACATGATCCTTGTAACACTACAATCTTATACTTTTCGCTAGTGTAATCTCAAGAACATTAAAATCTTATAAGAACTACTAGCGTAATTCTAATAACATTACAATATTTTTAGTCTCGCAAGTGTAATCTCAATATCATTAAAATTTGATAAAGCCCATTAGCTTGTTTCTAATAACATCAATTTTGTGAGGCCTACTAGCGAAGTCCTAATAACATTACAATCTTATAAGAACTACTATAGTACTCGCGCCGAGTCGTGAAGCTTGACCTAGATCTACCGATTTCACCATCCAATAGAACGCGAGGGTGTGTTCCAGTCGTCAACCCCCACCCATCAAATTTTTTCAATGTCTTCTCTCGCGCTACACTGGAAACATCTCCCGAGAGTACAGTGTTGTCGGATTGGCCTTAAGTTCCGTTTTGTTAATTCTTGTTTTGTTGCGTTATGTTTTCGTTGTTACTATTTGTTCTACTGTTACCATTTTAGAATAGTTGTTATAGTAGTTATTGTTGTGCAGTGTTATTATTGGTAATTTTTAAATGCCTTTTTTATATACTGGTTTACTATGTCTTCAAAGTTTGACGTTTCCCCAAGTGTGCGCTCGGGAAGCGGCTCCACGAATTGTACCGAAGTTTTCCGATGTGTTGGAGCTCAAACAAATTATTTCTCTGATTGGTTTAGATCCCACGCTTCACGACTCGGCGCGAGTACTATAGTGTAATTTTAATAATATTACAATTTTATAAGTTTCGCTAGAGCAATTTTATTAATATTACAATCTGACAAGAGCCAGTAGGATAATCCTAATAACATCAATTTTATAAGGCTCACTAGGGTGATTCTTATAACATTACAATCTTACTCTGATAAACTGTAAATATATTAATGAATTAGTAAATAGTGTTATATTAACATTCTTTACTAATGTTCAAGAGTTACAGCTCGTAACCGAGAAAATACGCCAATGTGTTAGAAAATTTATGAACTCCCAGATTTATACTCTAGGTTCTCAATTCCTAGAAAGTTCAATTCAAGAAGACGCATATATATATTTTTTAGTTTCCCTCTTAGTGTCACCCATGCATTTGCGCGTCTTTACACTTGGAACATATGAGAAGTACTTTGTAAGAAATCATGGTTTCTCCATGGTTACCGTATGTGATGTGTAAGATTTACACCAGTCGGCTGGCTGGAATCAATCGATCTTATATCCTTGAATGTTAGGGAAATTTGTGGTTTGGTTTCGTTGTTCCCTCACTATAGTCAATGATGGAATGATGCATGTAAAAATAAATCGTCGATGTATCCTCAAAGGAAAAAGAAAACACAGGAATCAAAGAAAATCGGTCTTTTGATAAGCGGATAATCGCTGTATGAAGAGAGTTTTCTAGTTTATAGCATGTTTGTAGCACAGCATATTCGGTAATATTTAACTACAGAAACTATAGTTGAAATAAACTCTGGTAGAGGTGAGGTGATATTAAGTTTAACATTCCTTTCAGTAGCGAGGCTATAAGAGACGTAGATCTACTGATTAATGTGGAATCCGAAGGCATTACTCGTGCAGATGGTTCTATCAAATTTTAATGCATTTTTAAACGAAAATTCTATAAATGGCGTAGTTCATTACTTTAAAAGTTTTCCTAGCATATTTGAAAAACAAATATATACACATCGATTTGTAGTAAAACAAAAACAAAAAAAAAAAAAAACAAAAAAAAACATAAAGAGCTTACAGATGTTCAATTCTAAATAATAAAAAAATTCAGAGATTGAAAAGAGAATTTGAAATAACATGAAATACCATAAAGCTCAATAGAATTACAAGATATTTAAAGGAATTCTCATTATATTTGCTCTTTTCATTCAGTGGACAGGCTTTGAAATAATGGCTTCTAAAAACTAAGTAGAAATGCGAATTTTGTAAAATTAAAATACAGTATTTGGATGGTAGAATCAAAGAACGCAAACTGTACGCAGATTTTTTTTTTTTTTTTAAATGGTAAATTGTTGTAGCATAGAAGTGTAGCAGTATACGACCAAAACTAAAAGAATAAAGCTTTATATTAATAGAGAAACTCAGCAAGTACGTATACAGTAGAAACTTATCAATCTGATAGAAACATATGAAAAAACAAAAACTTAACTAACTAACTCTATGGCCTATGGAATTCACAAAAGCTTTTCACTGACTTCTATCTTTAACCACCTGGATCCAGTTTCTACTTTGTATTACTATTTCTGCAAGATCCATCTTAATATTGTCCTCCCAACTGCGCCTAGGTCTTCCTAATGGTCGTTTTTCGATTGGATTTCCAGTTAAAATGTTCAAAGCGTTCCTACTTTCTTCCATTCTGGCTACACGGCCTGCTCATCTGAGTCTCCTAGATTTGATAACATTAACAATGTTTGGAAAATGGTATAAATTATGCAGTTCTTCATTAAGAAGTTTCCGCAATGGACATTTCCACTGATTTTCTTTATTGCTCTAAAAAACATCATCAGAGCTAGCTGATTACGAAGAACACTTCCTTTCGCTCACGTCATGATTCTAACTAGCCGAAATTTTCGATTGAATTTCGGTCTGCTACTCGTGCGCTTAAAACAACGACCACCATGTTTGTAAGTCACAGCTCGGTACAGGGGAAAATGCGCCGCTCATTAGAGAAAGTGCTTAGCGAAAGATATGATGCATGTTTTTCAAATATGTACTCCGTTGCTAATAAGAAATTAAAAAAAAAAATAATAACAAAGTTGTAGTGTACAAATTTGATATATTATTGACATTGTTTGCAGCCTGAGGTAATAATCTAATTAATGTTCTCATGTTTCGGTCACCGACAGATTCTACGAAGATAATTTTATTCATTCTTAAGGAAAAAAAAATCAACAATATAAAAGCATAGTTATTTGATAGTAGTACTAATTTCTTATATGCAAGTTCATCGTGGATTCGATATTTATGCGCTCAGGGGGAAGCCCAGGAAAATTAATACATGAAAAAAAAATCCTCAAGTAAAAATAACCTAAATTCTTTACTGCGTTCAACACAAGGATTCACAAAGTTAAGATGATAATCATGTTCATCAGCATTCTGAGAATTCACAAGGGCTATTATCCAACTACTTTACACATTAACAATATTATTTCACCATAATATCTTCGCGCTTACTGTCATTTTCTTTAGCCCACAGAACATACTCGTAACTTGTTTATTATATTACTTTCTTGTTGTTGTTGTTCCATGTGAACATTTACAAATTAACTGAAGTGTTTTGAGCACATGAGTTAACATACAAACCAATACATATCCAGATGTAGTGTCACAATAATGATAACAAACTAGTTACATTGGCTTGTTACTGCATAAAATAAAATGAAATTTCAACTTTTATGTTCCATGAATATGCCCCCTAGGCAAAGAGAGACGGATGATTGATGAGAGTGAATGATTATAAAAGAATCGGTGGAATGGTCATGTGGGAGGAAAGTTCAGAATCGCGACGAAACCCAAGGACATGACATTGTCCACCACAAACTCATATGGCATGGGTTCGAACCACGGACTCCTCACACTGGTGGTAAGCGCTCCGCTATTGATCCTCTGTACCGTTTGATAATGAATGTTTGTGATGTGCCATGACTAGTGGTGGGCACATAAACTGGTATATAACGATACTTTTATTTTAACATCTTTATTATATCTATTTGTATTTATGGGCAAAATGTACTTTTAAAATATGCACAAGCTGTTCAAGAAAGGAAGAAGAAGAATATGAAAAAAAAACAGATGTAATTTCTTTTCTGTTGTTATGCGATGATATTTTGTTATGATAATGATTTGACGATGTGTTTAGTTGTTATAGTAACAAAAATAAATCATATATAACAAAGGATTCATCTCGTGAAAACTACACGTATAATTTTTAAGGTGTGTAAAAGTTTAATTTGTTACGTACTATAATAAAAAGGTGATATTATGATACAGTGTTTATACGAATTTTGATAAATCAGTAACCTTGTTTATATAAATATATGAACTGTGGACCTTACGTTATAAATTGGCGTCATCCGCTTCAGGATTACGTCTTAATGAAAATTTTCAAAAAGCCGGTTTCAATTTTCTTCAAAGCCGGTTCCGGTTTTTCCCAAATTTGTTCTATTTCTGACCAGAATAGAGTTTTGTTGTTCTCCGGAAACCGATTCCGTTTCCACAGAAATAGGTTTATGTGTTTTCCAAAACCTTTCGCTGAAACCAGTTTCGATGAAAAAAACCGAACCGGTTTTGGAGAAAACCGAAATGTCGGTTCTCGGGTTTCGGTTTTACTAGAAACCGGTTTCCGGTTTTTATGAAAACCGTTTTTGCCCATCCCTAGCCATGACGAGTAATGAACATAATATTCTGTTCCAGTGAGTGAAAACATATAAGAAATCAATCTACTAGACATAACTTAACGAAGGCTGAACTCGTCAAACGTTTGTGTGTGTGTGTGTGTGTGTTGTGTGTGTGTGTACCTCGGAACACAAAACGCAGTACTTTCACGATATGATCTTTTGCAAATGCACGACCATGTGCCAAACATTAATCTCCTCAGAGCTGAGGGTAGGCCCGCAGCCAGCCCAAATAGGGGAGTTCGGTCGAAGTTAGGGGGCCCAATCCAACCATAATTAATTTATTTGCAAACCTACTGTGAAAATTTTACGGGACAGTAAAAATTTAGGGGGGCCGTTCCGGTTCTTCCCCGTGGATATGTACCTGGCTGAAAGGTAGAAAGAATATAAATAAACTTATGTTTGTATACTTATAACACTATTTCGAGTGAGGTTATTGCACAAAAAAAGTTGAAGTTTCAAAGTAACAACATATGTAATACATAATGAATTTCTGTCAATATTCTTCTAGTTCAGGCTCGAAAAATCCTGGGTGCTAGGTAATCAAGGCGATTGGTAATACGAGTCTGGCTCCTAAATAAGTTAAATCCAAGATAAATTATGTAAGCCCATGTATGAAATTGTATTATTATGATTCCTAGGTTTGAGAACCGGTGCCTAGGTCACAAGAAAAATTTTCGAGCACTTTTTTACGATGCTCTTTTGGCAGCCTAACTATCTGTCTGACTCTATTCGCTACAATTTTCTTCAGCTTTAAACCACCGCGGTGACCTCAAAAGCATTTCCCTTGTAAGAGTATAGTAAGGAAGTAAAGCTCTGTGTAATCGATTCTCATAGCAGTAAAATAAGAATAGTTGTAGCAATGGTGTGAGGTGACCAATTCCTAATATGCACAGTTAATAATAGAAAAAAATGGAAATGATGTGATAGAATATGAATTTTTTAAAGGAATTAAGATCTTTTTGGTGCAGAACATTCTTATTTGTACCCGTAGTATAAAAGCATGGAGATTCACGCCAAATCTTCAAAATAAAGAAAAGCTACAATATGGTGGCCTAGATATTCTCAATTTGTGCATGACTTAATTTGAATTGATACAGCACTTACACTCCTAATGTTTTTGGTGTAATACAATAGTAAAGTAATCATGCTTAAGTGTACAAGTATCTGAAATATTTGCAATGATTGAATATTACAAAAGACCATTAATGTATTTCAACCTAGGAAAGTAGGTCTTATTAACACATTACGTTTATGTGCAATAACTGTATTACTTATTTTGCCTCCTTTCCCTTTACTATTCTACTAAATTTATTTGTAGTTTGCAGTAGGAAACTGCAATATGTAAAGATTCACGAAACTTTCCATGGAACTCACAAGTCGATATCGATCTATGAAGTCACTCCATGCCTTGTTTGAAGCGCTGTATTTCCGTAACGAAGAAATATTTTTCTTAAGTTTTTGGTATCTGGTATATTGAAAACCAGTTCTATATGATGGTATCTCTAAATTACAACCTTTGGTCAAAAAGAAAATGTCCATTCCCCATTCCAATTCCTCTTGGGCCCGAATATCCGTCTCAGGATCAAACTTTATATGGCGTCGGGCTACCTTTCGCCCTCAGAGCAGTCTTGATGCGAGGCGAAATGGACTCGTAGAGATCGTGAACAGTAGGAAATGAAAAATTCTGTGGAACGCGCCACTAAAGTATACCCGAACCTTGGGTCTTACTTGATATTTGAAAACTGCAAGTCCGATTTTAGTCGGTATCCCAAGATGTTAGAATTGGATTTTGATTTATATCTTCAGATATTAGAATTTAAAAACTACAAAAAGTAATAAATGTTTTCGAATCGAAAAGAAGAAATATAAGTGTATTAACTTAGAGATTTAAAAGTTGGTGCATATTTTTGAAAAATATAGTACTAATCTTCGCAAACTGAGTTTGAAAAAAAGTTAAAATAAAAATATCAGGTAAAATAGAGAGTAAATAATTATTATTAAATTTTTATTGAGAAGGAGAGAATATATTACAATGAAGTGCTAGAATAAAATTTATTCGGGGGAGAGTCTCTCTTCCTACTACCATCGTCAACCAAATTGCTAGAAAAGAAATGAAATAATTAATAATATAAATTGAAGCAATAAAATTCAAAATCGATGGTGTTGTAAACAATCTGCTTAACCTTGGCATATCCTTTTAGTATATTATGATAAATTAACGTAACACATCTACAAAATGATGATTTTTTAATACTGGTATCGATGTTTTATAGGGGTATTCCATGAACTCAAATTGATATATTTATAATGTTTGCTGGGAATACAGTATGTTGTATAAAACTTCGAGAAGTATGATCCTGCAGGAAGCATGATTCTAGATTCGTAATAAGCTATATAGATGCTGCATGTTAAGTACGTGGGTCATTAATTGCAGACATGCAAATTGTTGATCATTGTGGTGGGTATTAGTTAACATGTGAAAATGAGTTTGTTAAATGTATACAAGAGATAAAAATAAGTATATATGGTTAATAAGAAATTTAATTATGAATAGGGTTTAAATAATGAAAATAAAATGGGAATGAGTATATTATTTGTCCTCGCAACACAATGAAATACCGTTGAGAGTTTTATGTAAAAGAATCTGCGCCTAGGGTCAGAAAATGAAGAACAAGAAAACTTATATACAACATACGCATATTTATATAATTACATGGAAACAAATAATGTAATAAACTTACCTGAGTTCGTATATGGAGAAGAATCCATCATTATATGTTGTTGTTATATTATTATTATAAAATATGAAATACTATTGAGTAAAACTATAAACTGATAATAAAGTATACGTTACCATTGAAATTATTTTGGTTTTCTGGTTTATTTCTAATAAGTTAACATCGTAGATATTTTGGTATAATGTTACAGCAAGATCTTTTTCTGTTTACTACTTTTCGTTATGATAATATACGAAATTTTCTCCTGGCGTTGCTCTCCATATTGCCCTGAATCTCCATTTTTTCTGATCTTTCCAGTTTCCAAGAAAGAATGGAAGGCGACTCCGCTGTGCAGGGCCAAAATTCTTACCTGAATTCATGTAAGAAATATTAAACGGTTTCCCGTCATATAGCTCATCCTATAATGTAAAAATGTTACCACTGTTTGTAACCTAGAACTGTTACTTAATGTGGATATATTGCAAAGGAATTTAAGGGTACCTGATGACATCTTTATACGTTGACGCGCAACATGCATATCGCTTAAGTAACAGATTACTTAAAATTGTGGCGATATAATTTCGTATACGATTCATGTAACGAGCTCTTTATTTAGATATTAATATTTAGTTTCAACAACGTTATAAATAAGAACATTACAGTTATAATTTAGCGACTTTCAGCGACAAGGTTGAAAGTTAGTGCATTACAGTTGTGGAGTTCAATCCATCAGGATAATACTCAGAAGTTACAAAAGAGAGTATTACATCAATTTGGCAATTTCCACCCACGAGTATTACATAAACTTGGCAACCAAGTCCACAGGATTTTGTTGTGGTTACAACTTGAGAAAAGGGATGATGTGAGAGCAACGTGATTTAATTTCTGTGTACAGTAGAAGAAAGAGAAAAGGAAAAAGGTGGTAGATGGAAGAAGAGGAGGGTATCCTTAGTTATAATGAAATAAGAGATATATGTCAAAGTGTAGTAGCAAAAGTGAAGATGTTTCTTGTGTTTGCTGTAAGACAGAGGACATTATGAAAGCAGCAGACAAAAGGGAAATGATACAATGTTGTCAGTCTAAAGAATTGTATCATTTTCTATGCGTAGGACTCGATGGGGAAATCTTTGAGGAAATGAATCGTCCATCGGTCGTATGGATATGTAATTCATGTCATCAGAAGGAAAAAGATGTAGAGAAAACGAAACATGCAATATCAATGGATATAGAAAAAGTGCAAAAGAAAATTTCTGAAACCATTGCTGAAAACAGCATCGGCGAAGAAAATAGAAATCATGAGATGGAAGAAGGATCGAGGAGGAAGAAAAAAATTAACCATGAAGAATGAAAGCGAAAATCTAGAAAAAATGACAATAGTGAAAGCGAACAGGAAAAAAGGAAGAAGAGAGAGGTTAAATCATTACCTGAAGAGGAGACCGGTAAAAAGAAAATTAAGAGGACTCGTAGACACACGAAAGATGGAGACAGAAGGAAAAAACGAGTCACACAGAGTAACAACGATTCAGACAAGGATAGAAATCAAGCTGCTGAAAGTGAAGAAGGAACTAGTTTAAGTGAAAGGAAGAAAAGGGAAAATGCTGAGAGGAAAAAGGCAGAGAGGACCGAATCTGAATCAAATGGAGAGATATTTCAAATGGAAGATGATGAGACTGTCACCGAAAGAATTGATGGAAAATATGATGAAACACTGTCCTCAACTCCAAGAAAATTTCAAAACCACTGTTCAGTCAAGTATTGAGTATACTTTCGCAAAATTTTCTGTTTTTAAGGATTCCAAGATGGATGAACTTAAAAAAGAGATAATCGGTTTTAAAGAAGATTTGCGCAAAGATATAGATAATCATTTCTGTCGGATGGAAGTCGAAATACAATAGGTGAAGAAGAGAGAAGTAGAAAAGGAAGTCAGGATGGAAGAAGTAGAAGCTACAATAGAAGTTGTAACACAAAGACAAAAGGAATTGGTGCAAAGACCTTCAATAATGGAGTCGGAACAAAGCCAACAGAGAGATCAGTTGGATCGGACTAGTCTAAAACTATTAAAATGGGAGAGAGAAATCGATAGACGGGTGAAAACCTTGGATGAAAATTTTCTAGAGTTAACCCTAATGGAGAACAAAGATGGAACTCAAACTAAGGGAATAGTTTTAAGTACTCCCATAACTACTAGAATGGCAACGGGATACACTACGTCTGTGATAACGACTATTAGTCAGCCTTACCCTAAACATAAACTTCAACCAGTTAATTTTGCACGGTGAAGTCGGTAACGACTGCACAACTTTAACGTAACATGTTAACATGTCATTCGACGGTGAATTTCGACTGGTTTCAACTATTCAGCCAACATAAATTTAATGATACTCAGATGTTCAACGTTAGTGCAAACCTGTAAGAGTCCCAGCATCTTGTTTCACTGACTCCCAGCATCCCATTCGCGAGAAAGGCGTGCCAGGCTTATCTGACAACAGTTCTAAAACTCCACCAAAAAAAATAACAAAAAAGCACAAAAGTTTTGTATTTTTTATACAACTTTTCCGGTTATTTATTGAATGCACCTTGTAATATCATTTAAGAAGAAAACACCAATTTGTTCTTGTATCTACTACTAGGGCATACTATAAACAATAAAAATACTGAAACTTACTTTAAGACGCTTGTGTTTTTTCCACTTTAACCATGAACAAAATATAAAACTGAAACATCTTAATAAAACCTCTTTCCTTCAGAGATAATACAAAATGTAATACCTCGCACGTAATGATGTAGACTTATTCTAAATTGCTTGGAAAGAAAGAAAAAATGAACGTCACAGTTTTTGTAACGAGAAATTGCATTCTGTTCGCAGCTGTGCCCCGTACTCGTTGGAAGGAAAGAGAACCTGCTTTTTCCCGCCCACGAAGATGTTACTGAAGTCTGTACTTAACGAACACTTGACAAGCTAGGGAAAGCAATAGTTACCTTGTTTGGTTGTCATGCAGAATAATCCCTCAGGAAATGACTTCATTTAAATACTCCTTTCTATATCTTGCAGCCAAGATGCTTCTGTTCATGGAGTCCTTCATATGAACAGGTGCTTATTCTGTTCAATACAAGTATATAGAAGCTTATACTGTACTATAGATCAGGCAAACTCATCATGCATTGCTGACAACGAAATCTTCATAATATAGGTAAAATCTCTACTTCTTTCGACTGCAATATTTTGAAATATTAAAATTTCTGTGCAATATGCGCTATTTTTAGCACTTATATGGTCGCTTTTCTTTTGCCTTGAACATAAGGAGAACTCCTTTCCTCAATTTCAAGTTTCTCGATTCAGCATTTATTCTCACACACAATCATAGTCATACGTCTTGCAAAGAAAATCAGAAATATAAACACACTGCTGAACAAGACTACACTTATTTTAATATAAAATACATTTACACGTGACGTTTCGATCTTCTAGCCAAGATCCTCATCAGACGTACACGTGGACGTCTGATGAGGATATTGGCCAGAAGATCGAAACGTCACGTGTAAATGTGTTTTTATATTAAATAAGTGTAGTCTTGTTCAGCAGTGTGTTTATTTTTCTAGCATTTATTCTCGTAGAGCAAAGGCAGTAATAACTAACATAAACGGTTTCAGTATTTATTCTCTTAGAGCAAAGGCAGTAATAAGTAACTGAAACTGTTTCAGCATTAATTCTCGTAAAGCAAAGGCAGCAAACTAACAGAAATTGTTTCAGCATTAATTCTCGTAGAGCAAAGGCAGTAATAAGTAACATAAACTGTTTCAGCATTTATTCTCTTAGAGCAAAGGCAGTAATAAGTAACAGAAACTGTTTCAGCATTAATTCTCGTAAAGCAAAGGCAGTAAACTAACAGAAACGGTTTCAGTATTTATTATCTTAGAGCAAAAGCAGTAATAAGTAACAGAAACTGTTTCAGCATTTATGCTCGTAGATCAAAGGCAGTAATAAGTAACAGAAACTGTTTCAGCATTTATGCTCGTAGAGCAAAGGCAGTAATAAGTAACAGAAACTGTTTCAGCATTCATTCTCTTAGAGCAAAAACAGTAATAAGTAACAGAAACTGTTTCAGCATTAATTCTCGTAAAGCAAAGGCAGTAAACTAACAGAAACGGTTTCAGTATTTATTATCTTAGAGCAAAAGCAGTAATAAGTAACAGAAACTGTTTCAGCATTAATTCTCGTAAAGCAAAGGCAGCAAACTAACATAAACGGTTTCAGTATTTATTCTCTTAGAGCAAAGGCAGTAATAAGTAACAGAAACTGTTTCAGCATTAATTCTCGTAAAGCAAAGGCAGCAAACTAACAGAAATTGTTTCAGCATTAATTCTCGTAGAGCAAAGGCAGTAATAAGTAACAGAAACTGTTTCAGCATTTATTCTCTTAGAGCAAAGGCAGTAATAAGTAACATAAACTGTTTCAGCATTTATTCTCTTAGAGCAAAGGCAGTAATAAGTAACATAAACGGTTTCAGTATTTATTCTCTTAGAGCAAAGGCAGTAATAAGTAACAGAAACTGTTTCAGCATTAATTCTCGTAAAGCAAAGGCAGCAAACTAACAGAAATTGTTTCAGCATTAATTCTCGTAGAGCAAAGGCAGTAATAAGTAACAGAAACTGTTTCAGCATTTATTCTCTTAGAGCAAAGGCAGTAATAAGTAACATAAACTGTTTCAGCGTTAATTTTCGTAAACCAAAGGCAGTAAACTAACAGAAACGGTTTCAGTTTTTATTCTAGTAGAGCAAAAGCAATAATAAATAAGAGAAACTGTTTCAGCATTTTTGCTCGTAAAGCAAAGGCAGTAATAAGTAACAGAAAGTGTTTCAGCATTAATTCTCGTAAAGCAAAGCCAGTAATAAGTAACAGAAACGATATCAGCATTTATTCTCGTAGACCAAAGGCAGTAGTAAGTAACAGAAATGGTGTTCTGATGTGAATTTTAGTGTTGCAGAGGTATGCTCAATCTTCTGTCTTGGATCCCGGATCTCGGGTCAATCTCGGAAGTAGTCAAAATCTACAATTTCTTGTTTCCTTATTAGGTGTAAAAGGGCAACAGTAAGAAATAGCGAGATTTTAAAAATATGTGGATTGAATATTCCTAGGGCAAGTCACCATTAACTTTCTACTGAAACCGGAAGAGCAAAAAAGTTAGTAGTTCCTGTTTAAGTATTCATTTCTAGAGCAGAATCGGTCACAAAAAGCGTAAAATGGTTCTTTGCGATAAATTTGACTACCTCAAGAAAAAGTTTGATCACAGATCCGATCCTTCTGGTGAAATCGTAAATAGAAGAAATCTGTACTAAAACTTGCAGTTTCAATATTAATCCCGATAAGAACAAAATTAGTAATAGATGACAAAAACTGATTTCTTTGATTGGTTTTCACTTCGAAGAGTAAATCTAATTTCGGCTTTAAAATCCCTTTCGAAACTGTAAGTTAAAAAAATGTTGATTCCCGTTTTGAAATTGGACTCTTATAGGTCAAAAACTTTTATTGATAAGAGACAGTGAGATTTTTTTCTTTAAATATAGATTCAGCGTTCCAAGAATAATTTCCGTCTTCCATTTAATCGTAGACTCTATATTTGGTTGCTCCGTATAGCGTAGTTGCTAACGCTTTCGACTCTTATGTGAGTGCTCCTGGGTCCGATTCCTGGTGGGGACACTGAATCTACAATGTATAACAGCTTTTTCAGGTCAGTTATGCTGAGTAAGGTTGTTCCTCGGCTTCCCTCATTCACGTCAGGCAAATTTGGCGCATCAGGATGATGTCTAACATACAGGCTGCTACCCTCCACCTTCTACGGATGGTGTGCTCGAAGACGGACACCATCCTTCATAAGAGATGAGTAGTGCTCTCAACGGGTCGGATCGGGTTGAAGACCGACCCGACCCGACCCGTGACCCGAATTGACTGACCCGACCCGATGACCCGACCCGACCCGACTGACCCGAACCGTGATCCGATCTGATTGACCCGACCCGACAACCCGACCCGAATAGCCCGACCCGAGCTAACCCGATTGAACCGACCCGACAACCCGACCCGAGCTGACCCGACTGACCCGACCCGACAACCCGACCCGAGTAGCCTGACCCGACAACCCGACCTGAGCTGACCCGACTGACCCGACCTGAGCTGACCCGACTGACCCGACCCGACTACCCGACCCGATTTGACCTGACCCGTATGAGAGCACTAGAGACGAGCTTAAGCAGGGAGTAAAAGTATGGGGGAACGTGGGGGGACGTCATTCCCCAACTTAAAGAAAATATCTGTGGTGTCTCCCCATTTTCTAAAACAATTACAATGGGCAAAGATAGGCACGGGGGACGGTGTTACATCATGCGTCCCCCCAACCTTTTCAGATCCACTTTTACCTCTGGGTTTAAGGCCATTGATACTAGCCATGCGTAGAAATATCAATCATTAAATAAAAATCGCTAATTGAGACTAGTACTGATTACTTGTTAGAATATTCGATCAGGGGGCGCAACCACGAGAGTTCACCGGGTCTCGTCCGGACACTTCCACCCCAAAACTTCCTAACTCAACATACATTTGTACACTTTATCGACAAAACTATACTTGTTTAACAGGGAAATGATTGATGTAGCATGAAAACTTAATCTTACACTTAATCTGAACTCTTTCTCTTATATAAAAACAATCTAGTTCTATCTTTCTTCTCAGAAAATATAGATGGAAGTATTTTTTATTTAATTATTGTATTTTCAGGTCCAGAATAACACTAATTTAATGCTACCTAAACCTAGTGCCTTGTAGTATTGGACTCATTCCCCAAAGATTGGATGGACCCGTCCCAACAAAAATTTCTGGGTGCGCGCCTAATTGGGTCTCTTTAGTTTCACAAGTTGCTTGTTCCTATTGCCCTTCAGTACAAACAACTTGTTCATTTTTGAGATTCTTATAAAAAGTAACAACTGCCCAAGACGAACCACTCGAACTGAATCACTTGGAGCCTCAAAAGTTTCAATCTTGCACTATTATAAATGCCCTGTCAAGAGTTTTTTAACTCAATGACTTCCCCAAACAGGAACTAATTAACTAACTCTTAACTCTATGGCCTATGGAACACGGGAATTCAATGCCGGATTCACATAAGCTCTCCACTGATTTCTATCCTTAGCCAACTGAATTCAGTTTCTACTTTGTATCCTTATTTCTGCAAGATCCATCTTAATGTTGTCCTCCCATCTGCGCCTAGGTCTTCCTAATGGTCGTTTTTCGATTGGATTTCCAGTCAAACTTTTGAAAGCGTTCCTATTTTCTTCCTGGCTACATGAACTGCCCGCTTGAGCCTCCTAGACTTGATCACCCCTAAAAATGTTTGGTAAACGGTATGCAGTTTCTCGTTATAAGGTTTCCGCCATTCCGATTCCCATTTCTCTTGGTTCTGAATATTCGCATCAGGATTTCATTCTCAAATACTCTGAGTCTGCGTTCTTCCCTTAAAGGAAGCGACCATGTTTTGAACATACAGCACAATAGGCATGATTTTCGTTTTATGTACTTCAAATTGATCGATAAAATTTTCGATGATAAAAAAAAAATTGAATTTAACAATAACGCGAATTCATTCCTAACTAATTGCTGTCAAACTTCCTGAACTCCTACTAGCTCCATGCTAACCTCATTCGTTACAGATTTTGACGCGCCTACCCTATAAGGACTTCTTATAGCCTATGTTCCAAATCTCATGTCCATTTTCCTTTGCTGAGGTCGTACCTAGTTATCAGCCCTGGTCCGAGGCTTTTGTGAACTTTCAGAACACACACCCCAAACAGGAACTGTCAAGCTAATATCGATTATAAACTATAGTGCTGTCTCTTTTCAATATACAGTAAAACCTGTATAATTCGGAATGTGGATACAGCGGAAACTTGCCTATTGTGAACAAAGTCGATGATCCCAGCTAAGAAAATAGGTTCCACAATGTTAATTTCTTTGCATAATACCGAATGTATTTAACTCTGAAACGGAAAGTAATAATTAAAGCATTCACCAGAAACCATATATATAACGCAGAATTTTTTACAAGAGTAATCAAGTTTATTCCCAGGTTTTTAACAGTGAACATCCTGACTGATACTCTTGTCTCGTTATCACTGAATGATAAAGCTATCGATAAATAAAGGCAACTGGGAAATGGTCAAATAAAGAGGAAAGTAAAGAAACCTGGCAACGATGAGATTAACGAAGCAATTTGGGAATGGTTCACTAATGCAAAGTGAAAGAATATGTACGTACGTGGAACAATGCTACAAAATGCAGCTCTAGCTGTAGCCATGTAACGTCCTGGGCGAGATAACACCATCTATAAATGTAACCTATATAGGGAACAACCATTTAAAATGTAATGATTAATTTATATTTTACGTGACATTCCAGCCCACAGTCCGTATAGTTCTTAAAATATATAAAAACGATCAAATCACATTAAATCAGGCATGGTAAATTATATCACTATTATCTTTATTCTCCAAAACCTCATTAATTATACTTTTCTATTTCGGTTGTCATAGCAACGTTTTAGACAAATAGGGGGGCGCGGTGGCTCAGTGGTAGAGCGTTCACCTCTGGTGCTTGGGGTCCCGGGTTCTATCCCAGCCCCCGCCAAGTGAACTTTGTGGTGGACAAACACCGTGCTCGTGGGTTTTCTCGGGGTTCTCCCGTTTCCTCCCACTTTCTTCATTCCACCATTTCATTCATTTCTTATAATCACCGTCTCCTTTAGCCTAACCGGCATAACCGTGGGACGTAAAACTCAAAGATTATATTTTCATTTTTCTTTAGTGATTTAACATCCCATTACTCAAGGTCGAATATTCACGTGTTTGATTCCCAGTGTAAGTAAACAGCCCTTAGTCAAGTTATCGTGCCTTTATTATTTCTAATTTAACTTCGTGTTCAAATGTAATGGACCAAAACAAGGCATCCAACCACTCTGCGAAGACATCACTGATATATTCTATCACTGTATGAAAAAAGGAACTAGAATTTTGGCAATTTCCTTCTGTGACATCTCTGTCAACAGTCTAGATGACAACCCAAGGGTCTATTGTATTTTCAGTCTCCTAAAGCGACGCGTGTCCCATCGTCGAGTCTACAATGTCTCTGGCGTGTGGAAAGCTTGTAAAGAGGAGTAGGGTGTAACACCAATGTGCAGCTGGAACGTAGTCTCCTGCAATGGAAACTCCGGTGCCGGGTAATAGTCAGTAAAGGTAGCATACAGATGGAAAACAACCGGTGCTGGAAATACAGGATTTCCTAGGTGAGTACCACATTCAAATTTGGCTCAATATAAATGAATCAACCTCTGTGCTCAAATGTTTCCTCTAAGCAAATACGTTGCTCATTAGATTGGTTGATTGCAGTTTAGCGTTCCTTTCAGCATCAAGGCTGGATAAGACATGGATATACCAGAACCCTTATCACCAGTGATGAAAATTTTCCGGGAAAATTTTCCGATTCATAAAAACATACTCCATTTATTCCTACATCGTTGTATAGCCGTGATGTGAGGTGGAAAATTTTCTTCTATACTTTTCCGGTAAATTTTCCGTTCTTAACATATATCAGTGATCAAGTAACAATTCCTCAGTATTCATAAATTGATTAAATTCATGTATAGAAATGTAAAAAAGTGAAAGATTGTTTAAAGAATCTGAAAATTTTCATGGCTCAGACAATTTTCAGTACTATGTAGGAACAAGTGAAACAATTTTTCATGAATCGAAGAATTATCTATCCTGTACACTGATGACAATTTCCCGGAAAATTTTGAAACGGAAAATTTTCCGATTCATAAAACATCACTTATTCCTTCATCGTTGTTTAGTCGTGATGTGAGGTGGAAAATTTTCTTCTATATTTTTTCGGAAAATTTTCCGTTCTTAACAAATGTCAGTGATCAAGTAGCAGTTCTTCAGTATTCATAAAATTGATTGAAATCATGTTTAGAAATGTTAAAAAGTGGAAGATCGTTTAAAGAATCTAAAAACTTTCATGGCTCAGACAATTTTCAGTACTATGTAGGAACAAGTGAAACAATTTTTCATGAATCGAAGAATTGTCTGTCCTGCACACTGATGACAATTTCCCGGAAAATTTTGAAACGGAAAATTTTCTGATTCATAAAACATCACTTATTCCTTCATCGTTGTTTAGCCGTGATGTGATGTGAAAAATTTTCTTCTATATTTTTCCGGAAAATTTTCCGTTCTTAACAAATGTCAGTGATCAAGTAGCAGTTCCTCAGTATTCATAAAATTGATTGAAATCATGTATAGAAATGTTAAAAAGTGAAAGATTGTTTAAAGAATCTGAAAATTTTCATGGCTCAGACAATTTTCAGTACTATGTAGGAACAAGTGAAACAATTTTTCATGAATCGAAGAATTGTCTGTCCTGTACACTGATGAAAATTTTCCGGAAAATGTAGAAACGGAAAATTTTCCAATACAAAACAACATACTCCACTTATTCCTGCATCGTTGTTCAGCCGCGATGTGATATGAAAAATTTTCTTCCATATTTTTCCGGAAAATTTTCCGTTCTTAAATATCAGTGATCAAGTAACAATTCCTCAGTATTCATACAATTGATTGAATTTATGTATAGAAATGTTAAAAAGGGAAAGATCGTTTAAAGAATCTGAAATTTTCACGCCTCACACAATTTTCAGTATTACGTAGGAACAAGTCAAACAATGTTTCATAAATCGAAATATTTTGTGTCTTGTATGGAAAAATTGAAGAACTTTTTATGAGTCGGGAAATTTTCATAATTTTGAAGCAAAAAGTAAAACAACTTTTTGTGAATCGGAAAGTTTTATTGCTCTGTAGAAACAAATGTAAGGAATTTTCACGAATCGGAAAATTTTTATCACGTTGTAGAAACAAGTAAAAACATTTTTCATAATCCGGACAGTTTTGGATATTATGTATAGTGATGTTAGGTGGAAAATTTTCCACTATATTTAACTGCACATTCAGCTATAAAATTCGATTCCTGTAGAGGAAAATTAGACAGCAACAAATTATAATTTTCCAATTAGATTTCGGGAACCAGAAAATTTTCTAATATTTCAAGCTGTGAAGTAAAAATTTACATAGTGTTTCTCTCTCTCTCTTTATTATATCTACTTATTTATAAATGTTGCAGAATGTAAATCTATAAAAGTAGTAAAGCTATGAGAAAACCGACTTATCCGTATTAAACTGACGAAATCTAATATTGTAAGATCAAAGGTGGATTCTGAGGGAAGAACGCATTGAAGTTTTTGAAACATTCTTGAAATGAATGGTTAGATTTTCACTTCATGAAACTATGTAAGACAATACTTATTACCAATAAATTATACGGCTAAACAACGATGTAGGAATAAGTGGAGTATGTTTTTATGAATCGGAAAACATTCATGACTTTTAATAAATTGAAATTTTAAATAATATAATTGGATATTTGTACTCTACGAACTTATGTTCTCTGCACGTTGCATACACACACACAGAAGAGTTGAATTGAGTTGATTTTGAGTTTAACGTCCCTTTCAGCAGCGAGACTATTTAATATATAAGACGGGACCAACTGATTAACGTGAAATCCGAACTACATGAAGTCCCGCTGGAAATCGAAGCCAGGTCTTCCATGCCAAAGGCGCGCATGCTAACTGCTTAGCAACGAAGGAGCTCGCAGATGAAGAGAGAGAGAGAAACACTGTGTAAAAGTTTATTTCCCAACTTGAAATATTAGAAAATTTTCCGGTTCCCGAAACCTAATTGGAAAATTATAATTTGTTGCTGATTAACTGTCCTCTACAGAAATTCAATTTTGTAGCTGAATGTGTAGTTAAATATAGTGGAAAATTTTCCACCTAACATCACTATACATAATACCCAAAATTGTCCGGCTTATGAAAAGTTTTTTTTTTTCGCTTGTTTCTACATCGTGATGAAAATTTTCCGATCTATAAAAATTCCTTTCACTCGTTTCTACAGAGCAATAAAACTTTCTGATTCACAAGAAGTTGTTTTACTTTTTGCATCAAAATGATGAAAATTTTCCGACTCATGAAAAGTTCTTCAATTTTTCCATATGAGAAAATATTTCGATTCATGAAAAATGGTATAACTTGTTCTTACATAGTACTGAAAATTGTCTGAGCCATGAAAATTTTCAGATTCTTTAAACGATCTTTCACTTTTTCACATTTTTGTACATGAATTCAACCAATTTTATGATTGCTGAGGAATTGTTACTTGATTACTGATATTTTTTTAGAACGGAAAATTTTCCGGAAAAATATAGTGGAAAATTTTCCAGAAAATTTTCCGAAATGGAAAATTTTCCGCGGAAAATTTTCCACCTCACATCACTACTTATCACCCTCATATTTCAAGGCTCTCCCACCGGCAATCGAAGCCGCAACCTCTTATACCAAAGACATGCATGCTAGCTATTAGTAGAGCCGGATTTCACGCTGTTCATATTAAGGATAACTTTTTTTTTTTGTTTTTTTACGAAGGCGAACTTTAACTTTTGAAATCTTCCCTCATAAAAGAGGAACGAAGCTGTGGCATCAGCTCTGATTGTTCCATTCATACATCAATTTGATTCAGGTTAAAAATTCCCATAGAAACTTGAAAAAACAAAAACCAGTTAATAATGAAGGTGTTGTAGATGTAAGCTTTGTAAATCATGATTAAACGCTCTGCAATCATTGGCTTTTCATTCTGAATATATAGCTGGAAATCATTCCCAACAAAGGAACCATTAAAGCATCGCAGTTTTATTAGGCATTATGAATACGTATTTGCCAATTGCAACAGAAACCAAAAGCGATATTCATTGAAAGCATAATTCATAACTTCTATGCACGCTTTTTTTTTTTTTCTGGGTACTAAATCAATGTTCATTTGCATTCATAAAAGAAGACTTCAAACTCTGGTCAGTGGAATTTTGTTTATGTCAATTGCTCAGGCAAATTGACTTTCTCGTCTTCTTTTTAAATGAAGAATTAAATATCAGTAGTTGCAGAACCAGTACTGAATTTCAGTTCTCTACTACGAAGCAGAGATGTAATGAATTACAAACTTGGTGACTTGTGACCCTGAAAGAGTCAATACCGTGAATGTACCAAACCTGGTGACCAGGACAAACCTGTGACTCAGATGATTCGATGTGACCTGGAGACGAAGCCCGTGACCAAGGATGTTATAAATAGAGGATTTGCCCATATGTATCTTCATCCTATTAAATCGATGAAGCCAAAAAACAACCGAGCATCGGCACGTCCGATTGGCTACTCTCGTTTCTGCCATCGTCTGATTGGGTGCTTTCGTTTCCGCCATGATTGTTGGCTCAAAACATTGCGATCCTATTGGGCGGAGTGGGCAGAGTAGGGGTGGCGAAACTGTGACGTATGGCTTCAAGATTTTGTTGTAAGGGCAGATCCTCTATTTTATAAGATCCTTGCCCGTGAAGCAGTCATCCGATGTGTCTCAAAGACGAAACCCGTGACTCAGAGTGAATTCATTGTGACAAAGAGACGAAATTCGCGACTAAGAGTGATCCGCTGTAGCCCAGAGACGAAACCCGTGACTCAGAGTTATGATTGGGCAAAATATAGGTAAAAATGAAATTTGAAAAATTTCATGTCAGGCACTTTATTTTAAAAAAAAACAATATGCTAAAAGGCAGATTATAAATAAGTAATTTCCCGGCTAAGATTTTGTGTAGTTTATTAATAGTAACAAACGTGAGCTTGTATGAATAACAAGATTTGAAAATGTTATTATTTTAAGTAATTTTGTATTAGTGAGATAGTTTAATTGTTATTTTTTTTAACAGTTGTTACATTTCTCTAATAGTTTTTGGCTGTTTTAATATGAAAGGTTATTACACTTTATGTATGTTTAATTTTATCGGACCTGCTGCACATTGTTTCTTGATGAGTTTTAAGTGTTTTTACCAAGTAGTTCATTCAATGCACAAATCACTCACATGTAGCACAACTTAGAAAACATTTAGAATGCATTTATGTTCGTGTCCAGATCCTGCCGCTGAGGCGTTTATGTTTCTAATTACTTCAGCATAGTTTATTAGATTTACCATGTTGAAGTTTATATGTAGATCTTGCCGATGAGACGTTCATATCACTAATTACTTTAGCATTGTTTTTTTTTTAATTGCTGTTACTGGTTGTATAGTACTCCCACACTATACTTTACGTTTTATTAATGAAACTAATAAATTGTTTTAAAATAATGAGAATGGACGCATTTTTTGTACTGATCCTTTGGCGTCCCTTTTTATTTTGTTTTTTTCATTTACTTTATATTTGTTTTTTAAGAAACATTTACAAATATTCAAATGCAAACCCACAGCCGTTTTTTATTGGTTGGAAAAACTATTTAACATTTTTAACCTGGACAGAAGATAGAAACAAACATGAAGCTTCGTTAGTGGTGACTTGAAACATTATCGGGTGGTCAGTGGATGAAGGACAAGAAAGTGAAAAAACGACAAAAAGTTAGGAAAACGAAAGGGGAGTTGTGTTGTGGACTTTTTTTTTTTAATGTTATGGAGGGTACTGGACACGACTGGTGAGAAAATGGTTTGGAAGGGATGAGCGCCTGAAATAAAATGGCCAAACCTGCTCTTAAGTGAAATTAGAACCATAAATAAATACTGAATAAAGATTGATAATATGCACACTGGCACAGAGTGATCCACTGTAACCTGGAGATGAAACCCGTGATTCAGAATGATTGGGTGTGACTCAGCGATAAACTTATGACTCAGAGTCATCCAATATGTCTCAGAGACGAAACCCGTGACTCAGAGTGATCCGCTGTGACCCAGAGACGACGAAATATAGTCATGCAGATAGATAGTAGGCTGTGTATGAGAGTACTAATCAATTCCTACAAATGATTCTCTCCTCTCTGTCTTTTCTGTCTCTTCTCACCCAACCTTTAATTTTCTTTCTCTCTTTGTGTGTTTGTATCAAATCACTACACTGAAAGATAACTGTAAGATATATCTTCATGAGTAGTTTTCGCGAAAATTATATAAAAGCTGTTTTGTAAACCTAAAAATTAATGCTGTACGATAATTACGTCACATATTAAGATAAAGGTAATAGGGAATTATATTCTAATTAACTTCTTGATTATGATACTATCGAAGCAACAGTAGATCAGATGGTTAATGAGATATCGACCAAAATAGTGATTAATCCTTGAACTTTAATTGTAATTAAAATATTGTTTAGTTAATGTTTGTAATGTGTAATATATACAGTGTGTTTCAAAAAGAAACAACCGATTTCAAACGGTCGTAACTATGGAGCTCCTCATCTGTCTTAAATCAATAATAAGTCGTCGAAAAGAAGGAAGTCTCAAGTTTCAAGTAGTCACCACTAGGTTTCTGTAGGGCGCTTCTTTCACAGGTTACTTCAGTGTTTATCTAAGTGTTTTACAAAATGTTCATCTTGTGCTGCATTAAACCACAAAATTCAGCACGTTTTTGTTTGTTGTCAGCTTGAATAAAGCTAGCATTAATTGAATCCTGTACAATTTCATAAGCAAATATCGCTGGAAAACACGTCACAGAGACATTCCGCGAATGTTTAGTTCTCTTCCGCCCCGGCGAGTAGATTTTTTGAAGACGAATTTGACTGTTATGAAAAATAAAGTAGAAATAATTCAATTTAACGTCCGATGATCATGCCCTTTAGGATAAAGGAGACGATGTATAAGGCAAGTGAGAGATGATGGAAGAGTTAGTGGAATGAGAAAGTTGGAGGAAACAGGAGAACACCGAGAAAACTCACGGACACTATGTTGTCCACCAAAAACTTTCTTGTCCGGAGATCGAATCAGGGTTCCCACACACCATAGGTAAGCGTTCTACCACTGAGTTACTGTGCCCCTCCCCCTATCGTATGCCTATATGCCGTGCGTTCCAAGGGGGCATAATGAGCACCTATGATTTGGTCTGTAAAAAAAATAAATAAACTTCCTGATAATCTTTGTAATATAAAATTAATGTGAAGTGTTTACCTTCTATCCTACTTACATTTTAAATCTTATGATGTTTTGTAAACACCCTGTACATCAATTGATATAAATCTTATGACATTGATCTGAACAAAATTACTTGATTGAGGGCAAATACTCATGCGTAGTTTTTGAGAAAAGGGAGGAAAATGAATTTTTATGGCGTTAAAAAGTGTGTGGTTCTTTGCTTATCCGATACGGTAGAGTGTTTTTTTTTAATTTCACTGGACACATACACTCTTAACAGTGACACAAATATTTCTAACAAAGACATATATTAAAATTAGTAATAACTGTAATTTATATAATAAAGGTTGGTATATTTGCTACTAAATAAACTCTCTTCTTTTCCATAGATTTGTTGGTGTATCAGAAAATTAAGCCAATGTGTGACAGTTTTGAAATCATATTTCTATTAAGAAGCACTCAACAAGAAAAGATCACTCTTAACTAACAGGCTTAATATTGAGACTTAGGAAATTGGTCAAGAGCTATATATGGAGCAATGGGTTCAGAGACTTGGACATTAACCAAGTTAGAGAAGAAATATTTGAAGAGCTTCGAAATGTGGTGTTGGAAGAAACTGGAGAAGATAAAATAGACAGAGAGAGAGAGAGAGCAACAAATGAAACGGATAGGAAAGAAGAGAATATTTTCTATCCAGCATCCTTTGTAGAAAGACCAACTAGATTGGACACATCTTCCGAAGAAATTTTATCCTTCTCACCACTATAGAAGGAAATATGGAAGGGAACCGAAGAATAGGAAGAAGAAGAACGCAGCTGATCGATGATTTGAAAAATACAAGAAAATATTGAGAGTTAAAAGAGGAAGTGAAGATCAAAGAACGTGGAAGAAACATTTTCAGGCCCAAATCTATTTTTTTAAAAAACCTTCATTAGTCCCAGGACCTGCGGAAAGGCGAAATACTAAATAATAATAATAATAATAATGTTGAGGATCCGGTCTCCTGGTTCGATCCCCGGAGGATTCACAACAGAAGAAAACATTATTATTTTTTTAAATTTTGATATATGTAGTCTAAAGGCTCGAAGACCATTTTGTATTACTTTTCTTTTCTGTGTTATTAAACCCAGCATGAAAGGCAAATGTCCTAGAAGTCCCTCACCTCTTCCTCTTCCTCTTATGCAGCCGATTGACAAACAGACGAGTCGCTGAATCTTGTTTTCCGTGTCTAACTTCTGCAATCAACATTGAGGAAAACGTTCTCCTGAGGTTTGTGTTTTCCATATTTACACCTAGAGTCAGAGATTCCTGCCTTCCGCTTTGTCTTCAAGTTTTTGCCGGGTTCGATCCTGATGAGTCTGGGCTTGGAGGACATCACCTCTGATGAGGTCTGCCTGGACAACGAACTTCGGAGTGACGTCGAAATGATGAGGTTGACGTGGGTGGCGTCAAGAGAGACGCCTTGACCATATATGGAAAACCGTATAACAGGAAGGAGGGACCCGGAAAAACAGAACTGGAATAAAACCATTGGAGAGAGGAGTCTCGGGGTAGAAGTGGTTGGATCGATGTCGAAGGAGCATCTCCGTAATTCTCTTGCGATAGCTAGATACGGAATCATGGATTATTCACATCAGATAAAGGTAAAGTACCATTTTCGCCAAGCAGTATTCGAACACCAGGCTGCATAAGCTCGCCCCTAGAAATTCATCATCTTTGCTCTACCTTTCCTATAAGTTTGCCATGCTATTTTCTAAAAAGAGTTTGAGTTTCATTTCAAAACTTATCAATAGATGCATATCAGTATAAAACTTGGCCTTATGCCATGTTACCAGTGTATAGTTTGAATATGCATTTATATTGGAACGAATATCAATCTAATTAGATTTCATTGGTTTACTCTTAATGTACCTACCCGACATTCATTCCGTAACTGAAAAAGTCAGAATTCCAGTTGCGTTTCAATAATAATAATAATAATAATAATAATAATAATAATAATAATAATAATAATAATAATAATAATAATAATAATAATAATAATAATAATACCTGTTACTTTAAAAATTTCCACAACCATTTAACCATTTAAAAGCGTCATATTTAGTGCGTGTCCCAAATCGTATTTTAGAAAATAATTATTATAGTCAAACAGAAAGTAAGTAAGGTAAAAGTGATTTAGTAAATTTTACTTATTTGATACAACAGAAGGAAGTAGAATGTGGATCTGAATTTTTCAATTAAAAGATAGGAGAGCAATGTAGGATTGTTTGATTATAGTTTTCTTCTAAAGAAGATCAAAGGCCAAGTCTGAATGGAATGATTCTCTGTCTTTGTTACGTTACGAACAGAGGGCGTTACTGAGCGAGAAGCGTTGAATAATCCTGTCCGTTTTTACCCAGGAATCAGCGCCTACGGGTAAACAGAAAAAAAAAAAAAAAGATTATGAGACTTGATGAAACAAGGCAAGAATATGTATGAACGGTATTACTTTTACATTCTATGAAGATTTGTGGGAGAAAATCAATAGGAAAGTACAATTAAAAACTTAATTAATCTTTTGCAGCATCGTGTGGTATCTGAGAAAAGTATTTGAAACAAAAGGCGAGAGCGAAATGGATGAATAGAGAACATACTGCATACATACGTCGTACATCATATTACGTATATCTATATGGAGAAATCTAGGAAGGGCAACACATGGCGCTTCCATGGGAAATAATAACAAGTTTAATACGAGATGTGACACACACACACGTACACTCATGTCCAAAATTATTGTCGCATATCTATAACTGTCTTCAGGGCCGGATTCAGGACGGACTTCTGGAGGGGGAGGTGGGTTGTAATACTGCTAATTAGAGCTACTTTTAAGAGCTCTAAACTCTGGGATGGGTTTAATTTATATATAAAATAAATAAAACTTCCCTCTTCTGGGGAAGGGCAATCGCCCCGATCGCCCCTCCTTCCCTGGATCCGCCACTGACTGTCTTCTTGTAAGAATATAATTTGATAATGATTTTGCAAGGTACTTTTAATGCTGATACTATGTGTATAATCGGGAAATGCATACTTGTGCTAAATTTCATAAGAAAAGAATTATAAATACCAAAATTAGAATGAGTAAAACACAATGTTGCTAAATGGACAAGAAAGTTTTATATTCGTTTCATAGTTCGTATTTACTGCTCTTTTGTCATGAAATTTGCCACATACATGTCTTTGCCGATAATACACATAAGTGTTTACTAACATTATAAGAAATACCGAGCAAATTCGTTATCAAATTATATTCCTACAACAACATATTTATAGACATGCGACAATAATTTTGGACATGAGTGTACATAAACAAAATGTGCTAAACTCTGGCGGCGCGTACCGTATTACTGCTTGATGTGACAGTAATCATCAAGGAATATTTCTCATCATCTTCGAAGTGTTTCTCTTCGGCACTATTACAGAGTTCTGCATTCGTTGCTATCACTGTTGATAACAATTCTGAAAATCATTTTCAATAAGTTCCCTCGCAATATCTGTCATTCTTGATTTGGCTTCTTCACCTGAGTTACAGGTATAGACTGAGTTATAAAGCATAGATTTCAAATTATCTCTATCTCCAAATTATTGCCAATAGGTATAAGCAAACCGATGGAATGCTTTATAACTGGAAGCAAAGTCCGCATTGCTTCTGGAGGTCCGTTCTTATGCTGTTTGATATTTATTTAATAAACACAGATTCTACTTAAAAAGAAACAAAGTAATTCGTGGGTCATACAAATAAATTATTTGTTTTAAATAATCTTCTTTGTAATAAATTAATATATCTATAAAGTTGAATAAAATCCCTTTTTCAATATTCTACTATATTCCTATGCGTATTATGTTATAATGTGGCTGGAAAATGCCGGTGCGTTCTTCAAAATAATCTGCGCAGGTCGTGGCAGATCAGAAATCCATCGATGGTGTACACTATAAAAGACAGAGTTTTTCTCTCTCTTAAAAGACAGAGGGAGAGAGCAAAAACTAATAGAGATATTGAGAAATGGTTTTCTGATATAGAATGAATATTCCGTTCTTCTGTCTGTCTACAGATGTCCGAGCAAAAACTAATAGAGATAGTGAGAAATGGTTTTCTGATATAGTAGAATGAATATTCCGTTCTTCCGTCTGTCTACAGGTGTCCGAGCAGAAACTAATAGAGATAGTGAGAAACGGTTTTAAACACAGTAGAAATTCGCCCTCTTCCAATATTGCCACGACCTACTGTAAGACTACAAGTATTAATGAATCGATCATTAGAAGCAGGTGTTCGCTCCTACTTGGTAGTATTCAGAGATGACCTGGAACGCTTCAGTGTGTGTCTCGGGTACTGTGATGTCTGTGTACGTGTCTTTGGACTTTAAAATCGATCGTGTGTGTGTACTGGCCATACAGGGCATACGCATTGCATTACGATATGAGAGCATTAAGGGCCTTCACTGCACCGAAATTAAACTACAGCTAATTTTTTAGTTTTTTTTGTAATATCTTCAAAACAAATAAAAATATTCGAAAACAAAAAGGTAGTGAACCAGAAAATACAATTTTGCATGTGATACCTTTACCACAATTCCTCTATCTGCTTTTCGTATGCCGCAATTTACAGAACCCACAAAAATGCTAAAAATATCTACAGTTGCAAATGGAAAGCAGATAGATGAGCTGTGATAACAGTATCACATGCAAAATCGTATTTTCTAGTTCACTACGTTTCTGCTTTTCGAATATTTTTTTTTTATTTATTTTGAAGATATTACAGAAAAACCCAAAAATTATCAGCAGTTTAATTTCGCTCTAGTGAAGACCCTTAAGACACACGTTTATGATTATCATGGATTTTATAGATCAAGTACTTCCGGTTTTAGTATTCAATTTGCATACTTTGAAAATCTACTGGACTTTCAATATCAGAACCGAAAATCATATTTTCAAGATTTCTAAACTACATGCTATCCGTAAATATGAGAAAATTATTATAGAAGAGATATGTCCGTTCTTCCGTTTGTCTACAGGTGTCCGAACAAAAAAGAATAGAGATAGTGAGAAATGGTTTCCTGATATACACTGAATGTTCCGTTCTTCCGTTTGTCAACAGGTGTCCGAGTAAAAACGAATAGAGAGTGTGAGAAATGGTTTTCTGCTATGGACTGAATGTTCCGTTCTTCCGCCTGTCTACAAGTGTCCGAACAAAAACGAATAGAGATAGTGAGAGATGGTTTTCTCATATGGAGTAAATGTTCTGTTCTTCCGTCTGTCCACAGTCATCCGAGCAAAAATGAATACAGGTAGTGAGAAATGGCTTTCTGATATGAAATGAATGTCCATTCTTCCGTCTGTCTACAGGTGTCTGAGTAAAACCGAATAGATAGTGAGAAATGTTTTTCTCATATGGATTGAATGTTCCGTTCTACCGTCTGTATACAGGTGTCCAAGCAAAACCGAATAGACAGTGACATATGGTTTTCTGATATGTACTGTATGTTCCGTTCTTCCGTCTGTCTACAAGTGTTCAAGCAAAAACGAATAAAAATAGTGAGAAATGGTTTTCTGATATGGAATTATTGTTCCGTTCTTCAGTCTGTTTAGAGGTATCCGAACAAAAACGAACAGGGATAGTGAGAAATGGTTTTCTGATATGGAATGAATGTTCTGTTATTCCGTCTGTCTACAGAGATCGGAGCAAAAACGAATAGGGATAGTAAGAAATGGTTTTCTGATATGGACTGAAGGTTCCGTTCTCTCGTCTGTCTACAGGTGTCCGAGCAAAAACGAATATGGATAGTGAGATATGCTTTTTTTGATATGGAATGAAAGTTCCGTTCTTCCTTCTGTCTAGAAGTGTCCGACCAAAAACGAATAGAGATAGTGAGAAATGGTTTTCTGCTATGGAACGAATGTTCCGTTTCTCCGTCTGTGTAGAAGTATCCGAGCGAAAAAGAATAGAGATAGTGAGAAATGGTTTTCTGCTATGGAATGAATGTTCCGTTTCTCCGTCTGTGTAGAAGTATCCGAGCGAAAAAGAATAGAGATAGTGAGAAATGGTTTTCTGATATGCATTGAATGTTCTCTTATTCAGTCTGTTTACAGGTATCCGAGCAAAACCGAATAGGGATAGTAAGAAATAGCTTTCTGATATGTATTGAATGTTCCGTTCTTCCGTCTGTCTACAAGTGTTCGAGCAAAAACGAATAGAGATAGTGAGAAATGTTTTTCTCATATGGATTGAATGTTCCCTTCTTCCGTCTGTTTACAAGTGTCTGAGCAAAACCGAATAGATAGTGAGATATGGTTTTCTGATATGGAATGAATCTTCCGTTCTTCCGTTTGTCTACAGGTGTTCGAGTAAAAATGAATACAGATAGTGAGAAATGGCTTTCTGATATGAAATGCATATCCTTTCTTCCGTCTATCTACAGGTGTCAGAGCAATAACGACAGAGATAGTGAGAAATGATTTTCTGATACGGAGTGAATATTCCATTCTATCGTCTGTCAACAAGTATCAGAAAAAGATCAATAAAGATAGTGAGAAATGGTTTTCTGATGTGGAATGGATGTTCCGTTCTTCCTTCTGTCAAGATGTGTCGGAGAAAAAACAAAAAGAGAAGGTGAGAAATGGTCTTATGATTTGGAATGAACGTCCCGTTCTTCCGTATGTCTACCGGTGTCCGAGCAAAAATGAATCTGAATAGTGAAAAATGTTATATATATATATATATATATATATATATATATATATATATATATATATATATATATATATATATATATATATCAAATGAATGTTCTGTTTTCCCTTCTGTCAAGAAGTGTCCCAGCAAAAACGAATAGAGATAGTGAGAAATGGTTTTCTGCTATTGAACTAATGTTCCGTTCTTCCGTTTGCTTAGAAGTATCCGAACAAAAACGAATAGAGATAGTGAAAAATTGTTTTCTGCTATGGAATGAATGTTCCGTTCTTCCGTCTGTCTACAGGTGTCCGGGCAAAACCGAATACATAGTTTGATATGGTTTCCTCATATGGAATGAATGTTCTGTTCTTCCGTGTGTCTAGATGTGTCCGAGCAAAAACGAATTGAGGTAGTGAGAAATGGTTTTCTGATATAGACTGAATGTTCCGTTGTTTCGTCTGTCCAGAAGTGTCCGAGCAAAAACGAATAGAGGTAGTGAGAAATGGTTTAATTATATGGACTGAATGTTCCGTTATTCCGTTTGTCTACAGGTGTCCGAGCTAAAACGAATATGGATAGTGAGAAATGCTTTTCTGATATGGAATGAATGTTCCGTTCTTCCTTCTATCTTATCCACTTCGTCCGAGCAAAAACGAATAGAGATAGTGAGAATTGTTTTTCTCATATGGATTGAATGTTCCGTTCTTCCGCCTGTTTAGAAGTATCCGAATTAAAATGAATAGAGATTGTGCGAAATGGTTTTCTGCTATGGATTGAATGTTCTGTCCTTTCTTCTGTCTAGAAGTGTCCGACCAAAGAAGAATAGAGATAGTGAGAAATGGTTTTCTGATATGGATTGAGTGTTCTGTTATTCCTTCTGTCTACAGGTATACGAGCAAAAAGGAATAGACATAGTGAGAAATTGTTTTCTGATCTGGGTTCAATGTTCTGTTATTACGTCTGTCTACAGGTATCCGAGCAAAATCCAATAGGGATAGTAAGAAATGGCTTTCTGATATGTATTGAATGTTCTGTTCTTCCGTCTGTCTACAAGTGTTCGAGGGAAAACGAAGAGAGATAGTGAAAAATGGCTTTCAGATATGTAGTGTATGTTCCGTTCTTCGGTCTGTCTACAAGTGTTCGTGCAAAAACGAATCGAGATAGTGAGAAATGTTTTTCTCATATGGATTGAATGTTCCGTTCTTCCGTCTGTTTACAGGTGTCCGAGCAAAACCGAATAGATAGTGAGATATGGTTTTCTGATATGGAATGAATGTTTCGTTCTTCCGTATATCTACAGGTGTCCGGGTGAAAACGAATATGGATAGTGAGAAATGGTTTTCTGATATGGAATGAATGTTTCGTTATTCCCTCTTTCTACAGTTTCCGAGGAAAAACGAATATACTCTTTATAACCTTATCTCCGCGCTGCTACGGGCAGAGGTTCCGCATCTGTGCGCCACTTCTCTACCATACGCTAATTTCCACCTTCATTATTTCTTCTCTACTAAAATCGGAAGTTGTATAAATCTAATGCCATTTTCTGGTTTTGATATTGATTTCTAGAACAAAAACTAAAGAATTGTGCGAGATCCGTTTCTGATATGGATTCCCTGTCCCAATTTGTTTCTCTAATGCAACCGGAAGTGGTAGATCTACAACATCCGGTTTTAATATTGACAATTCGTACTTTGTAAGTCGACCATAGTTTAAAATGGAAAATCAAAATCACTCGTTTTTCTACTTTCTTTGTACTCCTTTTTTTGGTGTTTTCTCTCCATTCCGTGAAGTAACTTGGTCATAACAGATAGATATCACATCCTCTACATACCCAAGCAACTTAAGAGTCTTCATCCCGGCGAAATTAAAATACCGCTAATTTTACAGTAATTATGTGATATCTTCAAATAGATAAAAGATAATCGAAATGTGGAACAAGAGCGCTCTAGACAATATTATTCTACATGAGAAACTGTTATCACGACTCACTTATCTGCTTTCGATTTCTAGCCATTTTGAAAATCGGAATTTATTTTCGCGTTTCTAAACAGCTGAAAACGGAAAGCCACTAGGTGACTTGTGATAACGGTACCTCACGCAAAATAATATTGTCTAGGGCGCTCTTGTTCCATATTTCAATTATTTTTTTATCTATTTGAAGATATCACATAATTACTGTAAAATTAGCGGTATTTTAATTTCGCCGGGATGAAGACTCTTAATAGGGGTATGGTATCTCAGTAGTAAGGCACTTACCTCTGGTGGGTGGGATCTTTGATTCGATCCATGGCCAAGTAAGTTTCTGCTGAGCAACATTTCGGTTTCCATTAATTTTCTTGTTTCGTCAACTCTTCCAGCATTATTCACTTCCGTTTCCTCCCACTTTTTCATTCCACCAATTCTTCCATTATCATTCACTTACCTTAATCATAGTCTCCCTTAGCCTAAAGAACATAATCGTGGGATGTTAAACTAATAGATTTCATTTTATTTTCATTTCCAAGCTATTTATTAAAATTGTTTGTATGATTTTTTTTTTTGATTTGTTAAATTTCCAGAGAGTCTTTTGAGACAATTTACACTGGTAATCATCTAAAGTCTCCAGTGGACAAAGAAGCGGAAGGGATTCGGTCAGAGCTCAAAATAAAAAGGACCTGTGACGTTCCGTCCCATTCCAAAGGGCGTGTGAATGCTAATCCTTGTGTGTTAGATAATCCCGCTTTACGTAAGATAATTACGCTGGTTGTATACGCCAAAAGCTTATATCGAACTGTAAAATCAAAGAAGATATCTACCTTTTAAATTATATAAATATGTGTAGAAATACATAAAAGGAACAATCAAATATTTTATTGGCATCAAACTTGTTTCAAGTACATTCTGTCTTGTATATTCCCTGTGCTGAAAGCGGTTCTTTTGAACTTCGATTAATCAATAAGAATGCATCTGTTGATGAGGCTATAGCGCTCACTTCTGGTGCGAGAGTTTCCTGATTCAGTCGCGGGCTCACGGTTGAGAATATCGTGTCTATGCCTTTTTCCGGTGCTCTTCCATTTCCTCCCATGTTTCCATTCCACCAATTCTATTCATAATTACTCCCTTCAGAAATCATCCATCTCCTTTAAACTATACAGTATAATCGTGGACATTAAATAAATTAAAGATCTCATTTTATTTCATTTTTTCAATAAACCAATACAGTTGTTTTTACTAATACGTAAGAGTAATGCATTCCCCACTGATCTAGTGGCTAGCGCGTGGGTCGTTGATGCACAGGGCCTCTGGTTCGATTCCAGTGGAAGAATCTTGATTTTTGAATCCATTACGTTGCTTTGGTTTCCACCTTAAGTATGCCTTCACACTAGATTCTATGAACCGGTTACGTGGGCTGCAGCTAGAGGTTGCAAGAGCTGGAATTTTTTTGATCAGGCCCGGCCCGGCCCGTGAATTTACAATGTGAGGCCCGACACGAGTCCGAAATATGTTTTAGCATTTAGGCCCGAGCTCGTATAATAATCAAATGAACCCGAAATAAGTCCGAGTTACAAAAAGTTAATAATTAATGCAAAATTGTATTTTTATTTACAGCAATAAGAAGTTTCATTTTGCAGTTGTGCTTTAAAAGTTCTTCAGAAAGAACGCTGCAAAATACAGGGTGTTTCAAAACAACACCGACAATGTTTGGGAGGTGATTCCTGACATCAACATAAGACAAAAATTATAGACCAACTTGGGTGCACAAATAGTTCCTTTTGGAGTTGTAGGCTGCCGAAATCATGAAAAAAAAATGAACTTTAAAGGTCCATAGCTCCAAAACTATGGGACATACCGCAGTCGGATCAAGACTTCACTTAGGAACTAGTATGTGCTCTATCCAAATATCCAAGTTTCAGATTCCTGCCGTACTTCCGCAACAATTTTTAAAGACAGAGTTGGTGAGTACTTCAAATTATATGCCCGTGGCCAATAAAAATTGTTGTGGAATTGTTGTGGAAGGATTTGAAACATGGATTTTTGGATAGCCCACATATTAGTTCCTAAGTGAAGTCTTGACCCGACTTCAGTAGGTCCCATAGTTTTCGAGCTATGGACCTTTAAAGTTCAATTTTTCATGATTTCGGCAGCCTACAACTCCGAAAGGAAGCATTTGTGCACCCAAGTTGGTCTATACTTTTCGTCTCATATTGGTATCAGGAATTACCTCCCAAACAATGTCGGCGTTGTTTTGAAACATCCTGTACAGTATATTTACAAAGTTAGGCCCGAGAAATATTGTTGTATATTCAAAAATTTATGGCCCGAGCCCGGCTCGGGCGCGCAGTGATATATGCTTTGTAGGCCCGAGAGCTCGGGCCGAGACCGTGCAGACCTCTAGCTGCTGCTGCTACCTTTACATAAGTGAGCCGCGGCTCTGAACTGCTATGAAGATCTCATCCCGCTAGTAGCCGGCTCGAGCGGGCTGCTGGCGGGGGAACACGCAGTCTTATGAGAGCCCTTCACACGTGAGCGTGAACTCAGTTGAAGTGAAGAAATGTGTACATACACTATTTGATATTGAAAATTTTCTCATTTTGGTGTTACTCTGATGAAATGCATATTTTATACTATTATACAGTTCGATAAATGAAGATATAGACATCCTGAAGTAATCGAAAATTTTCTTTCATCTTTTCTTAGTTTAGGAAACAGACTGTTACAACGATAATCTGTATTTACGTTGCTTATTTCATTTAATATGTAGGGCAAAAGTGCTTTAACGTATGCACTTGCTATAGAATAGAAAAAGAACAAGAAAATGAATGTCATAATTAATCCAATTTTGTAGATGTTATATTTTCAGTGGATAGATATCAATGTTTGTTGATTCGCTATTTCGCTTCCTTCTCTCTTTGGTATGATCTAGGGGCGAGAAAACTGGTTAATTCTAATATCAATGAGATTTCCAGTCATACTCTACAGCTACAGTTGTTAGGAATAATAGCACGGTTACTATGATAACAGTTCCGTTGCTAGACTTTTTTTTTTTATCTATGCTTGTTAAAATATAATGCAAGAAGACGCCATATTATTATGCAGAAGTGTACTGAATCACTGTGAAACAAATAAGTATTCTGAAATTTAGTGCATTTAAATTATTGCAAATACTGTGTAATCAATATACAGTATATACTTATCGTAGTAAGTAGCAGTTATATTTTTTACATGTGAGTTTTACTACAAAATAAAACCGAACTCAGGCAAAATAAAACGTTCGTTACACTGTAAAATGGAAATTATTCCAGTCTTGCTCGATTTATAGGATGAATCCATATTGTTCTATATCTTCTTTTCCTTTTTTTTTCTTGCAATTTATCGCCATGATTAAAACTGCAGCTTCTTCTGGCTCTAGTATGGCTTCCATTTTGTTATCACGTTCTTTTGAGCTTCTCAGAAGTATCCAATGCCTTCATACTACATTCTCACGTGAGCAGCTCACAAGATCCTAGTGTGTAGGCGACCTAAGAGTAGGTTCACGTCTCATATAGTCAAGGTGTTGAGAAGGTTATGGTCATGGGCGGCGATTAGGGGGGGCAAAGGGGGGCGATTGCCCCCCCACTTTGTTGAAGTAACCAATTAATGCATATAGTTTCATTTGGAAATGTCAACTTTTTGTATGTATTACTGCTTCATAGAGAAAAATGGTGCCATATAACATTCGCCGTTGAGTGAGCACGTGATGGTTGTCCTCCCGTGGAGTTAAGAAAACTGCAGAAATTGCGTTTTAATTGCCACGGAAAATAACCCAAAAATTAACCTATTGCAACACAAGAATTCCAGCATACTTTCACTTCTTATAAGGATTCAATATATTAATTAGTCGCTTTGAACTTCACGATGTTCATGAGCAAGGAATCAAATCTCTTCTTACACCTTTGTTGTTTAAGAGTACAAAGGGCTAGTATATAATTTACTTGTGTTGCTCTTGTCAATTTACTTAATAAAATATGAAATACGATATACTGCATTTTAATCAAAAAAGATAGTATCCTATTATTTATAGAACCTTCCGTCAAGTCTTGCCCCCCACTTTTAATGTCCAATCGCCGCCACTGGTTATGGTTAACTTCAACAGAGAATAAATGATTCAATCAACTAATCAAACAATCATATAAATAAACAAATAAATTAATCAACAACCAAATAATCAATCAAACAAACAAATCTTTTCTTTTTCCTTTTTCTTTTTTCCAAAAAAAAAAAAAAAAAATGTAAATGTTGAATGTTGCCAAAATAAAAGATGACTCCCTTCTACATGGCGTAAATTTGGCGTGACCCTGAGCTCAGCAATGCAGTTTTTTTTTCCTCTTTTGCAGCACGTGTAAAACATTCTAAATGGAGGGTCCCCTTTGTATTAAAGGACATCTTCTTTCGGTGAAAAACAGTTAAAATACCAATAATAATAATAGAAAAGGGCTTTGTGTGGGAGTCATAGTAGAATTTTGGGAAAAAGAGCCATCGGCCTCTCCCGAATTATTCATTCCTTCCCCCCTTTTCATCGTATCATACTATGTGAAAAAAAAAGAAAAGAAAAGAAAAGAAAAAGAGAGAAACGGTCTTGTGTGCGATGACGTCTTTTGGCTAGCTGAGTCGTATTGAAAAGAGCGCATGCGTTTCGTAGAATCCGGCGCCAACTCTGTCGTTGGTTGTAACCTGCGAGCGCTGGACTAGTTCTGCCGCTGGTTGTGAATCGGCAAGAGTGCATGAGCGCGGGAAATAAGTTTATTCGCTCCTTTGCGACGATTCTCGCGTGTTCACCAAACCAGAAAACAAAATAATAAAAGAATAAATTAATAAACAAAGTGTTTGCGCGTTACCGCGAGTGTGAAAACTTACTTAAAAAAAAAGAAAAGTGTTTTTTATTAAACAAAATATACAATAAAGAAAAAAAGAAAGAAAGGTTAGTGGTTGTAGCAACAAAAAAAAGTTTGTTTTGATAAGTTTATGTTGTTTCGTTTAACCCAAGTTTACTTGGTTTTAGATCCCTTTGCGGCAAAGGTAAGTCTCTCGTTCTTGTTCAGCATAAAACTTGTTTAATTAAAACGGAGTTAATTTTCACTTTCACTACTTCGAATGCTGAAATTTGAACTTTCATTTTCCTTCTCAATTTTGTGAGAAAAAGAAATAATCTTAAAAGAATTAAACAAGAAGAGACGAGTTTTAAACTCCAGTATTCTATCAATGAGTGTAAAATTCCAGGTACGTCAGGTTAAAAGAGCAGTGCATTTTGTCTTTGCTGAGGAAGCTCTCTACTTGATTTTACGCTCCAAGGCACCATGTCCTTTAACCCTGAAAGTTAAAGGAGACAGACAATTAATGAAATTGAATGGTTATGAAAAATTTGGTGGCATGAACTGAGAAAACCTACGGAGGCAATATTATCCAGCACGAATTCACATGGCGTATGGTCATATCAGAAGCCCCTCACTTCCAAATTCGACTACTATTATGTGGTTCTGTTATCTTTTCGTAAGGGGCACGGTCGCTTAGCGGTACAGCGTTCACCTCTGGTGCATACGGTCCAAGGTTCAATTACAGCTCGCGTCAAGTGAACTTTGTGGTGGACAAACACCATGTTCGTGGGCTTTCTTGGAGTTCCCCCATTTCCTCCCACTTTCTTTAGTACATTATTTCATTCATTTCTCATCATCACCGTCTCCTTTAGCGTAGCCGGCATGATTCGTGGGACGTAAATCTTCAAGATTTCATTTTATTTTGTTATTAACAGTGCTATTTTAAGGGCAACTATTTTTAAATCTTTCTTTTTTTCTCTTTTTTTTTTAAAAAAAAAAAGATTTTACTAGTCATTTTAAAGGGGTTTGGTTTACCGAAATTTTCTGTCAAGGACACACAATATATAAAGAATTACTTGATGAATCATCATTAATTTTCGGCAGGATAGAAAGTTTCAAGAGTTAGAAACCGAATTCATTGACAGATACGATTCATTCAGTTGGTCCCACAATAAGGGCAATCAAAGATCGGTTCCTTATCTATTTCAATGGAAATAATTCTACATATCATCCTTGCTTGCTAGACGACCCAGAATACTGATTAGATTAGCGGGTTAGTATAATGCTCAGGATGCACAATAATTATGTATAATATCCTTGTTCGATAGACGACCCAGGAAACTAATTAGATTAGCGGGTTGGTATAAAGCTCAGGATGTCAAACACTAATCTGTCTGTAAAAAAGAACGCGAAAATAAAGTTTCTACTCGCCAAATATAAAAAAAAGTTCAATTATTAATAAATTTTCAATAAGTTGCAATAAAGTTTCGATTGTTCATTCATTTTACTAAAGTTTTTGATTGATGAATGGAAGGTAAAGAGAAAAATGCACAAATTCAAACTGCAATTTTCATGTAATGACAACCAAACTCCTTTACGTGTTGTGTACCGTGACACGACTACTTCTTTAATAATTCATACTGTAAATGCATGGATTGACATTAGGTAAATTTATAATATCATAGGGGCCGTGGTAGTTCGGTAGTAGAGTTTTCGTCTCATGTGCGCGAGGTCTCTGGTTCGATCCTAAAGCGCGTCAAAGTGGGCTTTGTGTTGTAGCAAACATCGTGTGTATGTGTTGGTTTACTCACGGTTCTCCCCTTTTCTCCCACTTCTTTCATTCCACCATTTCATTCATTCTCATTATCACCATTTCCTTTACCCTACACGGCATACGCGTGGGACGTAATACTGAAAAATTTCATTTTATTTCAGTAATAAGGTAAATGAAATGAGAAATGAATATAATATCGGAGGACATGTAGAAGTATGGAAGTTTTTTGTAGTAACGTATGGATGGTGAGTACCGGTAACTCCTTCCCCATTCCAAAAAAGACTCCGGGTATTAGTATTATTAGTCTACTTTTGAGAATTACGTCCCTCGGTTCTCCCAACAACAAAAGTTAAATTGACAAGCGCACAAATGGTGAAAAGACGAAACGTAACATCCATACCTTGAGCGATATTTGCACCTGGTGATATTCAGGTGTTGTAATCACCAGCGTAAACCTTTATACCACTATCGGCAAAATTGGTTCAGTTTGTGATAAAAATATAGATTATATCTACAGGTATCATAAAAGTTACTTTAATCGCCAAATAAATTCTACAATATCACGATGTTAAAGTTTAACCTTAAGAAATGTCCTAAGATGAGACAAATAAAATTTGAGGAGGACGTGGAGGGGTAATTGCTCCCTTTGAATTTGAGAAATCCATACTTTTAATAGATTCTATACTAATATACAAATAAAAACGCGAAAGTATTATCGGAGTGGAGTATCTTTCTCCCCTGGTAAAATCTGAAATGGCACCATTGTTACCAATCGATACATCTTAAGAAGTAGAACAGAATGATATGTGTCAGAGTAAACCCTTATGCGTACTTTTTGAAAAAGTTGAAAAAAACGAATTATTTTGTATACTTAAAAATTGGTTTTGAACCAGAACCACACGACCTATAAAGATAAAAGTGGTCCTAAAGGTTTGATTTTACGAAATTTTTCACCACGATACCAGTAAGGCGACAGAGTACGTTGTATGGTTTATGAGATATACTCAAAAATTGTGATTACTTTTATGTCTATTTAACTAAAATATTGTGCAAAAAATGAAATTATTCAGTTCAAGGTCCCACGATCATGACCTTTAGGCTAATGGAAAGGATGATTAAAGCGAGTCAATTTGTGATTTAAATTTATCGACTTTCGATACCTACAAGGTATGATGTTCCATTTAGCCTGTCACTTATAAGGGATGATGTTCCTTTTAGAGATCTGCACGGGCTCGGGCTGAGTCCATGGGCTTAAGCCCGACCCGGTCCACAGGTCGGGCTCGGGTCGTAAATTTTCAAATGTACAACCATATTTCTCGGTCCTTTTCGGGCCTAACTTTGTAAATATACCGTACAACGATATTTCTTTCCAACTGTTCTTTCTGGAGGACTTTTAAAGCACAACTGCATAATTAAATCTCTAATTGCTGTAAATAAAAATACAATTTTGTGTTAGGCCTAATTATTAAGTTTCTGTAATTCGGGGTTATTTTGGGCTCATTTGATTAGCACACAACCTTGGGTCGGGCTCGGGCCTAAATGCTAAGACATATTACGGACTCGCGTCGAATCTTACGTTATAAATTCACCTGCCGGGCCGGGCACGGGCTAAATATTCCGGCCCGTGCAGACCTCTAGTTCCTTTGGTGATCATACTATCTGAGAAAAGAGAAGGAAGAAAGCGGCCTGGGACCTGTGTGTTTGGTACCATTCCGACATTTGCTTGGTGTGAATGAGGAAATCTCAGGAAAACCTCACTCAGCATGGTTGACCTAAAGAAAAGCTTTTACACTTTTTGGACCGAGTGTCCCCACCGGGAATCGAACCCGGGACCGCTCGCAACAAAGGGAAGAGCGTGAGTGACTACACTACGCAGGACCACCTGATTAAAGCAAGTGAATGATGATAGAAAAATTGGTGGAATGAGACAGTGTGAGGAAATGGGAGAACTTTAAGAAAACTCATGGACACGATGTTGTCCACCACAAACTTACTTGGCCGGAGATCGAACCAGAGACCCCATTTACCAGAGGTAAGCGCTCTACCACTGAGCCACCTTGTCCCCAATATATAGTGCAAAAATAAGTAATATATCGGTCGAGATATCATATCGAGTTTCACAAAATGACATTCTTAAGGATACATTCCGATCCGTAGTTTCCGAAAAAAATCGACAAAAACTAACTAAAGCTAACTTTATGCTGCTAAAAAAGTAAATCATCCGTAGCCAATAATAAATTTTATTCTTCTGAAGTGGATTGCATATATGTTTATGTACATATGTAAAGAAAAATAAAAAATAAAAACACACTGTTAACTACCAGATTGTGTCGCTGGGGAGAGTGTCCGTGAGTTCATTTTCCGGCAAGTGTACACAACACATCATGAGGTAATTGAAGCCTATTTGTACTTAGCGTTAGAAAACTTCCTCTTTTCCTCTACAGGTAAGAAATAACGGATCCCATACATCATAAAACGAGATGCTGTTTGTGGACCTATACGAACTTTCCTCAGGGTTTCGGCATATTTAGCCCCCAAAAATAATACTAATTCATAGATTCGGTATTAATACGTTGAAAAGTACAGGACTTCGTTCACTGTATGTCTAAATATCCAAACGTTACTGAATTTGTTACGTCAGGAGTTCGTAAATCTAATAGTTTAAATTGTTTCTACTATTGCAAAATCTTTTTCACTTGCACTGTGGCTTGGGGAAAAGATAGACGAAATATCTTTCTTATATACGCTTACTTCTTTTCTATAAATACGTGCTTAATTTCACCTGCTTTCTGTTACAAAATTTCATCGTCAGATTTCAGCGGAAGGGATGGAAATATTCTGCCTTACAGGCTATCTAGTTTCGTGAATTTAGTTTGCATAGTTCACGTGCTTGACATCCGTATCTCTGAATTCTCGGCTTTTCATTTCGCGTCGCCATTCCCAGGAGGAAATTTAACTTTTCAGATTATATAATTGAATTTTGATCGAAATATCTCTATTATTGAATATCAAAGTACTTCTTCGAAACTTATTTCTTAAAATGTTGGTTCAGGTATTATTTTCATTATTTTGACTATCATTACATTTTAATCAAAGTGTTCCTTTTAAAGTTATTTGTATCTTTAAATGTAAACCTACCAAACTCTTCTAAATTTATTTCTATCATCGAACTTTAGTCAAAATCTCTTTTAAATTTATTTCTATCATTAAACTTTAGTCAAAATTTCTCTAAATTTATCCCTATCATTGAGTTTTAGTCAAAATTTCTCATTAAATTTATTTCTATCATTGAACTTTAGTCAAAATTTCTTTTAAATTTATTCGTGTCATAGAACTTTAGTAAAAATTTCTTTAAAGTTTATTTCTATCAATGAACTTTAGTCAAAATTTCTTTTAAATTTATTCGTATCATTGAACTTTAGTCAAAATTTCTTTTTAAATTTATTTCTATCATTGAATTTTAGTCAAAAATTCTTTTAAATTTATTTCGATAATACAACTTTAGTCAAAATTTCTTTTAAATTCATTTGTATCATAGGACTTTAGTCAAAATTTATCTTTAAATTTATCCCTATCATTGAACTTTAGTCAAAAGTTCTTTTAAATTTATTCACATCATAGAACTTTAGTAAAAATTTCTTTTAAATTTATTTCTATCAATAAACTTTAGTCAAAATTTCTATTAAATGTATTTCTGTCATAGAATTTTAGTCAAAAATTCTTTTAAATTTATTTCTATGATTGAACTTCAGTCATTTTTTAAAAAAATTCTATCATTGAACTTCAGTCAAATTTCTCTTTAAATTTATCCCTATCATTGAACTTTAGTCAAAATTTCTTTTAAATTTATTCGTATCATAGAACTTTAGTAAAAATTTATTTTAAATTTATTTCTATCAATGAACTTTAGTCAAAATTTCTTTTAAATTTATTTCTATGATTGAACGTTAGTCATTTTTTAAAAAAATATTTCTATCGTTGAACTTTAGTCAAATTTCTCTTTAAATTTATCCCTATCATTGAACTTTAGTCAAAATTCCTTTTTAAATTTATTTCTATCATTGAATTTTAGTCAAAAATTCTTTTAAATTTATTTCTATAAACAACTTTAGTCAAATTTTTTAAAAAAAATTATTTGTATCATAGAACTTTAATAAAAATTTCTCTTCAAATTTATTCCTATTATTAAACTTTAGTCAAAATTTCTTTTAAATTTATTCGTATCATAGAACTTTAATAAAATTTTCTTTTAAATTTATTCCTATCATTGGACTTTAGTCAAAATTTCTTTAAAATTTATTTCTATCATTGAACTTTAGTCAAAATATCTTTTAAATTTATTTTACCATTGAACTTTAGTCAAAATTTCTTTTAAATTTATTTCTATAAACAACTTTAGTCGAAATTTCTTTTAAATTTATTTGTATCATTGAACTTTTACACAAAATTTCTCTTTAAATTTATCCCTTCATTAAACTTTAGTCAAAATTTCTTTTAAATTTATTTCTATCGACGAATTTTAGTCAAAATTTCTTTTAAATTTATTCGTATCATACAACTTTAGTAAAAAATTCTTTTAAATTTATTCTTATCAATGGACTTAAGTCAAAATCTCTTTAAAATTTATTTCTATCGTTGAATTTTAGTCGAAATTTCTTTAAAATGTATTCTTATCATTATACTTTAGTCATTTCTTCAAAATGTATTCCTATCATTGAACTGTAGTAAAAATTTCTTTTTAATTTATTTCTATTATTGAACTTTAGTAAAACTTTCTTTGAAATTTATTCCTATCATTGCAGTTTAGTCAGAGTTTCTTTTAAATTCGTTTCTATTATAAAACTTTAGTGAAAATTTGTTTTAAGTTTAATTCTATCATTGAATTTTAATCAAAACTTGCTTTTTAAATTTATTTCTATCGTAAAATTTTAAGCAAAGAGTTTCTTTTACTTTCTATCATTGAGTTGTAATTAGTTGAAATTATATATTTCTAAGATTGAACTTCCATCTTTGTACTTCTTTTAAAGTTATTTGTACTATTAAAGTTAATAAGTTATTTCTATCATTGATCGAACATAATGAGTTATTTCTTTCATTGAACTTTGAAACAAGTTATTTCTCTTAAAGGTTATTTCTACCATAGAACTTAAATCAATTCAAGATCATATTATCATTGAGTTTTTAATAAAAGAAATTTCTTCCGAAGTTATTTCTACCACTTTTTTATTAAAGTTTTTCTTTTTAAAATTATTGAACTTTAGTGAAAGTTATTTCTATCACGTGACTTTAAACAAGGTATTTCCCTTAAAGTTATTTCTATCATAGAGCTTTGGTCCAATTTTTTATCATTTTTTTTCTAATTACTTCTATTACTAAACATACATCAAAGTTTTCCTTTTAAAGTAAGTTCCTATCACTAAACATTTCTCAAAGTTTTCCCTTCTAAACTTATTTCTATCATTAAATGTTCATTAAAGTTAACCCTTTAAAGTTACAATCATCGAAATTTCCTTTTAAAATGCAATACCCATCATAGAACTTAAAAACAAATATTTCTATCATCAAAGTTTAACATAGTATTTCTTGTATAGTTACTTCTAAACTTGAACTTTACTCAAAGTATTTCTTTTGAAGTCATATCTATCAGCAAACTTTAATCAAACCGTTTATTTTAAAATTATTTCTACCACTCAAATTCAATAAGAGTTTCTTCGTGTGTGCAATCTGTGTTCAGTACTTTGTCGAGATATTACCTGGTCATGTCTAGCACATTGTGAGGCATAAGGAAAACTTTGTAGACTAAAAGGTGTTGAACTACAATATAGAAAGCAGAAAATAATGGCGTTGGAACTTGATACCAGACTAGACGTGATCGTTCAATTTGTCATCTCTGGTTTTAACCCTTTAAGAGCTGTAGATTTTAGTTTATTAAAAAAAAAAAAAAAAGTCTTGGACTTCACCATTCGGAAGCTATAGAAAGGGCGAGAGAGTGTTTTGTGTTTTATTATTTAACAAACTTCCAGAATAAGGGCCTAGCTTACGCAGAAATTATTCATAATTAACAAAAGTAATAACTACAATTAAACTTTTAAAGGTGCTATCCCAGTATTCGTGTGGCACAACTGAAAGAAAACTTTGGTCAGGATGTTCGGCCATCGGTATTTAAACTCTGAATCTTTCCAATGAAAATCAAGGACGCTAACTACTTTGCTATAACAGCTCGGTTTGTTATAAAAATTGAAATCTATAAGTTTTACGTTCCACGTTTATGACGGTTACGCTAAAAGAGACGGCGATGATGAGAAATGAATGAAATGATGGAGTGAAGAAAATGGTGGAGGGAAAATCCACGCACACGGTATTTGTCCACCACAAAGTTCATTTGGCGCGAGCTGAGATCGAACCAAGGATCCCATGCAACAGAGGTGAACGCTCTTTCACTGAGCCAGCGCAGCCGCTATCGGTTTGTGTTATTTTGATTGTAGGCCTATGTTGAGTGATTTTGTCTGTAAAATTTTGGGTTCTGTAGCACAATAAAGGACAGGGTAAAATAGATAAACTCCTGTTTTAGAAGGCTAATCTTTTATATAAAGGTTCCTGGTTCGATCCCAGGCCAAGTGGCTTGTGGTAGATAACAACATTTTCGTAGTTTTTTTGCGATGTTCTCTTGTTTCTCCCCACATTTTCATTCTATCAATTCCATCAATTCTTATCATTATTTATCAGTTTCCTTAGCCTAGGGAATATATAGTACTTCGTATTTTAAATTAAAGAAACTAATTCATTTCAAGTTTTTTTTTTTTTTATGTTTATGCCCTTCCTCAGCAGCGATGCTGTATAGAACGAGAGTTATTTTTAAAGTAAGATTTGAACCACTTTTGTGCGATCGACATATACAACCGAAAATCAAACCCAAGACCCCTGCCCGAAAAGCACATACTTAGCCACTAAACAAGGAAGAATGTTGAGGTAAAATTGGGTTACGCATAGAAATAAATGCCACAGCATTATCTGTAAACTCCATAAGTAGGTTGTATAGTTTACTTATGCATTATTTTTTAAATTTTTAATTCCAATTTAGGATTAAATATTTTTAAAAAATGCAAAGTTACTTACGTTCTGAAAGTGAGATTCTCATTCTGCGGCCGCTGTTCCATGTCGACAGCTTTCTCGCTGATAAAATTGTCTCAACATGGCTAATACTCATAAATATTTTGTTTTGTTTGGCAATGTGCTATGTAATTCAAACACCATGTATTCTCATTCAATATAAACTACTTGTTCCTAAGTCAGCGTTCCCTTGACAATTCTTGCCAGTCAAGGCATACGAAGAGAAAAAAACAAAACAGAAAAACGCAATTTCAAACACTGTATCTTGAGTGTTCTACCTGCCAAGCGAGTTTATAGTGAATGTCACCTTCAGGTCAACTTCAGTTTTATTCCTCCATTTTGTTTTCCTTAAATCAAGGATCATTCGACTGGGATCAAACTTGGCATAATGCTGGACCCATTCGTCCTATGTAAGAGTGAAATACTATACAGGGTGTTTCAAAACAACACCGTCAACGTTCGGAAGGTGATTCCTCACACCAAGACAAGACAAAAGTTATAGACCAACCTGGGTGCACAAATGCTTCCTTTCGGAGTTATAGGCTGCCGAAAACATTAAAGCAATAACTTTAAAATCCATAGCTCCAATACTATGGAATCTACCATAGTCGGGTCAAGACTTCACTTAGGAACTAATATGTTTGCTATCCAAAAATACATGTTTCAGAATCCTAAGGTACTCACATAACAATTTTTAAAGATGGAGTTTGGCTACGGGCATATAATTTGAAGTACTTACACACTACCTCTATAAAAATTGTTGCGGAAGTACCACAGGATTCTGAATCATGGATATTTCCATAGGGCATATACCAGTTACTAAACAAAGTCTAGACCTGACTACGGTAGGTCCCATAGTTTTGGATCTATGGATTTTTAAAGTTAATTTTTTCATGTTTTCGGCAGCCTATAACTCTGAAAGGAAGCATTTGTGCACCCAAGTTGGTCTATACTTTTAGTCTTATCTTGACGCCAGGAATCAACTCCCAAACATTGTCGGTACTGTCTTGAAACACCCTGTATACAGAGCCGGCTCTACCATATGTGCAACATGTGCATTTGCACAGTGCGACAAGTTTCGAGGGGATGCAAAATTCGTCATAACTATATCATTTAAAATAAATATTTCCTGTTAGAAGTAGACTTCATGATGATAAGCTGACCTTCTATTTGAATACTTTGTATTCATAAATCATGTTTAGGTCGTATTAGTTTAAGGTCACATGGACAATGCTAAAGAAATGGTCAACCAAATCCCACCATGAATTGCTTGATTATTGTCAAATACAAGAACTAGATTCTCGAACACCTGTTCCATTTAGTTAGTTATCACAGTTTTGATATGAAAACTAGTCTTGTCTTTGTCACAAACAAGTTCCTTATCATTGAAGGTGGACACAGGTTTAAAAAAATCTTCACAGACGTAGAAGAAAAATGAAGAGATAAAGATAACAGAGCTAGTTGAACTGGAATTGTAAACTGATATATTGAAATTGAAGCTCGATATTGAATTCTATAAAGAAGGATTACCATTTTTCCTCTGCAGGTGGGTTTGCTTTATTTTTCGCTAATAGTATAGATTATTATTTGAAGAAGAAAAACAGATACAACGAGATTGTATTTATAGTGATTTTGGCCTTTCTGAGAACAAATGCTATTTTTCACCTCTGGGTCATTCCATAGTAACGGACGGGACATTCATAGATATTTCAAGTACAATGAAGTTTAATTTTCTAGTTGTCCTTAATAATTATAAATGTAATATACACAACAGGGAAAACGTAAGTAAAATAGGCTTTCTGTAGCTTAATTTCAGAATATTGTCAGAGATATGAACTGAGTTGTTAATATTTTTATGGAGCGTAACGGACGGGACACATATTGGACGTGGTTCGCAACTGTCAAATAGGTAGTGTAAATTTCTGCGAATTGTTAAGAAGTTTGCAAATATTAAGTATAGTACGAGGCGTCTTGATCTTTCAACTACTGCTACACAACATATTGTGTCAGTTTGGTTTGTTGGACATGAATTCTGCTTGATTGATTAACCATAGTATAGCGAAAGGACGGGACGTAACGGACGGGACAATTTGTCCTATGTTTAAAAAGCCATATTTTATACATACTACGTTATAATTTCTAATACACGTTTTACAATATGTGTGATATGAACATAGTTTTACTGATGTAACGTTATTTGTAACTAATAGGATTGTCTATTACACAACAACTTTGGCAACATAAAGACCATAGACGTATTCTGTAGAAAAAAAATCAGTTTTCATCGTCAGAGTACACATCAGAAAAAGACAGTTTCTGTTCTACTGTTTCTTTTGTATTAAACATACTCAAATCCAAATCAGAACTACTGCTGCTACTACTACTATCGTCCTCGTCTAACACTGTATATGCATGGAGCTCTGATAAAGCTGTTCGTCCAGCTACAACCTGAAATGGATTGATGCCCCTAAAGTAATGTTTGGTTTGAATGTGTGGTATAGCCTTAACAGTTTTCCACCTGTTTTGTAGGACGGATTTCTGCATGTCTATTGTTCGAGTGTCAACAAAATAGAGTTTTATTCCTTTACAATAAGAAGAAGCAACATGAAAAAATTCTTTGGCTGAGCTGACCATCACCGTTCTTTCTTTAACCCTCTGCCAGACCGTTCTTTTTAAAGTCCCACCAACACCATCTACAGCTCCTTTACCGTGGGATGTTGCAAAGAAATTTCATTCTCCCTGTACTCCGAAATCGTTTTCCATGTAACTCATGTTTGCAATGTTAAACTTGTTTTTAAACTGCGCGGCACAGCGATCAGAAAATATAGACACTTCAGAAACACTGAAATTTTTATCGAAGATCGTCAATAATTATCTTCAGAAAACACCACACACTAACCTTATCATGAAACACATGATCACTCACAATAGCGTAAGAGATGGTATGATTTTTAACCCATGCAACACATGTGAAAATTGTAACTTGTTCATGGTTCCAATGTGCACTTTGTATTTCATCTTGGATTAGAGTAGTATAATTCTCTGCGAAGTCCACTTGTAACACTGCTTCACATTCTTCCACGCTTCTTTTTTTATATTCAAAATGTTGTTCTTGTGTCTTTTTCACAAAATAATGAGTCTTGAAATTTGTCAGTTGACCCTGAAGTTCATTTATAGCATCAACTACGGACCCCTCTACAAATACTTGCTTTAGGCGGCCATCTATATCCTCCCATTGCTTCCATTTTATCCTGTCACCTAAGTTAAAGTCATCGGGTTCGGGCAATAAGGAAATGATTTCCTTACAGCTTTCGCATAATCCTGTCATGCACTTTTCGGATCCCACATTGCAGCATATTTCTTGCATAAGGTCACTGCTGGTGGAGGGAAAGCAAGGTATCTTCTTAACTGTCATCATCATGTGACGTTTCTGTAACTTCATTCTACCACCATCACTGCACTTAACACTTTTAAAGTCCTTTTTCCCAGGGGACTGACGGCTTACATCATCTCTGCAGTAAAATGCTTCAACCGTACGTACATCTTCAGTAGACATTCTTTTCCCAGATGGTTTTATTGTTTTGGTCAACGAATTCACGGATGAATCGCAATTTCGAAGAGTATCCGAAAGCAGTTTCTTGAATACAACTCTTTTCTTTCGTGAGCTTTATGGCAGAGCCTTCCTAACTCTTTGGATTGCCTTTCCAAGAGATTGTGGACACGAGAAGGAACCTAGGTCACTTAACACACTAATATGTTCTTTCTCTAAACTTTCCTTTTGTCTTGCTCTGTATTTCTGTTTTCTTACCCTTTCCATAGACCTCTTTGCATTCAATAGTCTCTTATTTCCTGCCATTCTCGCCTTCTCCTTAGCACGGGCTTCTCTCTTTCTCTGAGTTTCCTTTCTTAGATGCGTTTGCCATTCTTGACTGTTTGTCTTCAGCTTCTCCCTGTATTTTCTCATTCTTAATCTAGCCTTCGCAGCTTCTTTCTTTCTATCCATTTTTACCTTGAAAAGAATAGCAGCAAGTTGTAGTATCATCTTCCATGAACTCCTTTAATACACATCATTAAATGTAAAGCAAATGAATTATAAATAAAGAAAACAACAAATTAAATTACATTTATTATCTCTCCACCCCCCCCCTCTCTCTCTCTCTCTCTCTCTCTCTCTCTCTCTGGAAACTGTGAATGAATAAAGACTTTTTTTTTTTTTAGTTTTACGTACAACGGTTATGCCCGCAAGGCTAAAGGAGATAGTGATGATTAGAAATGAATGAAATTCCAGAATGAACAGTGAGGAAACGGAAGAACCCCGAGGAAACCCACGCACACGGTGTTCATCCACCACAAAGTTCACTTGGCGGGGGCTGGGATCGAACCCCAAACTCCAAGCACCAGAGGTGAACGCTCTACTACTGAGCTACCGCGGCCCCCTGAATAAAGAATAGGGTCCCTAAAGCACATTTGAAAAAGAAACATGACATATACTTTTCAAGATAGCCAGTAGAGGGGCCATTACGTGGTTGAACTATTTCAGTCCGCGTGATTTACTAACCTTACTAATGCATAATAAAAGAGCGTTTATTAAAACGCACGTTCAGAAATGTAGTCGTTGGTTTAATTCTATTTATCTCTCTCTCTCTCTGTCTTTATCGCTCTCTATATATTCATAACAGTTCCAGTACAAACCACATAATTACAGTACGAACTGAAGTATTGTAAGCACAACTATACTTTTATATTCATCAGATTAGTAAACATTAAATGAAATCCTGATATTCTTTTCTTTCTTTTCAAGCACTTATAATATAATTTACATTAATGTAAACCAAGAATAACCTTGACCCTACGTCTGTACGAAAGGAAACAATGAGAATGCACTCACAGTCTGAAATCCGTAACGGATGGGACATTTTTTTAGTAGAACAATACGTGAACTTCAATAGCACATGATCACACAACAGTTAGTAATTTATAACTTACTACCTGAATACTCTTAAATACCAGTAGCACAAATATTAATTTTACGAACGTCAACATAATAATAAACTTTCTTACCTTTCAGCGTAACGGACGGGACACAACACAATCGATATTTCATTCACACTTTCCTAACAGCTCCAATGATGTATGTGGCTTGAACAACGTCAAATAAACTCTACCTTCCTGCCTTCTTTCCTCACTAACAAACAACTAAGAAACACGTGAACACATTGATTGCTGCATGGGTGCAAACATTAGACTATTCTTACTCCGTAGTTGCTCCCACGCTGACCCTTGATTTCAGCGAAGCCAGATGACGTAATTTTATTTCACCGCGAAAAATGTTCTCGTATCATTACCTGGAGACTTTCTCCCACATGACTACGTACTGAATGTTTTTTTATATCAATGTTTGTAAAATGGTACCCAGGCTCAGTTCGACGTGGAATGACCCCTCTTCGTTGTTCATGATGGAGTAACATACTTAAAATCGTGGCTCTTAACTAGTGACGTGAGGTGGAAAATTTTCCGGAAAATTATCCGCTATATTTTTCCGGAAAATTTTCCGTTCTAAAAAATATCAGTAATCAAGTAACAATTCCTAAGCAATCATAAAATTGGTTGAATTCATGTACAGAAATGGTAAAAAGTGAAAGATCGTTTAAAGAATCTGAAAATTTTCATGGCTCAGACAATTTTCATTACTATGTAGGTACAAGTGAAACAATTTTTAATGAATCGAAATATTTTCTGTCTTATATGGAAAAAAAGGAAGAACTTTTTATAAGTCGGAAAATTTTCATCATTTTGAAGCAAAAAGTAAAACAACTTTTTGTGAATCGTAAAGTTTTATTGCTCTGAGAAACAAGTGAAAGGAATTGTCATAGATCGGAAAATTTTCATCACGATTTAGAAACAAGTGGAAAAACCTTTTCGTAAGCCGGACAATTTTGGATATTATGTATAGCTATGTTAGGTGCCATTATATTTAACTGCACATCAGTGATGAAAATTTCCTGATTCATAAAAACATACTCCACTTATTCCTACATCGTTGTTTAGCTGTGATGTAAGGTGGAAAATTTTCTCCTATATTTTTTCCGGAAAATTTTCCGTTCTTAACAAATATAAGTGATCAAGTAACAGTTCCTCAGTGTTCAAAAATTGATTGAAATCATGTATAGAAATGTTAAAAAGTGAAAGATCGTTTAAAGAATTTGAAAGTTTTCATGGCTCAGATAATTTTCAGTACTATGTAGGAACAAGGAAATAATTTTTCATGAATCGAAACATTCACTGTCCTGTACAGTGAAGAAAATTTTCCGGAAAATTTTGAAACGGATTGTCTTAAAAAGTTTCATGAAGTGAAAATCTAATGATTCTTCATTTCAAGAATGTTTCAAAAACTTCAATGCGTTCTTCCCTCAGAATCCACCTTTGATCTTACAATATTAGATTTCGTCAGTTTAAAACACACAATACGGTTTTCTCATAGCTTTACTATTTTTATAGATTTACATACTGCAACATTTATAAATACGTAGATATAATATAAAGTGCGTACTGTAAATTTTTAACTACCCAAAATTCGAGTTTAAGTAACTCATGAAAGCAAATACTGACCATTTTCTGGAAATAAAAATTTATTTATTCATATATTCATTCAGAAGAGAAAGTGAAATATAACTAATAAGGAAGCTGATTTGTGTAGTTGTTCTTCCAATAAAATAATAAAAGAAACAAAAAGCTGCACTATTAGTGCTGCGTTGTAAAAGCAACAAATAATTTCATTTTAATTTACAAAATAAAAAACAAATAATTTCTCTTATTCTCTGTTACAAAAATAATCTTCATAAGAAACTTTTATGTGGTTATTTCATTGCATAGGCAGTCCTACATGTGAAGAAATAGTGGAATTTTCTGTTTCTGAAAATGATAAATTCACAAAGGTTTCTTTTCAATTTTTTGTTACATTTTAAATATTGGATTGGGATATTTGTTCTCTACGAACTCGATGTATGTTCCCTGCACTTTACACATACACAGAAAGAGAGAGAGAAAGAGAGACTGTATATTTTTACTTCCAACTTGAAATATTACAAAATTTTATGGTTTCCGAAAACTATTCGGAAAAAAGATAATTTGTTGCAGTCTAATTTCCTTTACAGGAATTCAATTTTATAGCTGAATGTGCAGTTAAATATAGTGGGAAATTTTCCACCAAGCATCACTATACATAATATCCAAAATTGTCCGGATTATGAAAAGTTTTTTCACTTGTTTCTACATCGTGATGAAAATTTTCCAATTCATGAAAATTCCTTTCACTTGTTTCTACAGAGCAATAAAACTTTCCGATTCACAAAAAGTTGTTTTACTTTTTGCTTCAAAATGATGAATTTTCCGACTCATAAAAAGTTCTTCAATTTTTCCGCTCAAGACAGAAAATATTTGGATTCATGAAAAATTGTTTAACTTGTTCCTACATAGTACTGAAAATTGTCTGAGCCATGAAAATTTTCAGATTCTTTAAACGATCTTTCAGTTTTTAACATTTCTATACATGAATTAAATCAATTTTATGGATACTGAGAGATTGTTACTTGATCACTGATATTTGTTAAGAACGGAAAATTTTCCGGAAAAATGTAGAAGAAAATTTTCCACCTCACATCACGGCTAAACAACGATGTAGGAATAAGTAGAGCATGTTTTCATGAATCGGAAAATTTTCATCTCTGTACAGGACAGACACTTTTTCGATTCATGGAAAATTGTTTCACTTGTTCCTACATAGTACTGAAAATTGTCTGAGTCATGGAAATTTTCAGATTCTTTAAACGATTTTTCACTTTTTAACATTTCTATACATGAATTAAATCAATTTTATGAATACTGAGGGATTGTTGCTTGATCACTAATATTTGTTAAGAACGGAAAATTTTCCGAAAAAATATAGAAGAAAAATTTCCACCTCACATCACAGCTAAACAACGATGTAGGAATAAGTAGAGTATTTTTTTATGAATCGGAAAATTTTCCGGAAAATTTTCATCACTGCTCTTAATATTTGTTCCTTCTGAAAAAGGTGGCGGGAACTGATGGCATTGCATGGGGGTGGAAAATTACGTAGGGCCAACCTTGACTATATAAAAGTCGGTTCCCAACTTATGGAAGGGGTATGAAGGCTCAATGGTACAGAGCTTACCTCTGGTGCATGGAGACTTTGGTTCGATCCCATGCCAAGTAAGTTTGTGAGGAAGAATATCGTGTCCGTGGGTTTTCTAGGAGTTCTCCCGTTTCCTCCCACAATTTCATTCCACCAATTCTTCCGTCATCATTCACTTGCCTTAATCATGCGTCTCACTTAACCTAAAAGGGCATAATCGTGGGACGTTAAACTGAAATATTTCATTTCATTCCCAAGTTATGGACGGTTAAATTTTGAGATATATTTTCAAAAAACAAGCAAAGAAGATTGCTGTAAAATTATCCGATCGAAATCGAACTTCGCATAATAGTAAACCCTGACTGGCTACACTGACAAAAATTCGGTATCCGGAAACCAGTATATTATATAAACATACGGAATCCTTATATTTACTACGGAAATCTGTATATAGTATACGCTATCCATATTCTACATACATACTTTCCCTTTTCCCGCTTAATTGTTACATCATTCCGCTGCAGAATATCTGACATCTAACAGTCTTCCGTATATTACATATGTATACATATATGCTATATACGTCAGCTATATGTTATATACGTCGATCTGTATGTGAGATTAGGGGCCGCGGTGGCTCAGTGGTAGAGCGTTCACCTCTGGTGCTTGGGGTCCCGGGTTCGATCCCAGCCCCCGCCAAGTGAACTTTGTGGTGGGCAAACACCGTGTGCGTGGGTTTTCTCGGGGTTCTCCCGTTTCCTCCCACTTTCTTCATTTCATTCATCACTCATCATCACCGTCTCCTTTAGCCTAACCGGCATAACCGTGGGACGTAAAACTCAAAGATTTCATTTCATTTTTTTTTTGTATGTGAGATTCTGACCGCTATATACAGTTCTTTGTTTCATACGGAAAGTAGGTATGTACGAAACACTTATACGGAAAATAGGTAGAAATGATACTTTAGCTATACGTTTTCTGCAGAACGTTACACTAGAGTTGTACATTAAGTCCAGAAACTACAGGATTTACTACAGGATCTAATACGTTTTTTATACGTTTTTTCTCAGTATATGTAATCATATTAAAGATTATACAGGTGTTTGGTTCCCAAGTTACAGGCAGTCAAATTTTGAATCATATTTTTCTTTTTTAAAAAAACGCACTTAATTTATTTTATCAGAATCAAACTTGGCATAGCAGTTGAACTTCCCGGTGCCTGCACTCTTCCCTGTTATATATTATGTTGTGCAGGCTTTAGGTTTGCGAGTTATGGAGGGACAAATTTTAAAAATGAAAACGATATGAAATCTTTCACTTTAACGTCCCACGATTACACAGAGAAAAATCCGTTCTCCGGACAGCGGTGTATTGTTCAAATATATGGTATTCTCTTGCTTACTATAGAAATCAGTACGGAGCATACATTATCCGTATGTTACATAGGTGCTGTCCTTAGATGTTACATTATGCCGTTGCAGGATGTCTGACATCTAACAGCTTTCCGTATATCACATGCATATACTTATGTTACCTTCGTCAGCTATATCCCCATCAGGATTCTGCCGCCTATAGTCGGACAATTTGTCCATGCCGACCAGATGCCGCGGTCGGCTTGCCGGCGCCGGACGCCGGCATCTTTCAGCGCGATTTTCGACCGCGACGAATAGTTGCCTTGGCAAGCGGTCGGCAAACAGCCGGAAATGAGCATTAAATGCGCCGGCGCCGCCGTCAAAAAGAGGCCGGCCTACGAAGTCGGCAGAGGGTCGGAAAGAGGCCTTTCCGATTGTTTTGCCGGCTCTGACGGTCGGCAACAATCAGCAAAGAGTAGGCAAAGGGAATTTTACTTGACGATTTTCGACCGCTTGCCGCCTCGGCAAATGGTCGGCAACTTTGAACAAGTAGATCGTCGTGCCGCCGCGGACGGGTGCCGGCCGCCCCGGCGGCCCGCCACCGTCGACGGCGGCAATCTATCTTTCCGACCGCGACGTCCTGATGGGGATGTTATATACGTCCATTTGTATGTGAGATCCTGACCGCTTACATTGTTTCATACAGAAAATACATATAGATGAAACACTTATACAGAAAGTATTATAAAACATGCGTTTTCAGTTATACGTCTGCTGTATGTTAAGTCCAAATCTACAGGAATTACGCATGTAACCTATCTTTTCAAGTACGCCACCTATATTTTTTTTTCTCAGTGTATGCCTTTTAGGCTAAGATAGGCGACTGATTAAAGCAAGTGAAGCAAGATGTAAGAATGGGTGGAACGATGATGTGGTAAGAAACGGGAGAACCCTGAGTAAACCGACGGATACGAGTCAAATTTTAAAGTCAAGATATTGGGCATAACATGAACGTTAAAAAAAATGCTCTTTCATTAGCGATTAAAGATCAGTCTAAGGCAGAAAACAAAATCAAGTCAAATTAAAATAGACGGTACATGTTGTTTGTGATCCTTTTAGTGGAAAAACGAATTTTGAAATGAATTTTGAACACAGTAAGTAAGTAGGTCAATCTGTTTTTTTTTTTTTATTGTGTCGCTATAATTAAAGGGAAATTTCTAATGAAAATAGGGGTTCTAATTTTATATTAGAAAAATATAATACGAAGTTTATTCAAAAAGTATCGAACATTATTTTTTCCCGTGTAAACCAATGAAGCGCGGGAGACGTTCCTCAGCGTAGATGTAGAGAGGGACACTTAAAATTTTCCCGCCTCTAAAAATCGTCAGTGGCTGGCAGTCGTTCAACGAGTGTAAACGTGTAGTGAGCGGTCATCGGATTTCAGTTTTTTGTAAAATGACAGAAAAACTTGAGCAGCGATGTTGCATCAAATTTTGCCAAAAGCTTAGCGATACCTAAGCGGAATCCATTCAATCGGATCGGTACATTCAATTTTGAACGAGAATTTGGGCATGAAGAGAGTTTCGAAGAAATTTTGACTCAGGATTTTCATCGCCAAACACAACATTCCTGTGTGTCGTCAGTCTCTCTATTCACCCGATATGGCTCCGTGTGACTTTTGGTTATTTCCCAAGCTGAAAATGCCACTAAAAGCAACCCGATTTGAGTCAAGAAAAGACATCATGAGGAATGCGACAGCACGTAGCGCTGGGAGAAGTGTGTGCATTACCAAGGAGACAATTTTGAAGAGGATTAGTGTTTCGGATTTAAAAAGAAAAAAAAATGTATTTTTGCCAAACAAAGGTCCAATACTTTTTGAACACACCTATATTGTGGGTTTTAAACATTACACTTTCGTTGAAATGCGTATCCTAAGGGGTAAGAGAGGGTTCAAATTCTTTCTAAAAAGATATTCTTCCCGTATAAAGAATGAACATTTTAACTACTAAATAAATGAAGTAAACGCAATTTCAATTTTGTCTTAACTTACACTATGACCCATTTTCTTTTAAATAAACAGTTGTAGTGTTATAGTTGTAAAACTGAAAGGTCGAAGGAAGACGCATTTAAACATGGGATAAGATAACGTGTTAACTCATGGATGAGGATCAGCTGCCCCGCCCTCTGCCATTGAAATTCTATTTAGAAGGTTGCTCTGTGTGAAGACAAGCATGAATTTATTTACATAATCGTTGGCGGTGAAGTCAGGGCCAGAACCTGTTACCACAGAATCTAGGCTGAGTTCTCTTTGCATAGGATGTAACATACGTTTTGGTAAAAGCGTTCAACTGTCTGACTTGCAATGAATTGTTTTCTCTCTCGTATGCTTATGCATGAACCTATTCAACAGTTTATTTCAGGCATTCGACATCGAAATAGCTGCTTGTGTCTTGTTTTGCATTGTTTAATTCACTGGTAATGTTATTGTATCTCTAACACAATACAGGAGTGTCCATTCTCCCGTAATCCACTTTACATCACTCCTAAACTTTTCGGACATGTTCTCAACCTTAAAATCATATTTAAACTTACTCTATAGGACTGACAAGTAAGTTCGCATTTAACAGATTGCAACAAGGAAGAGAAACAATATAATTTGTTGTGTATTTTGTGGAAAAATGAGGGACAGATGAATGCAAGTCTCTAAGTCGATCATCAGAATTAAAATAATAATAATAATAATAATAATAATAATAATAAAATCAAAGTGGAACGCTGCAAGTTCGGAAAAGCTTGATCTGGTTCCATTTCTTTTTGCCGTAGTAACGGAACACGATGGCTCAGTAATACAGGGCTTACCTCTGGTGCGTGAGGTCTCTGATTCAATCCCCGGCTAAGTAAGTTTGTAGTGGACAATATCGTGCCCGTGGGTTTTCTCGGCGTACTCCCGTTTCCTTTCCCATTCTTATTCCACGAATTCTTCCATTATCACTTACTTGCTTTAATCATCGCTTTTCTTAGCCTATAGGGCATACTCATGCGACCTGAAACTCAAAGATTTTTTTTCAGTGGTCCAAAGAGGACTATAGTAAATATGAAAATTGTATGGACAAGAGTTGCAATGTACGGATCTTCTAAAAAATTAGGATTCAAGAAACCACGAAGAGAAAAGCTGTGTAATTAAGGCATCGTTACATAGGTAGTTACTTCTTTATGGTACTTAATGTTCCTGTAATGGAAGACAGTCTTGACTTCCTGTAATGTCAAGTATTTAGAGGGTTCTCATATACTTTTCAATGTAAACAAAGGACGCTCATTAACTTTCTTTAGTTGGAATGCTGACTTGTGACTGCTACGCTGAAGAACTGTCCACGTATGATTTGCTTATCCAGAAGAGCCGGTCAGAAGGTCGGGCTCGTGTCTAACTCGTACATTACTATCAGAGAATGTGATGTTAAAGTAACGTAGTAATAATACCCTTTATCCCATGGCTTAAAGCCTTGAACTGTCAGGACCAATAAGCAATGTGCGTCCTGTACGAAGGAAAGAAAAATAGTGTAAAATAAAAGGACCATCCTATATATATATATATATATATATATATATATATATATATATATATATATATATATATATATATATATATATATATATATATATATTTAGGATGTCTGGCAAATATAGGTATTCAGATATTTCACAGAAGAATTGATCTAAAGTTATTAGATTTGGACAACAATTGTTATTAGATTTGAACAGTTCCGTGCCTTGAAGGGGGAAGGTGATTCGAGCGGGGCAACAGCCCTGGGCGCCGAAGTAAGTGGGCGCCAAAGGAAGAAAGAAAAGAAAAGAAGGAAAGAGAAAGAGAGGAAAAATTACTTGGAATAATACGAGTATGTACTTAAATCCTCTTCTTGCTTTAGGAAGTGTTCCTATAGTGTTACTCATGTTTTAAAAATATTGAAGGAAAAAAAAGTAATAAAAAGTGCTCAAAATCAAGGAAAAGCAGGGTTTATTTTTGAAAATTTCCTTACGCTTCGCGGCTGGTCTGTCGATCTCACTCATATTTACGCGGGTGCTGATTTTTCCATGACACGGCACTGGATTTGAAAAAGAAAGAAATAAAGCGACTTTATAAGTTACTAAATTATATATATTCATCTCGTATTATTACGTTTTTCCGCCTAAAACACGCCTTCCATTACATAAAGGTTATTCTATGTTTTCACCGAATTTCTTCATAAGTATTAATTTATGTCAAAGCCCATCTTCGCCTCTTTGTCATTCTTTGATGCTCTTCCAATATGCAATCTCAGTTTATGGATATCACAACGAGAAATTCTGTTTGCTTTGTCTGCCTACACTGCTGACAGTTGACTGCTCTTCCCGCGTCTAATTTAGTCTTTTGTTCTTTGGTGGCGGATTCGCGGCATTAGAGCAGTGATGCCAACTTAGGCTATTTTTGGCTAAATCTAGCCTATTTGGAGATTCACTTAGCTATACAAATCTACAGAATGCTTATAGCCTTAAATATAGCTTATTTTATGAAATCCTTTTGCCATTTTTGACTTTTTTATTACCCGTTAAATTAATTTAAAAAATACTTTTTCTTTGAATTCAAAATAAAATGTAATTTTTAAAAATTAGTCTATTTGTCATTATATATTATAAAATGAAGACAAATAAGAAGAAAACCAAAGTGATAAAGTGCACAAGAGCAGGACAGGAAAGGATAAAATTATGGCAACAGGGAGAGAAAATCGAAGACGTTAAGACGTTCCCCTATTTAGGAAGTCCAATATCCTCGGACAGAAGAAGCGAAAAAGATATAAGTTCCAGAATAGCACAGGCTAAACAAGCATTCAATAGGAAAAGAGGACTACTAACATCAAGAAATATGTCGTTGGACGTTCGTAAACGATTTATTAAGACTCTGGTATGGAGTGTGGCGCTTTACGGATCAGACACATGGACATTGAGAAAAAAATGAAATATCTAAGCTGGTAACATTTCAAATGTGGTGTTGGCGCAGAATGCTGCGCGCGCATATCATGGACCGAAAGGAGAAAGAACGAAGACGTATTAAAGAAAGCTAATGAAGGACGACAGATCATGAAGATAACAGGAAAAAGAAGAAAAAGCATGCTTGCCACGGAAGTCTCTGGCGGGGGACGAGGGGGACACGTCCCCCCAATATTTTGAAGTACAAAATATTCAATATTTTATTCTAATTTAATTATTTACTAACGATAGAATAACATATAAATAATAATATTTTTTGATTTGGAATATAATGTTTAGGCTGTGAAACGATTATAAAACGATTATAACAGAGTTCTTGATATATCTCGGGGGATCCGTGAAGGTAAGGAGAAGGGTAAAAATGGAATCGAAGATAATAAACAGGTTGGACTAGGAAGTCCATTTATATCAATTTCTTTGATGTCCCCCCCAAAAAAAATTTTACATGCCAGAGATGCCAGTGATGCTTGGCCATCTTATTCGGCACTCCGACTGGATCACCGTGTTGACAGAAGGAAAGGCAGAAGGAAAACTAGGAAGAGGAAGACCAAGGATAGAATATCTAAATGCAGTTACAAAGAAAAGCCCTTATCAAAGAATAAAACAGCTCTCCCAAAAGAGAGAGAAGTTTTAAAATTTCCATGTTGCCCACCAACCTATGGTTGAGGTGAAAAAGAAGAAGCTATCAACGTTGAAATAACGGGTCACTGTTGATTACTAACACTTCCGGTTTTAAAAGAGGATAACAGAGGAAACAGAACATATTCTTGGGGCAGTTATTCGATTGCCAAAAAAAAAAAAAAAAAAAAATCCAATCTTGATATCGTTTTTGTGATACCGGTGGCACAGTGGTACAGCTCTTTTGATCCTCAGCCAAGTGAGCTGTTTCCTCCCACATTATCATTCCAAAATTTTTCGATCATCATTCACTTGCCTTAATTATCGTATCCCTTAACCTGAAGGACAAAATCGTGGGACGTTATACTCAAAGATTTCATTTCAAAGATTTTTGAATTCACCTTACATTCATACACACATACCAACTACCAATCTTTCAGTGCAACACTATTTTTCTTAGTTTTTACCCATGGCACATTCTGGATTCTCCGCAAGGAAAGCACAAAAGTTTTGAAGTTTTGACTCTCCATCTTCCTCAGTCTGTACTTTCTGACCTGTGTAACTCAATGCCCCAAACAAACGTCTTTGATGAAGAGTTTCTTTGCTTCCATTGAAATGTTTCGGGAAGTTAGGAGTTTTTTTTTTCGTCTTGAGAAAAAAAAATAACTTACTTCGCTTGAGTTAATCTTCTTGTCACATATTGAGTACTTTTTCCATCCGAGGTTATTGCACTTTCCAGGAACGGGAACGTTTTCACATTTCTAATTTTCTTCTTTTCTAATCATACATTTTATTTGTCTTGTCTTTTCCTCATAATAGTTTACGATAAAACAAAACAAGACATTTTGTGTTCAGCTTGTAATGTATATACAAAGATGAATGAGGTGAAAACCGTCTTTAAAGTTTGCGGGAGTGACAACTGATGATAGATATTTGATACTATTTTTAGTATAGGTATAACATTGCACTGGTACTCATAAACTAAATCCGAATGCGCCGAAATAGCATATAGTGCTTTGCCGAGCTACTACCAAAATCAGTCAGTATTGCAATATCACTCCATGTAAGTTAGAAAAAAAACATACGCTTCGATACAAGCACCAGCAAGCAGACGACGGATGGCATCACCATCGATGGAACACGAAGAGGATACGAAGAGATACGAAGAAGACCCCTTCAATTATTCCACAGCGTCCGCCTCCGAAGACTAGTTATATAAACGGACAACTCGAGGCAGTAGCCTTCAGTTAACTGCTTACCCTTATCTATCTCTGAGTAGCAACGGGCAAAAGATATTCCCTTCTCTCCAAGCTGCAACGGGAGAGAGAGACTCCTCTAACTCTACCTCTGAGCAGCAACGTTCAAGAGATATCCTCACGTATCTCCAAGATGCAACGGGCGAGAGTGATTCCTCTAACTCTACCTCTGAGCAGCAACGGGCAAAAGATATTCCCTTCTCTCCAAGCTGCAAGGGGCGAGAGAGACTCCTCTAACTCTACCTCTGAGCAGCAACGGGCAAAAGATATTCCCTTCTCTCCAAGCTGCAACGGGCGAGAGTGACTCCTCTAACTCTACCTCTGAGCAGCAACGGGCAAAAGATATTCCCTTCTCTCCAAGCTGCAAGGGGCGAGAGAGACTCCTCTAACTCTACCTCTGAGCAGCAACGTGCAAAAGACATTCCCTTCTCTCCAAGCTGTAACGGGCGAGAGAGACTCCTCTAACTCTACCTCTGAGCAGCAACGTGCAAAAGACATTCCCTTCTCTCCAAGCTGTAACGGGAGAGAGAGACTCCTCTAACTCTACCTCTGAGCAGCAACGGGCAAAATATATTCTCTTCTCTCTAAGCTGCAACGGGCGAGAGTGATTCCTCTAACTCTACCTCTGAGCAGCAACGGGCAAAAGATATTCCCTTCTCTCCAAGCTACAACGGGCGAGAGTGATTCCTCTAACTCTACCTCTGAGCAGCAACGGGCAAAAGATATTCCCTTCTCTCCAAGCTACAACGGGCGAGAGTGACTCCTCTAACTCTACCTCTGAGCAGCAACGGGCAAAAGATATTCCCTTCTCTCCAAGCTGCAAGGGGCGAGAGAGACTCCTCTAACTCTACCTCTGAGCAGCAACGTGCAAAAGATATTCCCTTCTCTCCAAGCTGCAACGGGCGAGAGAGACTCCTCTAACTCTACCTCTGAGCAGCAACGTGCAAAAGACATTCCCTTCTCTCCAAGCTGTAACGGGAGAGAGAGACTCCTCTAACTCTACCTCTGAGCTGCAACAGGCAAAAGATATTCCCTTCTCTCCAAGCTGCAACGGGCGAGAGAGACTCCTCTAAGTCTACCTCTGAGTTGCAACGTTCAAGAGATATCCTCACGTATCTCCAAGATGCAACGGGCAGGAGATCTTAATCCCATCTCTGTGCTGCAATGGGCAAGAGGTTCTTTTAGACCCAGCTGCAACGGACAGAAGGTTCAATTTATAAAGAACTTTTAGAGACAAATAGAAGATTACGTATTTGTAATCTTGTGTGGAAACTGTATAAACATCTTTTATGTTAAGAGGTAAGGAAAGAAACACGTATACCGTTACTCAACTGAATATTACAATATACCAAACAACAGAATTAACCAAAACAGCTATCTACAAGTTGTTGATCCAATGTGTTTCGTAACTCAACGTGTTTCTGCAGTTTCTGTTATCTACAACTATATAATTGAAAATGAATGTTAAGCTGTTTAACATTACTTTCTAACTCCTTCATAACAGCTGCAGTAATTTTAATAATGTTTGGTGGTGGAACCTCACCTAACTTAGGTTTTTATTATATTTCCGGCAAAGGGGGTTAGAGAGAAGGAATAACTGGTAACATGTAAAAATGATCGTAAAAGACTGATCTTATTGTCCAATTCATAGTTTTCTGGGTCGCTAAGATGAATAGTGACATCCCAGATGCCATTTAAGTCCAAATTCATCCTCTATGGGTAATGTAAGGGAGAAAAAGTTCAAATACTTTACAAGAAAGCTAGATTTAATATATCAAAGAAATGTACTCGTACATAAAAGAAATGTACATTCCATATGTCTTATTTCTACATCTAGGTAATCCAATTATCACAAACATTGGAGATTCAACAAAACATTAGTTCATATTCCAAATCCCTAACTGGTTTCGTTTCAGTACAAACAAATTAATCACATACTAACTTTGACTAACAACCGAATGTGTGTTGTATTACAAATCTAAAACCATCTTTACCAATCTCTAACAACGGATAGATGGCACCACAAAGTAAGAGTGCTCTCGAGGGCGGATCATACAGTAAAATGGCAGAACTATTTCTTCACCACTTCGAAAAGAAGCCATTTCACACAGAACTAGCAGAGTTGCGGAAGTTCATTCGTACGTTGGTTGCAGCGATGGGCATATTGGGAGTCAGGCATGCCAAGCTTAGTACCTTTTTGTTATTTCCCAAGCTAAAAGGGATCCGATTTGAGTCAAGAGAAGATATCATGCGGAATGCGATGATACGTTTGCTCACCATTCCAAAAAAATGCATTCCAGAAGTGTTTCCAATAATGGCCCTCGGAGAAGAGTATGCATTACGAAGAGGACTACCTTGAAGAGGATTTGAGTTTCGGATTTCCAAATCAATAAATGTATTTTCGACAACCAAAGATTCGATGCTTTTGGAACACACCTCGTATATTTTTGATACTCCATATCTTGGGATCAACAGGATTGACCACCTCTATTAACGACCTCTATTATTAACCTTTGAAACTCTGCATACTGTCTAAAATTAATGATGAACCATCAAGTACAGGTAGTTCTTAAGATTTTATGTATCGTGAAATGGATATACGGACAGGGAATAAATATATAATGGTAATTCATGATAAGCCAAACTCTCTTCTTAAAACGCAAGTTCTTGCTGTTAATTTATTTAGAAAAAGAAAATGAAGAAAGGAAGCAAAAACAGCAAAGTCAAACTGCAATTAGAACCCAGAAACTTCTAAGTTCAAAAAGAGAATAATCACCTCTTACCTCTTATCGTGATAAAGTTGCGTGGGTGTCTAAATATAATTTTCAATTTATTATTATTATTGCTAGTATATCCTGAGTATTCCTCTGAGATTGGGAGAAACGACCTCTCTCTCTCTCTCTCTTAATTACCCTCTAGGTTTTCATATCCTGGAGCCAAACTCATCTTGGAACATTCTAATTTGAGTGTCTGAGGTTTTTTAGCTGTGCAACAGACTTGAAATAAATGTTCGTAATTGCCTCCAATTCGATTTCCTCTTGATTTACAATTCTTTTCTTTTTTTTTTTTTTAATTTTTTGTGCCTATGAATTACTGTGCTCGTGTTATTTTGTTCGTTTCTCTTAACTTGATTCCTACCTGATTATATTGACGCTAGCTAGTCTTATAAGATTGTTAATTTTTATACGTCCGCCCGTTACTTCACACGACGTCCATTAAACCAAAGACAATTTTTGATTTCTGTTCCTTGGAACAGATCTTCTAGAACGATTATCTCGGGCGAATCCATTAATCAAGACACTCTTCGCTGCTAACAGTTATTTTAATGGTGGCTATTCATCATATTCTATATGTTGAGGTTAGACCTTTTTTCAGGTTAAAACATATTTTTTTATATTAAAAGATTGGTCTTTCTTTCATTTTTAGATAAAACCCCAGAAATAACTGTGATATTTGTTGCAAGAGAAGGTATATAAAACCCAGTAGTTTTTGATGTTTGGCAATAGTTTATTCTCAAATACAGTGGCGTATTTACGATTTTGTTTCGGGGGGGCTTTGCCAACTTTTGGGGGGCTGTCTCTGAAAATGTGTAAATTCTGCAAGATATTTCATATACTTTACTATAGTAAGTAAGATTTCGGGGAGGGCTTAGGCCAGGAAGCCCCCCCCCCTAAATACGCCAATGCTCAAATATAATTTTCTTTGATTAAACCTCAAAAAATATTGGTGAGGTTAAAATCTTACGTATTGTGGATATGACGGTGGTCTGACCGTTTCAACTACCAACATAGATTCATTCATAAATATAAGTCATAAAAACTTTACCATAAATTTTAGACTTGTGAGAAAATATATATATATATATATATATATATATATATATATATATATATATATATATATATATATATATATATATATATATATATATATATATATATATATATTTTACTTAACATCCCATGATTGTAGCTTTAGGCTAAGGAAGGCGGATCATTATGAAGGGTATGATGATGGAAAAATTACTGGAATGATAATGGGGAGAAAACCAGAATACCCCCGAGAAAACACACGGACACAATATTGTCTACCACAAACCATACCTAGAGGTAAGTGCTACCGTGCATTACGAGCTGTTGCCATCGGGTAAAAAGGATAGAGTTGGAATTGTATTATCGAAATTTAGCATGAGTGAGTGCACTTAGCAAATAATAATAATAATAAAAAAAGGCCATAACTGGTAAACTGAAAGGGTGCCGTATACTACGCTAGAAACACCACATCAAATACATTTTTAGCGACCCATCAGAAACTGAGAGAACTGAGTTAGAAGGTTTTAATGCATTCACCGTATAGCCCTGGCCTGGCACCGTGTGACTATCATTTAGTTCGGTCACTGCAGAACTACTTGAATAATGTTAAGTAGGTCTCAAAAGAGGCTTATGAAAACCATGTGCCTCAATTTTTTTGGGACTGCCGCAAAAAAAAAAAAAAAAAAAGTATACTTTTAAAAACCTGAAGATCTACAGATAAAGTTGTAGACCTGGTAACGCTGCTTAGAATACGCAATTGTGTTTGTGTCATTGTGCTGATAGCAACTCATATCGATTTAACGGTTATATTTTCCTTTTGCAGAATTTGCCGTTCATTTGACCTGAAAAACGTTTAGCAAAATTAATCAAAATATCATGCAAAGAAACAGAGAATAAAATAAAAATAAATGTGTAATATGTTTTAGCTTTTTTTTTTCTAAATCTGAATCATTTATGTTTTTCTTTTTACTTTGTGAATTTGCATGAATTTATTGCTGGCTGTAAATTATGTATTTTGTACGCTGTATCTACCAACGGAATCTATTATTTATGGCGATCAGAAACATTGCAAAACACTCATTATGTCAGTAAAATAGGTTGCTGGATTATCTTGGTAAAGCGTTTTGTATCGTTAGTGTTGGAAAAGTATTTAAAGACGATAAAACATAAGCTACTGAATCAGCGTTGACAACAAATGGCAAAATGAAGTGCAAGTAGACACCTTTATGCATTGTTGATCCTCACACACGTGCCCTTCAGAATGGCACAGTAGTTACAACATAATTTGGCAAACATTCAACATGAGATGTTGTTGCTTCCTCACCCAATAAAAATGATTAATTTCTCTTCTCGCAAATTGCCGCGCTATTAAAAGTGTATTTCCAGCAATCTGTAGCCGTTTTTAACGAGGGATCATTGGTCGGTTTAACTTCTACATTTTCTGTTTGTTAATCGAGGGCCACACACACACACACACAGACACAAAAAAAAGTAACGATATTACGAAATAATGAGAAGATTAGCGGGCATATTGGTTCTGGTGTAGGCGGAGGTGAAGGACAAATACAGGATAATTGAAAAAATCTTTACATTTTCACAGTAAGAACGTGAAATAAAAGCAAGGGCAGGAATGGCGAAAGAAGCCTTAAGAAGAAAGAAAATATTATTTTGTAGACTCTTGAACAAAGAGTTGAGAAAAAGGTTCACAAAATGTTTCGTGTGCAGTGTTATACTATATGAGACAGAAACATGGACATTACGCAAAAGTGATTAAAAAAAAAAAAAACAACTGGGTTTTCCAAATGTGGGTGTGGAGAAGAATAATGAGAATTAGTTGGGTCGAGCGGAAAATGAATGAGGGTGTTAGAAATGGTTGGGGGGGGGGAGAAAAAATAATTTTAGATAGTACGCATTAAGTATACGAAAAGAAATTGGTTGATACATTGTTAAGAAGGAACTATATCATGAGAGACGTGCTAGAGGGTATGCTGGCAGGAAAGAGAGGGAGGGGACGAAAGAAACTACAATTAATGGACGACATCAAAACACAGATATCGTACGTAAAAACGAAGAGATTAGCGGGAGACCGTGGAGTATGAAAGCTTCTGAGGTGTGGCAAGTGACATGCAATAATGACTGAATACCAATGATGATGATGATGTTACTTCTAAGTGAAGGGAGCTCCTCCGTGGCTAAGCGGTTAGCGTACACGCCTTTGGCGTGGGAGACCCGGGTTCGATTCCCGGCGGGAGCTCATGTGGTTTGGATCCCACGTTAATCAGTAGATCCCGTCTCATATAGCCTCGCTGCTGAAGGGGGAGTTAAACTCAAAATCAACTCAATTCAACTTCTAAGTGAAATGAATTCTAATGTGTAGAAGTACTATCTTGAATGAAAATAAAAACACATAAAGTTTCATTGCGGTACCACATACTGGCGTCTCCATGTTGTTTTATTCAGTTTGTTTTAAATGTAAAATTTGGTTTCAAGCGGTTTGAAATAGAATTTTTGTCGTTCAAACTTTTTCTTTGGGACGACTCTGACTCTATATCAAAAAGACATTTGTCGCTACCTCTGACCGTTTTCGCTTTAAGGATATCAATATTGAAACTAGAAGTTGTAGTGGAATTTTACCGACTTCCGATTTTGGTGGAGAAGTAAAGATGGAGAAAATCATCTGTTGATGGGATATTGAATCGACTATAGGTGATCGCTTCTCGCTGCGTTTTTGTTCTACGAGAAGGATCAACATTAAGAGTCTTCATCCCGGCGAAATTAAAATACCGCTAATTTTACAGTAATTATGTGATATCTTTAAACAGATAAAAGATAATCGAAAAGTGGAACAAGACCTCCTTAGACAATATTATTTTGCGTGAGATACCGTTATCATGACTCATTTATCTGCTTTCGATTTCCAGCCGTATTGAAAATCGGCATTTATTTTCGCGTTTCTAAATAACTGCAAACGGAAAGCTACTAGGTGACTCGTGATAACGGTACCTCATGCAAAATAATATTATCTAGGGAAGTCTTGATCCACTTTTCGATCATCGTTTATCTATTTGAAGATATCAGCTAATTAATGTAAAATTAGCGGTATTTTAATTTCGCAGTGATAGGGACTCTTTAAGATTGGAAATTTCTATTTCTACTACTTCTGTTTTGAAAATGAAATGAAATGAAATCTCTCAATTTATCGCCCCCATAATAATGCCCTTTAGGCTAAGGGAGAAAGGTGATTAAGATAAGGAAATAATGATGGGAGAATTGGTGAAATGATAATGTGGAAGGAAACGGGAGTATCCCGACAAAACTCACGGACATGGTGTTGTCCACCACGAACTTACTTGTCCGGGGATCGAACCAGGGACACCATGCACGAGAGATAAGCTCTCTACCACTGAGCGACTTTGCTCTCTACATTTTTGGTTTGAATTGTGAATTGAGGAAGAAGATGGAAACCAGGGCCGGGTCCAGAATTTTCTGAGGGGAGTGCACCAAATCACAGCCAGCCACCAGATCACAGCACATTTGAATTAAATTTGAGTTTTTTAAAAATACCTTTAGGCATCTATGGTGTGAATCAGGAGTTGCTCTGGAAATGCTAAGTATCTGCTCTCGATGAATCCTTTTCCTTCAACCTTCAGAAAGTTGACTCAAAACTATTGATTTTGTAAAACTCACTGTTAGCTTCTCACTTTAGGTAGTGTATATTTACAACGAAGGGGGGAGGGGTGCACGTACACATTTGCACCTCCCCTAAATCTGGCCCTGGATGAAACTTACGTTTAGGACTCTGAATCGATTTCAGAAAAGCGCTTTTTGCTATGTCCAGGGGAGTCTAGGGGAGGCCGCCCGAACCTAAATATTTGCTGCCCCCCTTAAATTTTCACAGTAGGCTTGCAAATGAACTATAATATTGTTGGATCGTGCCCCTTCTAAAGTCGGCCGGGTCCCCCTTACATTTTTGGGCTAGCTACCGGCCTGCTATGTCTTACACCTACCGTGTTATCTCTTAGACACACCAATAGACCTACCCGTTCTATAAGACTTCCTATCCTTGCCTACAGCATAATTTTTAAGTCTAAAAATTCGGCAAAATACTTCCTGGGACATTCCATATTTGAGTCACAATGATATCTAGTGGTCACAAATTTTGGGAAAATTCTTTATCCACTGGACTCCCTCTTTTTGTACACGGGGACACGATGGCTCAGTGGTAGAGCGTTCACTTCTGGTGCATGGGGTCCTTGGTTCGATCCCAGCTGGCTCCAAGTGAGCTTTGTGGTGGACAAACACCGTATGCGCGTGTTTTCCCGGGGTTTTCTCGGATTTCCTCCCACTTTCTTCATTCCACCATTCCACTCATTTCTCATAATCACCATCTCCTTTAGCCTAGCCGGCATAAGCGTGGGACGTAAAACTCAAAAGATTTCAGTTTCTTTCTGTATACGCTCCTCTGAATTTTTGGTTGTTCTCTTCTTTGATTTATTCGATTCGACAGTGATCAAATCACACAATGGGAAACTTTTTTTCTTTCTTTCTTACTTGCTTGTAAAGGAAAGCAACCAATTTACTTAACGAAGTCGATTCAATCAAGCAGATGTTCAGGTATTGTTAAGATGTTTACATAACTTCAAGATTGATGTTTGAAAGACAAGATTTCCTTTATTATTTATTTCAACAAGAAATCCTAAGTTCGGCCTTGTTGAGAAGAATCACTGTCAATAGTCTATTTTTAACTGGCCATACAATTGCAGTGGAAAATAAAAATTATTTTGAATGTAACATGAAAATTTGAAATCTTTCTGAAAGATATTGATCACGTTTACTGCGTTCACTTCAGTCGTTAGTTGGAATTTAGCGTTCTATTTTACTATATGAGACGTGGACACAGTGGCGTATTTACAGTTTTGGTTCGGGGGGAGGTCTTTGTTAACTATTATTCCTGGAAATGTGAAAATTCTGCAAGTTATTTCATTTACTTTAAAAAAGTAAAAAGAATTTTGGGGCGCTTAAGCCCCCCTTAAATACGCGACTGCATGGGTATATAGTTTAATGTCAAATTCGAACCACTGTAATGTTTTCAAGTTCCTATGTTTTCCTAGCAGGAGTTAAACTCGGGACCAGTGAGGTAATTATACAAGGATTTTTGGTAATTATACAACTTTTTTTTTAACGTATACTCACTTCTGCATACGCCCTATATTCCTGTATACGCATATTTTACAAAGTGTACCCATATATTACTGTATATGCATTTTTATTTTATTTTTTTTTTATTTTTTTTACAAAATATGCCATATATTCCTGTATACGCATTTTAAAAAAGAGTGTGCCATGCCATACATTCCTGTGTAACCCCATTCCATCCCTGCCCAGGACCCTCTGAACCAAAAGTGCTTGTGTGAGTACGTAGACTTGTGGGAAGAACACTTTAGTCGTAGTCTATGACTATAAAATACTAAAATGATTTATGAATGCCATAGACCCTTACTAAGCTGGACCCACCCCTTTACAAATAATTACCGCCACTCCTGTATCATTCAACCCCCAGCAATATAGCATGGATACGAGAAAGCGCTGAAAATAGCTTAATTAAACCATTTTATAATGCAAGTGTGTGCAACAACTTGAACGTGAAAGCCCAAATGAAAGAGCAAATAATTTCTATAATTACCATGGATAGCCTGTGATGTCCTAGAGCCCTACCTCGGAGATATCGAAGCATTCTCTTGATAAAAAGAATTAAATGCTCGAATGACTGTAAAGTTACAAATCCCGTATTTCAAATTTGCACTCAACGTATTAATTTTTACGCATTTCTAGGCATGACCGGCATTTGTGGCCTTAAACCTGTTACATATGAGGGATAATTCTCGCAGAGCACATTATTCGGGGAAGGGGAAGGAAGGAAGTGGCCTGCATATTAGATTCTATTCCGGCATTTGACTAGTTTGAATAAGAAGAAACCAGAAAAAACTTCCATCAAGATGGCTGGCCTCAAAAAGTTGTTACACCCAATGTATTTTCGACCCAGTGTCTCCTACCGGGAATCAAACCCGGGATTGCACGCACCAAAGACGAGAGTTAGCGACTATGCTAGATGGTACCACAAGTATGCACTCAGTTCTGACGTAATTATGATGCGAACCTTTTAGATAAAGCGCGTTTAAAACTTATTTAATACTGTTAATCATTTTCTTTCAAATTATTCAGCTACGTAAACATAAAGAAAAAATTGTAACAATGGTAATATTTACAAAATTTGACAAATAATCTGATAAATAATAAACGAAAAACGTATGATATTTTTGTACTACTTAACTAGAGCGACCATACGTACCGTTTTGACCGGGACAATCTCGTTTTAGGGACAAGTCCCGTTCGTCCCGTCAGTAGATAGAAAAAAGTAGTATTTGTTCCGTTTTATGCAAGTGAAAGAAGTAAATAACGAACCCAGCACCTTTACTCCTTGTAAACATATTAATTAATTAGAGTAGGAAAATATCAAGTTTGAAGCAGTGGGAATGGTGTTGTGCCTGCCTGGTACATCCACTTCTGTCGAGCAAGTTTTTTTCAATCATGAATAATATATGGACAAGTAAAAAAAAATATTTCTTACATGTTGCAACAACGAAATCTATGTTACTGGTATGGGTAAACTTCACAGAGAACTACAATGAATTTTATAAAAGACTAATGGAGAATAAAGGTATTCTTAAGAAATCCTTCTGACATTCTTCAGTTGAAGAGTCGAGTTGAGTTGATTTTGGGTTTAACGTCCCTTTTCAGCAGCGAGGCTATATGAGACGTGGACCTAGTGATTAACGTGGAATCCGAACCACATGAGCTCCCGCCGGGAATCAAACCCGAGCCTCCCACACCAAAGGCAGGTACGCTAACCGCTTAGCCACGAAGGAGCTCAGTTCAAGAGTCGACCACTTACCCAATGTAATATCAAGGATTCGAGATAGGGCAAAGGAAGAAATGCAGACAGCGTCATGCCGTACTATATTGTAAGTTAAATGCTGTTTATGAAATGAAATGAAATAAAATTTTGAGTTTTACATCCCACTGTTATGCCGGCAAGGCTAAAGGAGATGGTGATGATGAGAAATGAATGAAATGATGCAATGAAGAAAGTGGGAGGAAACGGGAAAACCCCGAGGAAACCCACGCACACGATGTTTGTCCGCCACAAAATTCACTTGACGGGAGCGGGGTTAGAACCCGGGACTCCATGCAACAGAGGTGAACGCTTTACCACTGAGTCACCGCGGCCCTTAAAAACCTGTTTATATTTTATAGCTTACACACACACACACACACACACACACACACACACACACACACACACACACACACACATATATATATATATATATATATATATATATATATATATATATATATATATATATATATATATATATATATATATATATATACATGTTACATTACAATATAAATGTAGGTTATTAGGTATTGCTATGGTAAATCGGAACTAATTTATGCACAGACCTGTTTCTCAATTTCTCATGATTTTTAAAAAGCCGAAACCTGTCTCGTTTTAAGCTGAAAATTTTATGGTCACCCTATACTTAACTAAAATTGTTTTGTGTGCGTAATAATTTTCTGACACTATTAAACGGTGTCAACATCACCAGGATACATTGTTCGTTTCTTAGTATAAATGTCAAATATGCCGTGTAAAGCTTTGAACATAGCAAAAATAACAATTAATACAATTTCATTGTCCCTTATTAAAAATTTATGATATTCTAGGAAAGCAATGGTGTAGGTCCTGAAATAACACATCGTCTTTTTTTTTTTTTTTTTTTTTTTTTGCTGTGTATAAACGTGAAACTAAATACAGTAGAGCGTCGATTATCCGAACGTCGGTCAACCGAACGACCGCTTAACCGAACTGTGTACTCGCTCGCACCTGTTACTCTTCCACCCTACCGTCCATCATCCCCCTCACTCCCAAACCAAGTTTACCACAGTAGTCGCCGCACTGAGCCACCGCTGGCGGAACATTGCCTCTAATGGGGCCTTCATAAGGAGCTGCTGACCGGCCAAGCCGCCAGTCGCTGTGTTTCAACAATCAGCACACTTCTGTCGGTTTGGCACTGGCTATAGAAGTAGCGGCAGTATCAAAGCTGTTCACAGCAACAGCTGCGCCAGCTTAGATTTGAGGCGTGCCGCTCCGCGCATGGCAAATAAACATGTATAGTTCGATTATCCGAACAAACCAGTTTTCCGAACACCCATGTCCCCAATTACTTCGGATAATCGACGCTCTACTGTATTTTATATTTTAAAATTTTCATCATAGAGGTCTCTGTGTAGCATTACCTTTGAGGTACGAGGTTTTGGTCAGTGTTCGTAATTTGAGGGAAATTTCCCTAATCTAGGGAAATTTCGTAGATAAATTTAGCAAAAAGGGAAAAAAGGGATTTTTCGATAAAATCATGAAAAATCTACGGAAATTTTCACACTGATTAATAGACTAATATAAATGCTTAATTTTTTCTTTGTTCTTCAGAAATAAATCAATAGAGTTGAGTTAATTTTGAATGTAACTTCTCTTTGAGCACCGAGGCTATATGAGACAGAACCTACTATGGATAAAACCGGAGGCTTCCACAATAACGTGTGTTACAAATTTTTAACTGGAATGACTTAATATTTTAGAAACTTTTTATATACTTGGGGGCAGAGCGTAAGTCATTTGAAATTTGTAACATCGTGTATTTAGACAACTCAAGGATGGATTTAACTCATTTTTTTTTTTAGGATAAGAAATGAAATAATTAATTTCTTTTGGATATTTTTGACATCACACCACAAGCTATCAGGACTCGAAATGGTTTTAACTATAAAAAATCTACGAAATTGTAATGGCTCAGAAACTTAACCATTATGACTATCCAACATTGTAAATAGATGTAATGCTCACAGGTAGTTCAGCTTTGATAATTTCCAATTAATGTCTTTTTACTATGCGGATCTTAATTTCAACTTCCAAGCTTGCTCTCCGTCCTCAACCAGCACAACCCCTTTCCGGGATTTAGGTGCTTCCTGGTTGTAGCGTAGAGCTTAGTTCAGGTTTCCTTATGAAATGCCTTACTTTGTTATTTCCGTATAGGAAAACTTCCTATAATTGTGGTGTGATGCCTACATTATTTGTTTTTATTTTTCTAAACAATTTAAATATTGCTTCCTTGTTTTACAATAAACAAAATACATTTACAAAATACATGTAAGGATTTTGGGTACTAACTTCAAAACCTCTATTCAGAGAACAACAGAACAACAAAGGAAATATTTTTCTCCTCGCACGCACAACACGCAGAAACCAACCTTCAACACTGACACACGCAGACCTTCATTAAAATATCATCATCCAATATGGTAGTCCTCTGACTCAATATAATTTATTGCTATGATGTGGTTGCATAAATAATGCAGTCTTTATAAGGAATTGTGTGCTACAAGAGACGGCACTTTATTGTGGTAGGCTGACATCTGTGTTTGACTCCCCCTTTCATGAGGTTGCTCCCACATAATAATTTATCATGTTATGAGTCTTGCTAAGATGTTGTAAGACAAATGTATAGCAATTTAATAATAAAGAAAGATTAAATAGCACTCATACACACACACACACACACACACACACACACACACACACACACACACACACACACACACACACATATATATATATATATATATATATATATATATATATATATATATATATATATATATATATATATATATATATATATATATATATATATATATGGGCGGCGATTAGGGGGGCAAAGGTAGGCAGTTGCCTCCTACTTTTTTTAAATGACCCATTAATGTATATAGTTTCATTTGAAAATATTAAGTTTTTGTATGTATTAATGGTTCATAAAATAACAATTATGCCATAAAATATTTGCCGTCCCGTGAGTACGTATTGGTTGTCTTCCGGTTCAGTTAAGAAAGCTACAGGAATTGAGTTTTAATTACCACAAAAAATGGCCCAAAAATTAACCTATTGGAGCGCCATAATTCGATGTATTTTATTCTTCTTAGGCTCAATATGTTAGTGAGCCGCTTTGGTACAAATTGAAATAACATTGGTACAAAAAAGAAGTCCTTCACAACTTGTGAATCACAAGTTATTCTTTAATTGCACAAAAATCGAAAGTTCCTATAATGTCTTTTCATCTTTCTAATACTAAGGAATATTTTGATTTGATTTTTTTTTTGAGTTTAACATCCCGTTCAGCAGTGAGGCTATATAAGACGAGGACCTACTGATTAACGTGGAATACGAACCACATGAGCTCCCGCCAGGAATCGAACCCGGTTTCCCACGTCAAAGGCGCGGCAATGTTTGCAGTGTAATATAGGACTTTAGGGGTGTACATATACAATTGTGTAAATACTATTAAATTTAGTGAATTCAACATAATTCTATGTTTTGTATAACTGGAGTGACTCTATGTATTGTTGAGTTTTGATGTACGTATTCCAAGAAAGTGAAAACTACGTGCAACGAACATGCTTCGGGAAGCGGCAAAAATACTTCTTTAAGTGTCGCAGCATATGCTTCTAGTATTTACTATCTTTCTAAGAGTAATAACATACATTTATGTGTGGAATTAAAAATATAAGTTGTTCATTAATCCCCGGTTTCAATGTAACTATTGCAAAACAAGCCTCATGTTTGTTGCTTGTTAATAATATTAATACTATTCGATTAATATTATTATTTTTTTTTTGTTTATTTGTTTTGCAAATTTGTTATTAAATAGGCCCCTAATCTGATCACACAATTTTCCAGACAGAATTTTAAAATGTTCTTGAGCAAGGAATCAAATCTCTTCCTATACCTTCGTTGTTTAAGAGTAAAAAGGGCTAGTATCTACTTGCGTTACTCTTGCCAATTTACTTTTTTAAAAAAAATATGAAATACGATATACGGTATTTTAACTGGAAAAGAGAGTATCCTAATAGTTATACAACCTTTCGTCAAACAAAATGTTAGAAGAAACCAGGGAAACTAACATTGATATACAAATATTAAGATCATATCTTGCCCCCCCACTTTGAACGTCCAACCGCCGCCACTGTATATATATATATATATATATATATATATAATTGGGTAGTGCATATTATGTTCTTACTCTACTATTCATGCGGAGCACTTTGATAAATATGACATATAGCTCAATTTGTTCTACATGTTTCCACTCATGAAAAGGGATCACCTCCGTGCAAGTGATATACTTTAGAGCGGTGTAACAAGAGCAGAAACATTTTGTTAAACTTGAAGAAAGAAATTAAGGTAACAAGGATTTTACACACCTTAAGTTTGTTACATGTCTAGAGAGTAAATCTTTCAGATTAATTTCCGACGTTTATGACCCTTAGGCAAGGGGGCCGAGCCCCCCAAAGCTCATGTGGGCCCTCTCACATTGTATTTATGAATATACAATATTTGGTATAGTTTGAATGCAATTTGTCATAAAATCCTCATATGTCCCTTTTGCATCTGGATGGGCCCCTGACATTTACAGAGAAATGGACGCCCTTGCCCTTAGGCTATCAGAGACGGATGATTAAGGCAAATAAATGATAATGGTGAAATAGTTTGTGGAATGAGAATGTGGGAGGAAACGGGAGAACCTCGAGAAAACCCAAGGACATGAATATGTCGAGGAAACCGTATACTCATGTCTCTATATGTGTAGACACATCTAGGGACGATACTTGTTATTTTTAACTGAATGATATGTGACGTCACAGCGTGTTGCTCTTCTTATCTCAAAACTGCAATGAGAAAAGAAGGAGCAGGTAGGAAACCTAACGTTAACAGAAAAGTTCATGGTGATAGTGAAACAAGAGCATCAGTGGCGTAGTCAGTGATTCTGATGGCGTTAACACTTTCAGTGCGTGTACAACGCCATCATTTGTTTATTATATTCTTTTCTCTCATTACTTTTGTAGAAGTCTAGTCTTATTTTGATTCTCAAAGAATTTTTAGTCTCGTCTCGAATATTAAAAAAAAACTTTTCTCGTCTCGTCCATTACCTTCGAAAGGCAAATTCCGTCACTCATCTTCAACCTCAAGTACAGAAATGAGAGTGAGTGATGTGAGGACGGCCCTCATGAGAAGAAAGTGATTTAAGTTGCCCATCTATAGTCACAATATTTATCTTACCAAGGATGGCTCCGAAGTTGAACCTTGAATCTGGGAACAACTTATATATTTCCTGAAAGGTTTTTTTTTTTAGCAAGTTCCAAAATAGGTTTCAATTCCTTGCACGGAGGTGATCCCTTTTCATGAGTGGAAACATGTAGAACAAATTGAGCTATATGTCATATTTATCAAAGTGCTCCGCATGAATAGTAGAGTAAGAACATAATATGCACTACCCAATTATATCCTATTCCAATCTTGCTGGAGCATTCGTCCTCACAGAGGAACAATATGCCCTGCGTCTAACCCAGGAGTTGTTGGAACTCCTGGATTAGACACATCCTTCTATGGAAGATCCATATATATCCAACTTCCAGTCACTTCAAAAACATGTGAACTACATGGTCTTTACACCTTAAAAATAAAGGCTAAGTCCTGGTAGCAATAAATTACCAGGTCCATGACATGTGAGTTACATGGCTCTCACACATGGACAAATAAACGCCAAGTTCTGGCAAACAACATTTAGCCGGAGCCTCCTTCCCTCTCTTTACTAGTGTTTTCTCATGACGAGAAGGCCTAAACCCTGAAGGGTAACCAATCGGGTCTATATAGCAACAAAGAAAGACCTAATTAGTAACTCAAAACCTATTGAAAGTTTTTGCACCGTGTGATCTATCAAACAACTCGTCTAGATGAGCACTTGTCGAATATATAAGGCATGCCCAAATGAAAGTGGGACTAATCCATTTAAGCAAAAGTTTATTTAGTTTTAATGCATAGGTATATTATAAATTGAAAGGTGGTAACATAGGGGACAAGATCTGTGTAACAATACTGTCTACACATAATCATCTAGGTGGTTGAGACAGGTATCCCATTGGTCCACGAGACGGTGGATACCGTCAGCGAAGAAAGTCGTGGGTTGCGTACGGAACCATTCATTAACTTGTTCTCGGATCTCATCGTTGTCCGTGAACCGGCGTCCATTCAGTGTTTTTTTTTCTTTTTTTTTTTTGTTTTTTTGTGGCCCGAAAACACGAAAATCGCAGGGCGACAGGTCAGGGGCTGTAAGGGGGGGAAGGTTCTGGAGAACTTCCCATCCGAAGTGCTGCAGGAGATCTTTGCACATTTCTGCCATATGAGAGAGGGCATTATCCGGCAACAGAATAACCCTCTTTGACAACATGCCACGTCTGCGATTTTTAACGGCTGTTTTCAGTATGCATAAGGTATCGTTTTGATTACTATGGTCTGAACTTGTTTGGAAGAATTCATGGCATGCCCGTTACCTGCTATCTCGCTTTGGTTGCAGTCAACTACACATAGACTCAATCCACTGTACATCAAATTTCTCCTGACATACACTGCCATCTACCAGGGAAATCGCAAAGTTCTATCACTGGGAATAATGGCGCTCCAACTTCAGTCCCACTTTCAGTTGGGCATGCCTTATAGAAATTACTGATCTGACAACGTATATAGGTAAAATCGAGGAAAATATAGAAATTGAGAAACACCGAATGTATCACATCTAGCCATAGCAATGAGTCACACTAGTTATGACACCAACTGAGTTGATGTTAACTGAATCTTATAGATATGTTTTTCTCAACTTTATAGGTTCACTAATATAGGATACTTATAGTGAAATAATCATGTTTTTTTTGGTTTTATTTATTAATATAGAATATATGCATATTATATTCTTAATCTACTAGTCATGCAGATCACTTTGATATATAGGACATATGTAGGTAAAGTTGTTCTATATATTTCCGCTCTGAAGGAACGGATCACTTCCGGGCAAGGAATTGGAACTTGCTCGACAAACTTTTTTCAGGAAATAGATAGGTCGTTCCCCAGATTCAAGGTTCAACTTCGAAGTCATCCCTTGTTGTTAGTATTATCTGCATGGTTTCGGTGACCTATAGTTATGGTTCTGTATTTCCTTGTCTATTTTTGCCAAGTACCTGAAAGCAAACTTTTTTTTTTTTTTTTTGAAAATGTTCTAAGACTGTTTTCCTAAAATTAATAACTGACTTCAACTCTCATAAAGCATAACGGAAGAATATTCCCTTATTTATTTTTTGTGCTTTTAATTTCGTTGATATTAGCTGAGACGATAAAAAAAAAGTTGAATAGTTGCTCACATATCCCACCGTTAATTAGGACGATATTATGTTGCTTTATCCAGAACTGTTCCACTTGAGATCCATGCCCTTCGGATATTATTTTATAACATTTCAGGTTGGCATTCTTGAATCCTAGGTGCTCTCTACAATTGTGTTGTCTGCAGTTATTTATATATTCTCCTTTCATCCAATTTTTTATCTCGTGGAAAAGAGAGCCATTAACAAGGCTATTAGTAGAAAATAAGCCAACTTTTGCACTCAATACAACATGATGAGGTAATGGCCTAATTAACGTAATATGTTATAAAAAGCGAATAATATTTAATATACAATAATGTATATATTTTGTCTCTCAGTAAAGAGGTATATCTAATTAGTAGGTATCGTATTGCAAAATGTAAACAAAACTAAACCAGCGGCACGTGCATGCATCCAATAGCTTTAAAATGGTTGGTTAAAATGTATTACAAATTTCCTCATTAATTAGTCATATTTATTCATCTTGAAAACGTTTGGTGACTGTTCCTTTAACGAGGTCAATTAATGTTTTGTTTTAATATTCAATCCGTTGATGTCTGTAGCAAACGCCTTGGTATTGCGTTCCTGCATAAAACCATATGAAAGATATTGTATTTCAAATATTTATAGTGTTCATTCTGTATGTAAAAGCACCAGGTCTATTGTGACGTACACTGATAGCTAGTTTTGTTAATTTATGAGGAGGAAAAACGTTTTGACAACATGCTCCATTCAAATGAACCTATATTTTAATTAGTTGCAATATAAAGATATAATGATTATGTGTAATTTGCAAGTTGACCACATAGGCCTGTACATGATTTGGGTTTTAATAGTTTAATTTTACATTTTAAACAAAAGGTGGTCTGTCTATTGTCCACACTACACACGTGCAGAGCTTTAATAACCTAGAGCGAATAGATATTTTCTGTAAACGATATTTCCTCCTAATTATTGCTATGTTTCGGAGATCAACCTAAGTCATGCGCTCTGAGTACTAGGGACATAATAGTTCTTTTATTGAATAATAATTAGCTGATAACGGCAAAAAATCGTCATTCATTGATTTATCAAATGCAAAGGGCACAGTGGCTTAGTGGTAGAGCGGTTACCTCTATGTTCATGAAGTCTCTGGGCCGATTCCCGCTAGCGCCAAGTGACCTTCGCGCTGGACAAACAACGTATGCATGAGTTTTCTCGGGGTTTTCCCCTTTCTTCCCACTTGCTTCATTCCACCATTTCATTCATTTCTCATGGTGCTGCAGTGGCTCAGTGATAAAGCGTTCACCTCTGGTTCATGGGGTCTCGGGTTCAAACTCTGCTCCCGCCAAGTGAACTTTGTGGTGGACAAACACCGTGTGCGTGGGTTTTCGCGGGGTTCTCCCGTTTGCTCCCACTTCATTCATTCCACCCTTTTCATTCATTTCTCATCACCGTCTTCTTTAACCTAGCCAGCATCAGAGTGGTATATAAAACTTAAAGATTTCGAACTGCAATCAGGAAACTAAAATCAAAGTGTGCGATAGGTATAGATGATGTACCATAATAAAACGTTGCCTCTGCACATATGCTATTTAACCTAATACTCCAACCCTACACGTTTCCAGCAGAATGGAAACTTGCAAAAGTTTGCCCTATTCTTAAGAGTAATGAAAGAAAATTCAGAATTTTAGGTCGGTTTCTATTCTAAGCTTGTTTGCAAAGATATTTGAAACTGTAATTTATAGGCATATTGAATATCACATCAAACTAATAGTAACGGATTTTTAATATGGATTCGTTCCTGGTTGATTCACCGTAACAAATCTCACTGTCTTAATTGATCACACTATTTATTTATTTATTTATTTATTTATTTATTTATTTATTCATTTATGACTTCTTTTACGTGGCGAAGTCATAAATCAAGTGAGAGGAAACGGGAGAACACGAGAAAACCCACGCACACAGTGTTTCTCCACCACAAAATTCGGAGCAGAGTTAGAACCCGAGATCCCATTAGAGAATGAGATCACAGAATAATAGATACTACATTTAGTGTTGTAAAAAAACGGTTTTTTTTCTGTGAAGTTTTTTTTCAATAAAAAACATCGTTCTTTTTCATGTTTTTTTTCAAATGTCTGTTTTTTTTCTGGCAACTATTATTTATTGATTTACGTCGCAGATTATTGAAATAATCAACAGAACTTGAGTCGAAGCCCTCGTAACTTACAAATCTTTTGTTTCTTTGCACCTATATACTAGCAAAATTGTGTGATTATTCCTTTCGGCCCCAGGTCATTTTTGGCGTTTTCCTACATTTTCAGTTAGTGACTTATTGCTCAAAAACCGTTCATTCGATTGATATGGTTAAGGGCTTGTTTTTTAGAAAATGGATGTGGCTATCTTTTGGTGTAAGTTGCATTGCAGTATTGCCAATGGGTGGGAAATTATTGAGGGAAATGTAGGGGTGAAAATTTACAAAAAATTCCCTAACCGAATTTCAAAATTTTTTGTTCTAGTACCACTGCTGCTATATGGGTTCGAGTCGCCTAAAAAAAATCTTTGGTGTGTTGACAAGGTACAGTGAAATCCTGAAGTCGCTTGCTTCCATCCAAACAGGGAAAGAAAAAATTCTGTCATACACATGAAATTTTGACACTTTTTACGCCTCACAAGCAAAAATCAAATATGCCGGGGCTACAGCTTCTCTAATTATCCTATTGAAACTTTTTATGGTGCGTTCTGTAGGGCAAAGAGGAAGCTTTCAGGCAGTGGTACGTTTGTTTCAATGTATCCAGTAAGAGGGTAATAATAGAGGGGAAAAGGGAAATTTTCCGAATTTTTCACCTAAAAGCGGGAATTAATTGTTTTGGCTGGAAACACTGCCATCAGACAGACGAAAACTATCTGAAAATAGCCCTTAGTACTCCAAGAATATATCTTATAAGTATCATGGCGATATATAACAAAGTAAGCATGAAATTTTAAAAAAAAATCTCATTCTACATCAGAAATTCACCATTTTCTTACCACTTACAGAACATGGTTTATTATAAACCTCAACTGTACTTTCCCTAATTATTCTAGTGAAACTTTTTATGGTGCGCTGTGTAGGCTAAGGATGAGGCTGTTAGACACTGGTACGTTTGTTCGAATGTAGCCAACAAGAAGGAAATAATAGAAATAAAAAAGGGATTTTTTTTCAAAATTTGCACTAAAATCTGGAATTAAAATTTTCTGTAGCTGGCAACACTACTATCAGACACACACAAACTATCTTAAAATAACCTTTGGTATCCCTCTAATATATCCTACAAGTATAGTGACGATATCTAATAAAGTAAGCATGTCAATAAAAAATATCTCATTCTACCTTTTAAAAAATCACAGTTATCTTCCCAATTAGAGAACAAGGTCTACTGTACTTCCCCTAATTATCCTATTGAAACTTTCTATAATGCGTTGTGTAGAGCAAAGACGAGTCTTCCAGATACTGGTACGTTTGGTCCGATATAACTAACAAAAGGGAAATAATAGAGACAAAACAGATAATTTTTCCAAAATTTCCCCCTAAAATCTAGAATTAAAATTTTCTGTAGCTGGTAACACTGCTACCAAACAGACTCAAACTATCTTAAATTAAACACTGGTACACGATGATATTTAAGAAACAAAACTTCTAATTACCAAAAATATATTACTGTAAACAGAAAAGTAGGGAAAAACTAGAAAAATGAAGGGTTAGAACCTAAATACGAATTTTTCGTGCATTCCCTAATTACCCCATTGTAACGGTCTGTACTTGCGTTTGTTAAGTAAGGACAAATGTTCGATTGGCGTAAGTTGACTTGCACTCAGACGTATAGGTACGGATTTATAAACAAAAATTTCTAATTTTTCCCCAAATTTAGGAAAATTTTAATTTCCCTAATTGGCAACACTGCACGCAGGCCCGTCCAATTGATGTCAACAGTTAGGTATCCCATCCGAGGTATCTACCTGGCAAGTATAAGGAGGTCTTTCTACAACGAAGGAAGCTACAGGGAAAAAAGAAGTAAAGGAAATTAGTAGAAAATTCTCGAATTTTTGACTGGGATGAAATTTGAGAAGGAAATTCGACACCAGAAGAAAAAAGAATATATGATAAACTATAGTCCAACCATATTTTGCAAGAATAATATCCCGATATCTTAATTAGTGTTCACACAGGAGCGGATTAAACAAATGAGATCCGTGTGTGCCACTTTGGCTACCTGGGCCACCGAGTATACATTTGATTACATTTTTTTTTTGACTACTAACTCGTGAAAAATGAAAATGAAATGAAATTTTTGAGTTTTACGTCCCACGATTATGCCGGTTAGGCTAAAGGAGACGGTGATTATGAGAAACGAGTCTAAACTACTAACTCGTGTTGTTGTAGTTATAGTCTCGATTAATAATGATATAGTTGTTGTAAACAATAACTTTATAAGGAAAATTTTCTCTCCTTTTTACATCTTAGTTCCAACACTGTTGGTAAGAAATGCAGGGTGTTTCAAAATGAATTTTGAGGTTTTAAGTCTTCGTAGTACTTATTACATTTTACGTACAGTTATAAGCAATGCATCAAGTAAAAGAGCACCTCAAACAGTCTTTGCTACAAGTGTTCAATGTGAGATTCATTCGTCACACGGCACACATCTAGTCGATAGGCGAGAAAGGCCCATAAACTTTCCGCCATATGGCACAAAACACATTCAATTTAGGGGAGTCTCGTTTCAAGTGTACCATCTTCTGAGGATTTGCTGACGGCCAGATACAAACATTATGAGTGTTCACATTAGCTCTTAGGTGAAATGTCGATTTATCACTGAAGACGACACGATCCAGAAAATCTTCATTGTTATGCAGCAATATTTCACTTGCGAAATTGGCACGTAAACCGTAGTCTGTAGGCTTTAGACCTGTAGCAACTGCAAACGATAAGGACGTAATTGCAAGCGTCTCCTTAATATTCTTCACACAGACGGTTGCACTGTACAGATTCAGTCTTTATTAAAACACAAAAAACTTTCTGCTCTCTAGTCTACATCTTTGCTGCTTGCTCTTTCTAACGGCAGACAGAAGAAACAATGCATGTACATGCGTGCGTACAAAACTGTTTGAGTTGCTCTTTCATTTGATATAATATTTATAATTGTAAGTTAATTGTAATAGATACTACAAAGTTTCAAAACCCAAATATTAATTTTGAAACACCCTGCATTACTTCAAATTGTGTCATCCTATATTCATGTCTTTTATATACATGTCATCAGGGCCGGTCCTAGCCAATTTGTCGCCCCATGCAATGGCATAATTTGTCGCCTCCCCCTTTCTCCAGAAAGAACAAATCTTAAAAGTCATGATTTTAAGTATGCTACTCCAGCATGAACAACAAAGATGACTGTAAGTGCAGTTGCACTCAGAAAGGCTTAAATACTTACTAAAAATGCAATCTCGTTATGTCTTTTTTTTTTTAAATATTAATCTATTACGTTAGTGAAAAATAAAGCAAACATACCTGCAGAGGAAAAATGGTAATCCTTTTTATAGAATTCACTATCGAGCTTCAATCTCAATGTATCAGTTTGCAATTCCAGTGCAACTAGCTCTTTTATGTTTATTTCTTGATTTCCCTTCAATATATGTTAACATTAAAAAAAAAAAAAAAACTTAGTTTCTATCTTCAATGATAAGGAACTTGTTTCTGACAAGAACAAGACTAGTTTCATATCAAAACTGTGATAACTTACTAAATGGAATAGATATTCACTACTATTCGAGAACTGAATTCTTGCATTTGGCAACAATCAAGCAATTTGTGCTCGGATTTATTCGACCATTTGCTTTAGCATTGTCCATGTGGCCTTAAACTAATGCAACCTAAACATAATTTATGAATGTAGTATTCAAATAGAAGGTCAGCTTAGTAAGTGTAACTACCATCATCATGAAGTCTGTTTCCAACAAGAAATATTTAATTTAAATAATATGCTTATGACAGATTTTACCGGATCATCCAAACTTGCCGCTCCACGCAAATGCACGTGTTGCATATATGGTAGAGTCGGCTCTGCATATCATATATATCTAGTCGACAAATTATTTATATATGACATTTAGAAAAATACTATTAGGCAAATTAGTATTAGTTTTTACCTTTAAACAAGTTGTTTGAATTTTATACTGTTCGTGACATTATTTTCGTACTTATTAAAGGCCTGCTTTGACGAAAAAACAAAATTTCATTTCTACTTTTATTTCCTAGTTGATATTGATGAAAACTGCTGAAACCCGAATTGTTAATAGGTATGGCATTCATGTAAATTGTAAAATATTTGTAGCGTATCAGTATCTAGCGTTTAATTTATGTTGCATTTTACGGTGATGATACCTACTTAAAAATATTTAATACTTAAATAGACGTAAGATGCATTAGAAATGACTATTTGAAAAAAAAACGAAATTTAGAAAAAAAACGAGAGGCAATGTTTTTTTTCTAAAAAAAACGTACATTTCTGAAAAAATACGAACGGTTTTTTTTCTATTTACAACACTAACTACATTACAGAATAATAATCAAATAGACGTAGTTTATACAGATATTGCGAAAGCATTTGATAAAGTAAACCACAATTTGTTAGTGAATAAGTTTAAATTTCTCAACTTTTCTGATCAGTTAATTGCTCTCATGAAGTCATATTTGATGGACAGAAAACATCATGTACTTTATAAATTCTGAAGATCATTTGAATACACTCAATTTTCTGGAGTTACACAAAGATATAATTTAGGGTCTTTACTAATATTCATTAATGACCTTTCTCATTATATTTAAAACCCACATAAACTATTCTATACAGATGATCTAAAATTATATAGCATTAAGCACAGGACTGTTGTTAGCTTGCAGAAACATCTAGACAGAGTAAATGAGTTTTGCAAGCGCAGTTTGTTAAACATAAATACAGATAAACGAAAAACCGTGTGTCCTTCACTAAGAATGTCTTTAAATTTTAATATACGGTAGATTTCAAACAAATAAAGGGGGGACAAACTGTCAAAGATCTGGGTGTAATATATGATAGCAAACTAATGTTTGAGCATCATACAAATCAAATTGTAAATGACGCAAACAGGAATCTTGAATTCATTTTGATAATGGTAAGGGAATTTAATAAGTCGAATGTTTTACTGAAGTTATATTTTTCATTTGTTAGATCAAAAAAAAAAAAAAAAGAAAAAAGAATACGTGTCTATTATATGAAATTCCCACACGAAGAAAGATTCTTCTAAAATAGAAAGAGTCCAAAGGTACACAAGAGAACAGGCATCTTCCCCAGGTACGATAATAGTACTTTGCTCAATGAAAATTTTAACACAATGTCTCCCAATTATAGAAGAGTGTTAGCTGACATAATTGTCTTGTACAAAATATTAAATAACAAATTAAATAGTAAGGATTTGGTATCTGTCTTCCATCTCACCTCATGGTGCAAAATAGAAACATACATGTTGTCAATATAAATTTCTTTCATTGTAAGAAATCCCGAAAAAATGAGATAAAACAGTCACCAACGTGGAAAATGGATACAGTGTAGAACAAATGGAGCAAAGGTAAAAATGTTCTGGATATACACGGTATGAGTCAGGATAGATTTCACAAATGTTTTACAGCTATTTTATGTAACTCTGATATGAACACTGTAATTGGGTAGAATTACTTAATTACTTGTTGTGTTATCAAATAAATAAAATAAAATAAACAGAAACCAAAAGATCACACTCACTCTTTCCAGAGCCAATCAAGGTTTTCCGCCCCTTTTTTTGTATCCACATGTACATTTACGTTAAAATATCAAGGGTTTGCATTCAATACTTGCCCAATGGAAATCGAACTCGTATTTTCATGCACCAAAAGCAGGCAGGTAGCCATTAGACCAATGATGAACAATTAAAATATACGCATTTGTTTACCTTTTCTGATCAGACCTGTGCTAATATTATGATTGACTAGCTGAAATACCTATTCCTTGCATGCGAGCTGTATTTGGAAGTGAACATCTGTGAGAGTATCACCATTCATCTCAGCGACCGCGAAATCTATCAATTTGACAGGTAATTTTTGATTATTTTTACATGTCTTGGTAACGCCTTCCCCGCAGGTGAACCCCGGCCCACATCATAAAACGGTATCTGAATTTGAAAGTCATCGCTAATGGAAGTATCACCATTGATCTCGGTAACTGCGAAAACTATGGATTTGATACTAATATCGGTCATTTTGGATTATTTTTATATGTCTTGGTAGACTGGAGAAATGGTTATCCTCCATTATCATTTGACTATTAGACAAACGCCTGAGAGATATGCAATCCCTGTATACAACAATGCAGTGTTGGAATGTATAGTGCGTAGGATATGATGTTTTAGTTTTTTTCAATTTCAACAGTTCCAGTGTACCCGTAAAAATGTAATAAAGAAATAATGGCCATGTTTTTAAAAATATTCAGTTAGAATTGGACAATCTACGCAAAATTTGTAATCGATTAGTGAAAACGTCATTTTTCTAGAGCCTGTAGTTTCGAGATCTCATTGTCGAAGGGATTGGCAACAAACATATAAACGTCCACAAACGTATAGTTTAAAAGAACTCAGAAAGATGACATTTGCATTGATTTTGGAGAAGGCTTCTTAAAATACAAAGGCTTTGAACAATAATTTTAAAGAGATAAACTTTATGAAAAAGATCTATTTAAATTGTTTATTTATAAAGGACACACACTTTAAAATATTTGTCTTCGTAAACGTGAAATCACAAATAACCGTAAATCAAAGGTTTGAAATCAGAAGTTAGAGGTTGAACCTGTAGGATTTTCATTGTTTTCGTAGCATTTTAATAGATAGATATTACATTATATATTATATATTATATTATATTATATTATATTATATTATATTATATTATATTATATTATATTATATTATATTATATTATATTATATTATATTATATTATATTATATTGTATTATATTATATTATATTATATTATATTACTGTTTTAACGTTCGCTTTTCACTTCTGAAACTCTATAGGAGGGGACCTACAGTTAAGGTGCAACACGAAACGAAACCAGAACAATTCGCAAAGACAGCATAAGTATTGGGCACATGACCATAAAAGGGTCATAATGAGAATTATTCTTGTTGAAGTACTTTAAAAAGTAATTTCTGCAATTACAAATAAAATTTTGATTTCCAGTCAACTGGGCGTGTTCAATTATACAACTTTTTTCGGATAGATGTGTTATTGTGCAAGAAATGTGTTTATTTAAAATAGTAAATGGCCAATTTGATAACAGTATATTACATTCAATATAAATTCAAGAACTGTAAGAAGCAGAAAATTATTATGGCTTACAAATGCAGCAACTAACACATACAATAACTCACCTTTAATAACATAGTGTTCATTATATAACAATATAACTGAAAGCATCAATGAGTTTGACTAAAGTTTGAAAGAAAAAAATATTTAAGGAATTATTGAACAGATATTTGTGAGAAATTAAGTTGAATAGAAAAAGTAATTAATATCCCATATTACTAATAGGAAGCACTTTCAAACTAGAAAGATCAACTGAAAAAAACATGCAAAATGAAGATAAATAAGAAGAAAACGAAAGTGATAAAGTGCACAAGAGTAGGACAGGAAGAGGCAAACGTATGACTAGATGGAGAGAAAATCGAAGACGTTAACACGTTTTCGTATTTAAGAAGTCTAATATCCTCGGGCGAAAGAAGTGAAAAAGACGTAAGTTGCAGAATTGCGCAGGCTAAACAAGCATTCAATAGGAAAAGAGGACTACTAACATCAAGAAATATATCGTTGGACGTTCGTAAACGATTTATTAAAACTCTGGTATGGAGAGTAGCGCTTTACGGATTAGAGACGTGGGCATTGAGAAAACCTGAAATATCCAGGCTGGAAGCATTTGAAATGCGGTGTTGGCGCAGAATGGTGCGCATATCATGGACCGAAAGGAAACGGAATGAAGACGTACTAAAGGAAGCTAATTAAGGACGACAGATCATGAAGGTAATAGGAAAAAGAAGAAACAGCATGCTTGGCCATCTTATTTGGAACTCCAATTGAATCACCGTGTTGATAGAGGGAAAGGCAGAAAAAAAAAAAACAAAAAGAGGAAGACCAAGTGTAGAATATTTAGACACAGTTACGAAGAAGAAACCTTATCAAAGTATATATCAACTCTCCCTAGGGAGAGAGGTTTTAAAATTTTCATGTTGCCCATCAACTTTTATGGTTGAGGAGAACAAGAAGACTATATTTAATAACTACGTTAATCTCATTTAATTATTATTCACGTTTCTGTAATGTACAATATGCATGGTGAGCACATGAATGGGTGTATGTGAAATGTGCGACATCTAAATGTATAAGGATAAATATGTGTATGTGAATGTATAAAACTAATTAACTAACTGTATGGCCCACAGAACCCGGAGGTTCAATGCCGCGTTCACAAAAACTCTCCACTGACTTCTATCCTTAGCCACCTGGATTCAGTTTCTACTTTATATTCCTATTTCTGCAAGATCCATCTTAATATTGTTCTCCCATCTACGCCTAGGTCTTCCTAATGGTCGTTTTCCCATTGGTCTTTCAGTTAAGACTGAGGAAGCTTTCCTATATGACCTGCCCACCTAAGCCTCCTGGATTTGATGACCCTAACAATGTTTCGTAAACCGTATAAATTATATGTATGTATATATGTATTATACTGTATATGTTTGACTTTCTAGAATGAGAATATGTGTTTATAGTTCATAAGGTCTATGTATTGATCTATGCAATGTTCTCATACAATATTATGTACAGTATTTATTTATTGTTAGTTATATTTTTATTATTTTCATTTATTATTTTCATTATTATTATTATTATTATTATTATCTATTAAAATGCTACAACAGCAATTACAAGCGTTTTTTTTTTTTTTTTTTTACAGGCTAGCCTGACGGGCTAGCTGCCTTTCAGAGGGTTACGCCCTCTTTTAGGAACGAGATATGATAGTTAACTACGGAATGAGTATGTTAGATGGGCTAAGTGATTTTATACGTTATTAGCAACAACATTTACATAAATAAGTAATTTTGGAGATGGAGACTGAAGGAACATTAATCCTTAACATTTGGTGCAGGTATATATACAAGGAAAATAAACATACAGTATATTTTAAACAAGTAAACGATAACAAAAGAGAATGATGATTAGGTATAGAATTCATGATATGTACAAGTATAGCAATGGGAGTGAAAGATGTGGTGAGGTGCATACACAGGACAACACGTGGATGATGTTAATTAGACAGATGAGGTTATCTTCAGCCTAGGGGCTACTCTAGGCAATGATGTAGACGAATGAGGCCCTTGTTAGTAAATAATGGTAATCACTGTGCTGGAAATGATGGGTGAATGAGAGGAAGATGTTCATGAATGACGTAATCTGTGATTATAAGTAAAGCAGGGTCTAACGGTGGGAGAGTATAATGATATAATGTGAAGAGAAGCGAAAGTGGAGGATGATAATAACGGTGAGGTGTTGGGTGAAGTGCTAAATAACGCATTGTGTTTTGTAATAAAGGATGTCGTGTTTCGAAGCGTTTGGTGATAAATGTTAGCCGCAGCTTTTCTAGGTAATATTGTAAAGTCGGAAAAGTGATTTTGCGGTATAGATCCTGTGTAGGACTAGGCAGCTTAATGCGGAACGCTGTACGGAAAGCATGGCGTTCGAGAATTAAAAGTTTACTGTAGAACTTAGTGGGTGCAGCTATCCATGCAGTAAATCCATAAGTAAGGACAGGTCGTAAGAATACCTTGTAGGTATTTAGGATGGTGTGTGCTTTAAGGCCCCAGGTGGTACCAGTCAATCGTTTCAATAGATTGAGTCTATTATAGGCTTTTGTAGTAATGACTTTCAGGTGTTGGGACCAAGTAAGGTGGTGATCATAGGTAATTCCCAGATATGTGACAGTATTACTGATTTGAATAGGCACCCCATCAACGTACAGAGAGAGATTGCGTGGATTTCGGCGGACTTTGGAAGTTCTTCTGGGTGGTAGGAATATGATGGCTTGGGTTTTAGCTGCGTTGATAGTAAGCCGCCAAAGAGTGCACCAAGTGTGAAAGCGATTAATAGCAGTCTGTAACTTAATGTTGAGCTGCTGGATAGTTGCTCCAAGGGCGAGAAGGGCCGTGTCATCCGCATATTGGAAGAGATGGACCTGATCTGGCAGGCGGGGCATATCTGCTACATACAGAAGGTACAGTAAAGGAGACAAAGCTGACCCTTGTGGTACTCCAGAGAACAGAAAGATCGGATGTGACAAACTGCCTCGTATTGAGATATAGGTGATACGATTTGTAATGAAATGGTAAATGAGGCGAATGTAGGAAATAGGGAGCTGAAATTGCAGAAGTTTGTATATGAGCCCATGGTGCCAGACTTTATCGAATGCTTTCTCCAAGTCAAATAAAACTAAACAGGAAGGATTTGCTGAATTATAGTGTTGAGTAATGAGCGTTGTGAGTCGAAGTAGTTGATCATTTATAGAGAAAGCTGGACGAAAACCTGCTTGTGTGACTGGAAGTAGGCCGTGATCTGAAATGAAAACATGTAATCGTTTAACTAGGATACGTTCCAAGATCTTACTGAATGTGGATGTAAGTTGTATAGGCCTATAAGACGCAACATCCTGAGGAGGCTTATGTGGTTTGGGAAACATTAGGGTCTTAGATGTTTTCCAAGCTAAAGGAAAGAAGCCAGTTCGCAATATGAAGGTATAGATATTCGCAAGAAGTAGTAATAATGAAATAGGGCATTCCTTGATATGGCGATACGTCACGTTATCTAAGCCAGGTGCAGTGTTTCGTTTATGTTTGAGAACTTGAGAGATGTCATGAGTGGTGATTGGGGCGGAAACAGCAGTATTAGGAGGTAAAACATGAGTAGGATTGGGTTGTAGTTCCGGTGATGAAGTATTGAGTCTGTCTGCAAGGTGAGGTGTTTTCTCAAATGGCGGTGTGAAGATAACTTGTAGGTGATCTGCAAAGGTATTTGCTTTATCGCTATCGGTACTAACAGGCGTATCACCCAATAAAATGGGGTAGGGTGTATTAGAGAATTTTCCACAAAGCGCATTGAAGCGGGACCAGAATTTAGTAGGATGTGATGTTTCAGACAGGGTGTTGCATGTCTTTACCCAGCACCGAAGTTTATAGGCTTTGATGTAATTGTGCACTGTACGTTGAAGTTGTTTGTGATGTCGGAGTGCTTCTGGGTTGCGAGTGTGGAGATATTCTCGATAGAGCTGACGTGAACGTTTGATCATGGAGAGATAGTGTGGCGGAAGTTTAGGCTGATATGGAACAGATTTCGTTGTCGGAATATACAAGTTGCTGGCTTCCTGGATTGCAGATGTAATGCGATCTACAGTCTGGTATAAATCGTCACATGTGGCCGGTTCTGTTATATCACTGGTGAGGTCTGAAATATGTGAACGATATTGATCCCAATTAGCTTTATCGTAGCGCAGGCTCACTCGTACTGGTAAAGAGGAAGGGGTTGTAGCTGAGTATGGTTTGTAAAAAAGCTTGATTGGTGCATGATCACTACCAAGAAGATCAAGGATTTCTACAGTGCAATGTGAGATAAGATTTGTGGAGACAATGACTATGTCAGGCTTGGTGTTTGAGATTGGGCGTGTAGCTTGTGGAAGATCAACAATAACCCCAGTAGTGTGGGTTGTTATGAAGTTAATGAAATTTGTCCGGTCACCATCGCTGCGGCTATGCATATTGAAATCGGCCATAATGATGTATCTATTGAAAGTATTGGAGATATATTGTACGAACTGCTCAGGTAATGGATGATTTGGTCTGATGTATATAGTTGCTAGGGTGATGATGACATTTTTGAAATAAACTGTGGCAAGGAGATATTCAGGAAGAGCTGTTGCAGTATACTGATGCTGGCGATAAGGGATGTGAGGGGAAATCCCTATGGCTACTCCCCCATTTGCCCGAAGTGCAGGTACGGGATTTGCAGAATGTAACATGGTATATCGTGGTAAACGGCAAGTACGAGAATTTGTTAGAAAAGTTTCATTGAGTAAGAATACTGTAACATGTTCCTCAAGAAGAAGCTGTTCAAATAAAACTTTGTGTTTTGGTAGTGATCGGATGTTCAGAAAGAGAAAGGTTAAAGCCATGATGTTAAACGAGTGAACTAGCATGTGATTTATGAAAATGAACAGTATTTCCGGAATAAGTAGCAGTAAAATGAACATGAAAAGTGGTTTTTGCTGCCAGAATGATTTGCTGTAGAATATGCGGCCTAATAAAAGGGTGGATGTTTTGCAAAGTTAGCGTTAGAAACGTCAATAGCTGGTCTAATGAGACAGGAGCGTCAATTGGATGTGGATGGGTTTGAACTGGTGCCGGTGGTCGCAAGGGAACAACGAGTTCAGGACGATCCTGAATAGGGTCTGGCTTTGCCTTACACTTGTAACTGTAGGTCGGATGCTGCTCATTACAAGTGGCGCATTTTGGTGGCAATTCCAAGTTAGCACAGGTCCGGGTGTTATGAGGACCAGCACAATAGCCACATTTACTGGAACTTTTACAATCGGATGTGTGATGGGAATTGTAAGCCTGGCAACGTTCACAGCGGACCGGCATTGGAACTGGTGTTCGGGATGGTTCGACTCTGTGCTTGTGATTATAAATGTATGCACCTGACGCTAGTAACTCATCAATGGTGTCTTGATGGTTTGTAAGCACACGAACCATATAAGTAGGACCTTTATCGTTTCGAATGCGTATTACTTTCGTAATAGTGTGGCCCTCTAGCTTGAGCTCCTCTTGGACCTCTTCATCTGTATAGGAGGGGTCGACCCCCCGAATAACGACAGATAACAATGGTGGTCGCTTTGGTGGTGGAGGCTGCTTACGTGTGGGGGAGTTCATAGATTGGATCTTCGCATTTGGACCAAAAGTGTCAATAGGCACTTTGTTTTTTATTGTGGTAAGGAGAGTTGGGTCCGGTGTTTTTAAAATGATACCATTTCTCGTATGAACAATTTCTGAAATCGCTGCTCGAGGGAGGTATTTGCGCAGTTGTATGGCAACAAACTTCGCATTGCTGAACTTGACATCAAAAGTAGTGAGCAACATGGAATGAACTGAAGGTAGAGTAGTTCCATCAGAATGATTTGAAGTTGTAGTTATGTCCATGGGAACTTGGTTTAGATCTGAGTTAGAAGAGAGATGTTGCTTTTTCGGAGGTGGAGACTGTTGCAGACGTTCGGCATAACTGTCTGTATGGTCTGATGGATGTGGCGATCTGCTGCGGACAGAACCAGAAGAGAGGACTGAAGTTGCAGAGGCAACTGAGGCTTGAGAACCTCGCCGCTGCTGAGATTTGCTAATAGTAGAAGTGTGGCTCGGATCCTTGCGGGTCCTGCCCTTCGGGGTGCTCTCGGAGGGTCCGGGTAGAACTTGAGGTAACCCTGTATGTTTGCCTTTCATCGTTTTGCCTGATCCTAGCCGTGGGTCTGCCATCGAAAATCCGCCCTTGGGCTGACGCCCAAATGTAAATACGAAGATGTGTGTCTATAAATGTGAGATGAACGATTTGATGATAAAAGATAGAATGATGATGATAGCTCCAGCACTGAAAAGCGCCGTCAATCCCAATGAGAGCGTATACGTGCTCAAGTAAATCGAAAAACCAAAGAAATAGCAAGGTCGTCAACTTAGAATCAAGTACGTCTGTTTACCTCCGTGGAGGATTATAATCAATTCGACGGTTGTTTTCTCACCTCAAAGAGGCAAGTAATCCAACCGTATATGAGAAGATCGCGACTAAAATAAATCAATAGGGATGGAATACCTAAGGGACTTGGTTATTTTTCTCCGCCAGCAACGGATACCCTATTTTTTTACCTGGTTAGAGATTCCAGGTGGCCAGTTCCAATTACAAGCGTTTTTTTTTTTTTTTTTTTTTTTTTTTGCTAGCCGAGGCTAGCCACCCGCTCGAGGGTTACGCCCTCCATGGGGAAAGGGAATTAAAGTAAAGGGACAGATGGAAAGGATTGGGAGATGGGCTAAGGGATATTCAAAAATGTTATATAACTTTATTTCTAAATAAATATATATATATATATATTAGGACATTACGATCTTTACGATCGTAATCATATGTAGAGGAGAGGAAATTGTACAATGAATTATATACATTAGTGAAAGTACTGTAGATAGGTTGCATGACAATGAGGGATGAGTGAGATAGTGATGAGATGAGGTGCAGTTAGACGACACAACACATAGGATAGTGTTAATGGACAGATGCTGATTATTCTTCTCGCTTGGGGGCTGCTCCAAGCATTAATGATAGACGGTGGGAAGCCCTGTTAGTGACAGAGGAGTTACTGTGCAGAAGATGAGGGTATGATATGCGATGGAGGGTGATCGAGAAGAAATGTTCTGGTGAGTGGAAGATCTGGATGATTTGGTGGTAAGGAATAATGATACATCGTGAAGAGAAGGGAGAGGGGGGAATGAGTGATGAGGTGAGTGATATCGAAATTGGTGTGAGCATTGATGGTATCTACGAGGAGTGGATGATGAGAAGAGAGGCGTTGCTGGAAGTATCGGAGGCGGAGTTTTTCTAAATGGAACCAAATGTGGGGAAAAGTCATGCGATCATAGAGCTCTGCAGTAGGACTGGGAAGTTTGATTCTGTAGGCAATTCTCAGTGCGTGACGTTCGAGGACTTTAAGTTTTCGATAATATGAGAGGGGTGCCGAGACCCAAGCAGGATGTCCATAGGTAAGCACCGGCCGAAGAAAGACTTTATAAGTGTTTAACAGTAACTCGGCAGAGAGACCCCAAGTGGTGCCAGTAAGACGTTTTAAGAGATTGAGTCTATTGTATGCCTTCTTGGTGACGTCCTGGAGATGAGCTTTCCATGTGAGGTGCCTATCTAAGATGAGTCCTAAGTATTTAACGGTGTTGGAGATTGTAAGACGGGTGTCGTGAACTGTGATCTGAAGTAAGTTTGGATTACGGTGAATTTTCGAGCGTTTCTTGGGAGGAAGAAAGACTATAGTTTGTGTTTTAGCGGCATTGATCTTTAGTCGCCATTTATCGCACCAGAGAACAAACGCGTCTATTGCTGGTTGTAAGGCTTTGTTGATTTGGTGTATAGTGCTGCCAGTTGCCAGAAATGCTGTATCATCAGCGTATTGAATTACAAGCGCCTGAGCTCCAACCTATAACTTTAGCTTTCACATCTTTCATTTACGGTTATGTGTGATTTCACGTTTAACAGAGACAAACATTTTAAGTATTTGAACCTTAAATAATCTAAATTAGTTAACTATATCTTTTTCATAAAGTTTATGATATAAAATTATTGTTCAAAGCCTTTGTATTTTAATAAGCCTTCTCTGAAATCAATGCATGTGATTTGTGCTTCCATCTTCCGAGTTCTTTTAAACTATAAGTTGAGGATATTTACATGTTTGTGGTCAGTCCTTTCGACAATGAGATCTCGGAAACTACAGGCTCTAAAAAGATGACGTTTTCACTGATCGATTGGAAATTTTGCGTAGATTGTCCAGTTCTAATTAAATATTTTTTAAAAAATATGGGCATTATTTCTGTATTACATTTTTACAGGAAGCGTTGAAATAAATAAAATAAAACATCATATTCTACGCGTTATACATTCCAACACTACATTGTTGTATATTGGGGTTGTATATGTCTCAGGCGTATGTTTCATGGCCAAATAATAATGAAAAAGGAAGTATAACCATTTCTCGAGTCCAAGATAAAGCTTTATTTTTTGTGTGTTTTGCCCAATGAACACCATATATCACTGACATTATAATTAATTGTATGTGTAATGTATTAGCTTATTTTAAAATGTATAAAACTATAATCATGCCTGTTGTTCTGTATGGTTGAGAAATATGGTCTCTTACTCGGAACGAAGAACATAGATTGAAAGTATTTGAGAACAAGATCTTGAGAGGAATATTCGGACCCAAGAGAAACGGGAATAGTGAATGGCGGAATCTTCATAACGAGGCTCGGTCATCAAATCTAGGAGGCTCAGGTGGGCAGGTCATGTAGCCAGGATGCAAGAAAGAACGAACGCTTTCAAAATCTTAACTGAAAGACCAGCAGGAGGACAATATTAAGATGAATCTCGCAGAAATAGGAATACAAATTAGAAACTGGATCCAATTGCCTAAGTATAGAAGTCAGTGGAGAGCTTTTGTGAACGCGGCATTGAACCTCCGGGTTCCATAGGCCATAGAGTTACTTAGTTTATGCATTTGCTTATTACATACTACACTCAGGAAGAAAGAAAACACAGATCATACATGAATTAAAAACCCCAACCGGAAGTAGGCTTAAATCTTGCAAACGGTACGGGATTTTGAAAAAGTAATCGAAAAAAATCTCCCCTTTATGGTATCTCTTGCCGATTTTTACCAAGACTTCTTTCACTTGTGTCTGCAAAAGGATATGTACAGATGTGGGGAATAACAAGGAGATTCATGCTCATATATGAATGATGCGCTGTGTAAAGAGCGCAGGTTCAGCTAATTATTATTATTATTATTATTATTATTATTATTATTATTATTATTATTATTATTATTATTAGTAGTAGTAGTAGTAGTAGTAGTAGTAGTCGTTGACATATTTGATGTTGTGTTTCATATGGATAGAAATGGGCTTCTGTTAAGATTTCTTCACCTAAAAAAAGAAGAAGAACATGTTTTGCGTAAGGGAACTTCGTCAACCTAACTGCTCGGATTCTTTTTCTTCAACCAACTTCAGGAAAGAGGTTACCATTGCAACCCATTTATATACTGTATATGCTGTATCTATGCACACGCATAACTTCCATATCGTTGCAGTGATTTTGATGATCCTTTTCTTGTTTAAAAAAGTGTTCTTTCTTTTCTGATGTTGCGTAAACTTGATAACGGTCTAACAATTGTCTTAGGAATTAGACCATAAAACTTCTCAATGGCTAACAGTGATTAGTATGCAAAAGTAAATGTACACATCTATTTACATCCGAAGAGCTCCACTTTCAGCATCTTCTGTACAACGTACTATAAAATGCTGTTACAATCATTGGGCAGAAACTTTCCGAAGAGAGGTCGCGGTGGTTCAGAGGTACAGCGTCCATGTCTGGAGTTCCTTGGTTCGATCCCAGCTTGTGCCAAGTGAATTTCGTTTCGGACAAACACTGTGTGCGTGGATTTTCTCAGGCTTCTCCCATTTCTTCATTCCACTATTTTATTTATTTCTCATCATCACCGTCTCCTTTAGCCTAGAAGGCACAAATTTGGGATGTAAAATTTATAAAGATTATTTTTTTTTTTTTAACTTTCCGGAGACACCGCATATGGAATTGGACTATTTTTTGGATAAAAGAGAAACATAGTATCATTTGTAGATATAAAACATTTTACGTAAATCCATTTAAAAGAAAATAAATGCTTTTTAATTAGTAGTGTGTGTGTCACTGTTAGGATGATGTGTGTCACCATTAGGTTGTCAGTGTTAGAATCATGTGTGTCACTTTTAGGAATATGTGTCACCGTTAGGACTACCTGTGTCACTGTTAGAGGCATGTGTGCCACTGTTAAGAGTATGTGTGTCATTATTAGGAATGTTTCTCACTGTTAGGACTACGCGTGTCACTCTTAGGAATATGTATAACCGTTGTGACAACTTGTGTCACTATTAGGACTACCTGTCATTGTTAGGACTATATATTTTACTGTTAGAGGCATTTGTGTCACTGTTAGAGGCATGTGTATCACTATAAGGAATATATTTGTCACTGTGAGGACTATATGTGTCACTCTTAAGAATATGTGACACCGTTATTGCAACCGGTGTCACCGTTAGGACTGCCTGTGTCACCGTTAGGACTATGTATTTTACTATTAGAGGCATGTTTGTCACTGGTAGGACTATGTGTGTCACTGTGAGCAGTACGTTTGTCACTGTGAGGAATACAGATGTGTGTTAGTGTTAGGAGTTATTGTCCCTATTTGAAGAAATCAACAACAATAGAAACAACTTACTACTTACATACTCATACTTCTTACATCATCATCATCATCATCATAGGTATTCTGCCTTTATTGGCAGGTCACTTGCCGCAGCTGAGAAGCTTCCATGCTCCACGATCCTCCGCTAACCTTTTCGTCTTCGCGTATGATCTTTCTGTTTTAATATCATCCATTAATTGTAGTCTCTTTCGCCCCCTCCCTCTCTTTCCCGCCACCATACCCTCTAGGACGTCCCTCATGATACAATCTCTTCTTAGGCAATGTCCCAACCAGTTTCTCTTCCTCTTCCTAATAATATCTAAAAGTGTTCTTTTCTCACCCACCATTTCTAACACTCTCTCATTCGTTTTCCGCTCGACCCAACTAACTCTTTCCATTCTTCTCCACACCTACATTTCGAAGGTTTCCAGTCGATTTTCGTCACCCTTACGCAATGTCCACGTTTCCGCCCCATACAGCACAACACTCCACACGAAGCATTTTATGAGTCTTTTTCTCAACTCTTTGTTCAAGGTCCCACAAAACAGACTTTTCTTTCTTTTAAAGGCTTCTTTCGCCATTCCTATCCTTGCTTTTATTTCACGTTCGCATTTCATGTCATTACTAAGAACACTACCCAGGTATCGAAAACTATTCACTTGTTCTATTTTTTCCCCTCCTATTTTTATATTTGACACAGACCCCTTCGTTCCAATCACCATGGCTTTTGTCTTCCTAACATTTATTTTCATCCCATATTCTTCAAAGCCCCTTCTCATTTTTTCTAACATTTTATTGATTTTCTTTTCAGATTCTGCAACAAGGGCCATATCGTCTGCAAATCTTATGCATCTAATCATTCTACCTCCTACCGAAATGCCATCATCATCATGTAGGCTCTTTTTTACTATCTCTTCTAGATAGACATTAAATAGTGTTGGCGAGAGACAGCATCCTTGTCGAACTCCCCTTCCAATTGTACTCTCTTCCGTCAGTTCTTCCCCTATTCTAACACTTACTTGTTGGTTCATGTATAAGTTTCTTATGAGTCTTCTATCTTTCCATTCCAACCCTATCTTTGTTAGAACTCCCAACAACAATTCCCAATTCACGCGGTCAAAGCCTTTTCTAGATCAATAAATACAACATACACCTCTTTCCCTTTTTCTATAAATCTTTCACCGATCACCCTTAATAATCCAATAGCATCTCTTGTGCCCTTGCCTCTTCTGAACCCGAACTGCTCTTCCTCAACATCTTTATTTGTTCTTCCATGGGTCTTCCATGGGAAGGGTCTTCGCGTTCTTTAAGCTATTCCGATACCTGTCCTGAATCATAACGTAGTCTATCTGATATCTTCCGCCGTCTATTGGTGATTTCCTTGTATATCTTCTTCTCTTGTGCTGATTGAATCAAGTGTTCCCAATTACTAGTGAATTCTGTCTACAAAAATTCACCAGTCCCTCTCCCTTTTCATTTCTTTCGCCTAAACCATATTTGCCTACGATACTACCTTCCTGTTTTTCTCCCACAACTGCATTGAAATCTCCCATTAGAATTATGCATGCACCCTTCTTCTCCCTATCTATAATTTCTTCTATTTTCTCATAATTTTCCTCTACTTCTTCATTTGCATGCGAAGTCGTCGGTGCATATGTCTTATTACATAGAATATATATATTTTATTTGAGCATAATAATAATTAAAAAACTATCAGCTTTTCAGGCTGACAACGAACGACACTGTTTTTAACGTCATAAAAATGAGTTTTTCTCGATTTTATCGAAAACGACACATGGGAATACATCGTCAACGACCTCATTTTGTTCACAATGATGCGATATATCGATTAATTATATTATAGTGAAACATAGAATAAAGTCTGAGATTTAATAATATTTTAAGGCTATATCTAAATAATTATCTACTATGTGCTGTTGTCTTGCTAATATCACATTAAAGACCTCAATGAAAGTATCATTTTCACGTTATCGTACAGTGTCAATTTTAATTTTAGAAAAGAAAAATAGGTTTTTCTCGAAAACTGCGCATCAGGATTATAATATTGTTTCAGTTACAATGAGATCTATTAATTCATACATGTCTCATTTTTTCGACATATTTTTTCCTCTTATTAAAAGCCAATAATATTGTGGAATTTCCCATCTAATTTACAATACCATATACCAAATAAAGGGCGTAACCCTTTCAGCAGGAGCTAGCTAAGGTTAGCAAATATATATTATATACAATAAAAAGACAAATTCTGACCAAATCATGTTATCTAATAAATAATAGCGTTACAGTTTTGGCAAACTACCTTCGCCTTCATCAGATACATTAAACATCAGATTACGTGTCTGATGAAGGCGATGATAATTTGCCAAAACTAAAACGCTATTATTTATTAGATAATATGATTTGTTCAGAATTTGTCTTTTATTGTATACAAGAAGTTCCAAAGCTAAAATGAGTGGTATTCAGACAAGATGTAAAGAGAAAGTACGGAGAATGTAGCTGCACAGTGCCATTTATTAACGTTGTATCCATTTCGACTAAACGGCGTGATAAACATCTTGGCATTTGAAGGCAGCGCTCCAAGTTCCCTTTAAATGCTGCTAGCAAATGAGAGGCCAGCGGTATTGCCACGTTTATTTTAGACTATCCACATCTATCTCCTGTCACCTGATCGCGCTGTAGTTTGTCTGCTTATCCATAGCCACACCCCTTTACCACTTGGCAACGTCACGCCAGAGCTTGCGTTTTATTCGTTTAGCTGAAATGCCAAGATGTTTGTCACAGGCCTTAGTAAGCCCCATAACCTAAACCTTTAGTCTTTGTGAGTTTGAACAAGTTGTGACATGTTAGTTGGCTTCCAGAGGCAAAAGAGTGAGAAGTGAGTTAAGAGTATTTGTCGCGTGCCAATATTAAGTTTCGGTTTAAGCTGCAACAAAAATAGTGCCAAAAAGCTCAGGGATTGTCAGAATCAGGGTATGGACATAAAGCTGTAGCATTGAAGACTGTTTACAAGTACTATGAGCGATTCAAAAGCGGCAAGGAATCGGTTGAAAACGAGGAACGATCGATACGTCCTTCAACGTCAAAAACATGGAAACATGCCAAAAACAAGTCACAAATTATTTGTTCGAACAGGCGAATGACTATTCGAGAGCTTTATGAAGAACTAAACATCTCGCATAGGTCCTTGAAAAGGATTTTACATGGCAGTTAAATGGGGAAATGGCTTCCTTCTTCTGCACGAAAACGCGCCGTGCCACACCTCATTTTTGATCCGCGAGGTTTTGACCGAAAAAAATATGTACTCCACATTCAATGTACTCTCCAGGTATAGCATCATGCAACTTCTAGCACTTCCCCAAAAATTAAAACCGTGCTTAAAGGAAAACGATTTGACATTAACGATTCTTGACATTTGGAGGGTCACGTTCAGATAAGGTGAACTCATTTCCAAAAGAAGCCTTCCAGAAATGTTTCCAGTCATGGATTGAAACGTTGGGATAAGTGCGTTGCTAGCCAAGGACAGTACTTTGAAGGGTATTAAATCAAATTTTATGTAAGCTTTTTACTATGTTTCTAATAAAATTCCATGTAAGTTTATTACTTTGTTTCTAATAAAATTCCATCTAAGCTTATTACTTTGTTTCTAATAAAATTCCATGTAAGCTTATTACTTTGTTTCTAATAAAACTCCATGTACGCTTATTACTTTGTTTCTAATAAAATTCCATGTAAGCTTATTACTTTGTTTCTAATAAAATTCCATGTAAGCTTATTACTTTGTTTCTAATAAAATTCCATGTAAGCTTATTACTTTGTTTCTAATAAAATTCCATGTAAGCTTATTACTTTGTTTCTAATAAAATTCCATGTAAGCTTATTACTTTGTTTCTAATAAAACTCCATGTAAGCTTATTACTTTGTTTCTAATAAAACTCCATGTACGCTTATTACTTTGTTTCTAATAAAATTCCATGTAAGCTTATTACTTTGTTTCTAATAAAATTCAATGTAAGCTTATTACTTTGTTTCTAATAAAATTCAATGTAAGCTTATTACTTTGTTTCTAATAAAATTCAATGTAAGCTTATTACTTTGTTTCTAATAAAATTTCATGTAAGCTTATTACTTTGTTTCTAATAAAATTATTCACCGTATTTTTTTTTATCACACACATATATAAAGTAGAGTTGACAAAGGAATCTGTGTATTTTATTCTTGCTCACTTCCTATATCAAATGTCACAGCACAAAGATTTTCAGGACCTGGTACTTGAAGAGCTTCAAAGCACTAGATACGTATCTCATTGCAAAAACTTTTGAAAATTCAACTCTATTCTTCGCTGGAGACTGGAAAAAAGATTTCTGTTCTTAAGAAATAAAATGTCCTTGCTATTTTGGTAGGTTTAGGTGGATTCAGTTGTTCCTGAATTCGTGGTGTTGACTTTCAACCATCCTCTAGAGATGGTGATCCATCAATCTTGCGCGGAGGATTCTTTTGGTCCACTCCACGGGGGTTTCCTTTGTATCCTCGATTTATGGATTCTTTTCTTGTTATCTTTACATTCACAGGATTTTTTTCATGTCTTTTCGCTGTTCTTTCTTTCTTTGGTCGTTCAACAACACCTAGCAGACAATTGAATTCGGACGGATGGTGGGACATAAAAAAAAATCGAAGTACTTTATTCTTTTATTTTTCATTTTCTGAAATCTTCGTCTCTGGTACGGAATGAAAATACGAAATACTTCTGAGTCTTGTCAATGTTTCTGAGGAATTCAGGTCTTAAATTGCGTTTGATTTGTATTTGTTGAAGATGGAAATCTCTCTCTAAATATCCTTAAACTCTCTTCCTCTTTCAATTTCGTAAAATAATTCATTTCTATATCTTCTTCATATACATTGGTGACTTTCAGAAAACTGCATACAAAAAGTAGTAGTATCACGTGCACACCACGTGATGAAGTTTGGTTTCTATAGTGTGATATTCTCTTAATTAATATTGAAACCGGAAATGGTGGTATATTTCTACCACTTTTCGTTTTAGTACAGAGATTAGGTTACAAATGGAATTTATTTTTTCTATCGCTTAATTGATTACAGTAAACCGCTTCTCGCTATATATGACCGTTTTTACTCAATAGGGATCAACGTTAAAACCGGAAGTGATTGATCTTGCTATTTCCGGCTTCAATAAACGGTTAAGAGAGATGATTATGCCTATACTTAAAGAGCTAAATCGATTTAAAAAAATAGTTTTTCCCTATTTTTTCAGAGATGGAGTGGGCCAATGATCGTGGGTCAACAGGACGTGACTTGCTGCACCCCACCTCCCACCATGATCCACTCTTACCCACCAATCCACTCTGCTGTCTCTCTAGACAGCATCTTCTTTACGTTGGTGAATTTGTCTACTTTCAACGCCACCATTTTCTTTCTTTTTTATTTGTATCTATTTACTTACCTGAGATGAGTATATCTAAGTGAAAAAAAGAACTTCAGGCACTTTTGGATATTAATATTTGTAGTTGTAATAATAGCAGTAGGATGTGCTATTTGGTTTTCGATACATAGTCGAATTGTACATTTTGTTTCCTTTAGTCTATGTAGGCTTACTTTACTTAGATTTGAGACTTTCAAATTTCATCTTATTTTTCACTGGAAAATATCCGTAATTCAATCAGGAAATAATTATATATGATAACTAAATTGAAATGTATCGTAATATGGCCAATAACAAAAAACTTTTACCATTTTATATCGTAAAGGTCCGGTCCACCGGTATTGTAACAAGAGTGGTGCTTGAGTGATTGACCGTAGCAATTCAAACTCCGATTAGTGATAATTTCACAACCTTGTTTTATTACAAGTGTACACTCTTTAGTCAGTGGAGAAGAGGGCGTAGATCTAGTGTCAAATTTAATGACGATGAGCTTTGGTGGGTGGTGGGTCAGTGGATCATTTGTCAAGTTTCGATTCATCCATGCAATCTCTGTATCTCTTATCATGTTTGCTCTATGTTGACCGATATTAAAAGTTGTTGGTTGCTAACACTTCCGGTTTTAGTAGACAGTTACAGATGGAGATGAAATGTATTGTTGGAACACTTAATCTATTGCAGGAATGTGCTTCTCTCTGTGTACTGTATTACTTGAATCATTTTGAAAATATTTCTGTGTACTGTAAATATACAGGGTGTTAATGAACTATATCGACAAACTGTAAGAGGTGACTCCTTACATCAAAATAGGATAAAAATTTCATGTGGACCCTATGGCGAAAAGTGCATAGTTTCAGAGCTAGGGCTGTCCAAAATCGCGGAAAACCCAAATTTCAAGATGACCTATTTCGAATTCGAGAGACTGTGCATGGTGGTCGTTATCAGCGTAAAGGAAGTCATTCATACGCAATCCAAAAATGCATATTTCATTAATGTTCAATTCATGTTCAGAGTATTTCTTGCAGGGTGACATTCCCAGACATGCCATCAACCGAATTTTGAGGTATGCTTTGACTTTATGATTGATCCAAAGTAAGCAAAGTAAATCTTGATAGCAGTGAACACGGAATCGTTTGGCGCAATGTCGGAAATGTTAAGAATCGTCAGCAGCATGGTCTTCCGTACTCGAGGAAACGCATGTTGCGATGTTTTCTTTCACGCTTATAAGTGAACAAAACGTGAAATATACTATGACAAAATACACGCTATTCCGAACACAAAAGAACATGGAGCTGCATCTTACTAACACTTCCGAACTTCCCTCCGAAGCATTGAATGTCCATTGTTATCAAGGCTTACCTCCTGCCTACTTTGTATCCTTCTTGAAATGAGGGTATATCTGACAATTCTATTGAGAGCATATCTGAGAATTACACCCTGTAGGGAATACCCTGTACACCTATTGAAAATTGATGAAATGTGCGCTTTTGGATTGTGTATGCGTGGCTTCCTTTACGCTGATTAGGACCATCATTCACAGTTTCTGGAATTCGAAATAGGCCCTGGTGAAATTTAGTTTTTTCGCGATTTTTGACAGCCCTAGCTCTGAAACTATGTACTTTTCGCCATAGGTCCATATGAAGTTTTTCTTTTATTTGGATGTGAGGAAGCAACTCTTACAGTTTCTCGGTGTAGTTCATTAACACCCTCTGTAATTTGCATTGCTCTCTTCATTTGATCATTGATCTTCCTTTTCTCTTGACCTTTTTGTATCGATTGTGATGTGTTTGATTGAGAAATGCCAGTATCAATAGATGATATTTCGTTGTTAGACTAAAGAAACGTCGAATACTTTGAGGATTGAGGGATAAATATTGGCCTGTACATCCGCTTACTTCCGAACTGAATTTACGGTCATGATTTGAAGCCGATGTTAATCATGCTCTTTTTAACGTCACTGTTACATAAGAAGGTAAATCAAACTTCAATTACATTGACGCTAATTATCAACATTGTAACAAAAAGAACAGTATGCAGCAGGGTTGCCAACCGTCCCAGTTCTATCGGGACTGTACCGACTTATTTGTCCCACGTCCCTACCGCACACTTGTCGGGACGCATATTGTCCCGATTTATCGATTTTTAAAGTTAATTAATATTTTATTGGGCCATTTTTACTAAGTAATAACTTATTATTTTATATGTACACTTTCATGTATAGAATCCATTTAACAAATTTGTGTTCTAATTTAACTCATGTTCTGGACAAATGTTCGGAACCGTTGTTCAGTCGACTTAATAAGTGCTGAGCTACTGATAACTTGTAGCTACTGATAACTTGGATATGTCTTGTGCTGAGTTTATCTCAACTTATAAGACCAACAAGAAATTGAACAAGGCTACTAAGAATACCGAAAAATACATTTTTAAGAAATGCTAAATTCTGCAGGAAGAACACAAAGTCTCTCTTTTGCATTTTAAATTTAGGTTTACCAAAGGGGATAGCCAAAGAAAAGACTTGTTTAGTTGGTAGACTGTTTCAGTCATTCCCTAAAGGAACTCATTTGTTTGTGATAAAAAAAAACAAACATTCTATATAATTTTATTTTTAAACGTTGTTTATGTTAAATAAATTACAATTGTTTTGGTTTGATGCACTCATTTGTGATAAAATAATTCTATATTGTTTCGTCTCTAAACTTTGTTTACGTTAAATAAATTCCAGTTGTTTTGGTTTCAATTTGTTGCATATATTGCTTATACCTAGAGGATGAGCAGTGGGTGGGAAAATACGAAGTGCTGCATTCATTCAAACAATAAAATAGTAACTTTTGAACTAAACGACAAATCGCGATCAAATTTTCAACATAGATAAGGTTCGGGTCTGGAATGTATTTGTCATTTCACTTTTACAGTGCAACGAAGGGGAGGGGAAGTTGGGAGATATATGTTAAAAAATAAAAATAAAAGTGACTGTCTTTGTGACTTCACCATGGTTAAACCACCCGCTCGATCTGAATAAAATTTTTAACATAGATGAGGTTCCGATCAGGGGTGCTTTTCATTATATTATTGTAACTATAGAAATTAGGGCAGGGGCAGAGAGTGGAGAGATATATAGAAATAAATAAAACTTAATAACTCTTGAACCACCCAACCGAATTCGATCAAATTTTTAACAGATGAGGTTTGGGACTGAAAAAGTTTTCTTTTTATTACACTTTCACTTTAATGGTAGAACTTAGGGAGGGGAAGGAAAGATTTATATATAAAAATAAATAAAACATATGGATATATAAAAATAAATAAACCTTAATAACTCTTGAACCGCCCAACCCATCTCGATCAAATTTTCAACACAGATGGCGTTCCGAGGTGGGATAATTTTTATTATTTAACTTTGACGGTGCAACATAGAAGAGGGGGAGGAGGAGATATATATAAAAAACAAAAATGAAAGTGATTGTCTTTCTGACTTCATCACTCTTGAACCACACGATCGGTCAAACTTTCAACAAAGATGAGGTTCGGGCCTCTGATGGTATTTATCTATTCACTTTCAAGATAGAACGTAGGGGAGGAGGGAGAAGTTAAAAAATACAAGGTGCGGCTATTAATATCCAGGACTGACGTCACAGCACGAAACTGATCACTTGCCCGAGAGAGGCGCTACTGGTATCCGGAAGGTAGTACATCTGCACATGCTACCCGAAGCGCGCACCAGTTGGAAACAAGAGCTTGGCTAGGAAAGATGCATGGAAACATATCTGGCGCAGTGTTGTTGTTGAAATGGTAAAGTGGTGTTGTGGAAGTGCAGAAATTGAGAAAAGGGTGAACATCAAATTCTGCTTCAAACTAGGCAAAAGTGCGACAGAAACACATGCAATGTTGAAGCAAGTGTATGGTGAGCAAGTATTATCCCGTTCTCGCACACTTGAATGGTATGGATGTTTTCGGGACGGACGTGAAAGTGTTGAAGATGACGCCTATACCGGAAGGCCGATTTCCGTGCGTAGGCCTGAAAAAATTGAGAAAGTTCGCGAGCTTGTAACGTCGGATCGGCGACTGACTTTTCTAATATTGGCCAGTGAACTGAACATCGACAAAGAAATAATTCGCCAAATTCTGACGGAAGACCTAGGGAAACGCAAGGTGTGTTCCAGATTTGTCCCGCACTGTTTATCGAACGAACAAAAGCAATTCACAATGGACGCGTGTGGTGAAGTCATCGACAACGTTGACGCTGGCCCTGCTTTCCTGGATTCGATAGTAATGGCTGAATAATCTTGGTGCTACGAATACGACCCCGAAAACAAGAGACAGAGCGCAGAATGGCGGTCTCCCAGCTCCTCCAAACATAAAAAGTTTCGATTTCAAAAATCAAAGGTCAAAGCCATGTTAATCCCTTTCTTCGATAGTGAAGGACTTATTCATCATGAATTTGTTCCACCTGGCACGACTGTTACAGGACAGTATAACGCAGAAGTTCTTGCCCAACTCCGACAAAGAATTCGCAGAGTACGTCCCGGTTTTCGACAGAATGGGAGTTGGTTTCTGTTACCTGACAACGCCCGCTCCCACATTGCGTTGCCAGCGAAGCGGTTTTTGGCCAAGCATGAGGTCATGGAGCTCCATCATCCGCCATACTCCCCTGACTTGGCACCCGCAGACGTTTTTTTGTTCCCACAACTCAAAACTGTAATGAAAGGAACACGGTTTGTGGATGTTGAAGACACCAAGAAGCACGTGACGTCCACATTGAAAAGCCTTCCGAGAGAGGACTTTGAAAGTTGTTTCCACAACTTATACCGCCGAGCACAGAAGTGTATTACGGCAGTTGGGGATTACTTCGAAACATATTGTAAGGACCCCACATCACGACAAAAGCACATGTCAACACAACACGTGTTATTGATTGTAAACAGCGTAGCAGACGAGAAGCCGACCCGAAAGACACCGAGGAACGCCGAAAGAAGACGGACCTCACGAAAGGACCCGAAGAGGACAGATAAAAGCCCAATCACAGAGGGACCTGATATCAGTCGACCAACTGATCGTAACCTATCCTGAACCCTGGAGGCTGCTACGAAGCTAAGAGGATCTACCTATATACCTCGTGAGGGCTGTTATGAGCGGAGGATTCCTAGAACCGAACCTTGAGAAACCTGGAGGCTGCTATGAAGCTAAGGGGATCTACCTACATACCTCGTGAGGGCTGCTATGAGCGGAGGATTCCTAGAACCGAACCTTGAGAACCCTGGAGGCTGCTATGAAGCTAAGGGGATCTACCTATATACCTCGTGAGGGCTGCTATGAGCGGATGATTCCTAGAACCGAACCTTGAGAACCCTGGAGGCTGCTACGAAGCTAAGGGGATCTACCTATATACCTCGTGAGGGCTGCTATGAGCGGAGGATTCCTAGAACCGAACCTTGAGAACCCTGGAGGCTGCTATGAAGCTAAGGGGATCTACCTATATACCTCGTGAGGGCTGCTATGAGCGGAGGATTCCTAGAACCGAACCTTGAGAACCCTGGAGGCTGCTATGAAGCTAAGGGGATCTACCTATATACCTCGTGAGGGCTGCTATGAGCGGAGGATTCCTAGAACCGAACCTTGAGAACCCTGGAGGCTGCTACGAAGCTAAGGGGATCTACCTATATACCTCGTGAAGGCTGCTATGAGCGGAGGATTCCTAGAACCGAATCCTTGAGAACTCTGGAGGCTGCTATGAAGCTAAGGGGTCACCCATACAGAACATAATAACCTGCAATCCATGGTCATTATAGAGACACTTTGTTGTTAGAACTTTTGTAAACACAAAAGATTAAATTTTATGATAAAATTGGTGAACGGATAAAATCTAGATCCATCATTGACTCTACCTATAAGTCATTAACTAACTAACTAACTAACTAACTCTATGGCCTATGGAACCCGGAGGTTCAGTGCCGCGTTCACAAAAGCTCTCCACTGACTTCTATCCTTAGCTAATTGGATCCAGTTTTTACTTTGTATTCCTATCTCTGCGAGATCCATCTTAATATTATCCTCCCATCTGCGCCTAGGTCTTCCTAATGGTCGTTTTCCTATGGGTCTACCAATCAAGACTTTGAAAGCGTTTTTACTTTCTTCCACTCTAGCTACATGACCTGCTCACCTAAGCCTCCTAGACTTGACGACCCTAACAATGTTGGGTAAACCGTATAAACTATGTATTTCCTCGTTATGAAGCTTCCGCCATTCCCCATTCTCGTTCCTCTTGGGTCCGAATATCTTTCTCAAATACTTTCAGTCTATGTTCTTCCCTCAGAGTAAGCGACCATGTTTCGCAACCATACAGAACAACAGGCATGATTATCGTTAAGTCATTACAGTATTAAAAGGGTACGTTTTCCACATTATCTGTTCTGGTGTTATTAGAGCAGTCCTGGAAATTAATAGCCACACCTTGTAGAACGTCATAACTCTTGAACCACCTGATTGATCTCGATCAAATTTTCTATCTAGAGGAAATTCAAACCTGAGATATTTTTTGTCATATCACTTTGACGGTATAACTTAAGGGAGAGAGACATTTAAAAATGATCTAAAATGGTCGATGTTAGTGTCGAATCTATAATTTTTGGGGTCGCTGCGACGAGCAATGACACTTCCGATGTCGTACTCCGCAACATGGGAGGAGGGAACATATAAAAATCATCGAAAATGACCTGTATTAAAGAGCAATTAGTAATAGTAAAAAGTAACTGACTAACGAAACATATTACTATATTTTTATTAATTTAACCTAGAGAAGTGGGTAATTGATGCTAGTATATTAGTATAGTAGTAGTATACGAAAAAAACCCATCATATTTCCCAAAATAAAAAAAAAACTGGGTTTAAAACGAAGGGAAAAACCCAAAAATATTTTCCTGGTTTTTTGCCAATCACTAATTGTGTGTGTTGAGGATACGAGTTTAATGTTATTATTATTATTATTATTATTATTATTATTATTATTATTATTATTATTATTATTATTATTATTATTATTATTATTATTATTATTATTATTATTATTTCTTCAGCATATGTACAATGTTCATAATGAGTATCAGTTTACGTAATAGAATATTTTGTTGAAAATAATATTGGTTACGAATCGTGAGGAAGACCCTTAATTAAGGTAAACCAATAGAACTTATATAAATGTCAACGTTAACCGCAAATTTTCATAGAATTCTATTTGTAAACAACTATTGATAAATATTTAATTTTGATTCTGTGATATTAACAAATAGTTTCCTGTTGTTTGGTGTGTTTTCATTCTTGTGGCCTGGAAGGAAATTAATTATGAAACCAATTTATCACTAATATAATGGAAATTGGCAACATATATGGAATATCTTATTTGTACCTAATAATCCACAATTACAAAATTCTCTAGCGGAGGTACAAAGTGTACATACTGAGATCAATAAGCGTACAAACAATATTAATTTTCAAAATTTTGACTGGAAGTCTTTTTATTTACTAAGGAAAACCACATCTTATTGCGGAAATGGTTTGTGGCGTGAATTAACCATGTATGATTCTAAGAATCAAGCGCCAAGGAACTCAAACTGTGGCGTGATATTTATGAAAATGAACCTATGACGATAATATGAATATGTTACTATGCACTAGAGATGCAAAAAAGCCGGCTTTTTTGAATCGATAGTTTTTTTCACATAAAAAGCCGGCTTTTTTGGGAAAAAACGAGAATTTTGGAAATTTTGGCTTTTTTCATTTTCACGATTTTTCTATTTAAATAGCTTTCTTATAGTATATTCTATAGTTAGATAAGAATTCCATGACCTAAATGCCATATTTCGCTCTGAAATTCGCCATTAAGATGGATGGAGCACATGTTTTACGAATTAAAGCTAACATAAAGAATGTAGTATTTGAGGGCAATTTTAGAGGCTATTTAACTTTATTTTAACTTTTGAGTTATCGACATCTTTTTTCTTCTCTAGATCATTTTAGGTTGTCATCCGTGTTTCATTTCTAAGAGCTTTTAGTACTCTAGCTTCTAGCGCAAAAGTTAAACTTGCCCGTTTTTCTATTTATCCGTCAAAGCATACGTTTTTCAATATATCCGTCAAATCGTACTTCCACATTTCTGTTATACTGTAACTGTGAAGTGATTTAGCAATAATTTTCCGGACACAACCTTGAATAGCAATTTATACAAATAATCAGTAGCGGATTTAGAAAAGTACTTTAGGAGGGTTTTTTCTGATTGTATCGTTTCCTAAAAAGTCCTAATTTTATTTGGGAGGTGCTTGAAGTTTATGAGTAGAGGCAGTGGCGGCGGTTGGAGGTTAAAAGTGCGGGGGTTAAGACATGATCTGAATATTTGCATATACATGTTAGTTTTCCTGCTTGTTTCTAATATTTTGTTTGACAAAAGGTTGTATAGCTAATAGGATACTATATTTTTCAGTTAAAATACCGTATATAGTATTTCACATTTTATGGAGAAGAGCAACGCCAGTAGGTAGTAGCCCTTTGTACTCTTAAAAACAAGTGTAAGAAGAGATTTGATTCCTTGCTCATGAACATCTTAAAATTCTGTCTGGAAAACTGTGTGATCAGATTATTGAATAACAAATTTGCAAAACAAATAAATAGAAAGAATAATATTAATCATAGTAATAAATAATGATGCTTGTTTTGCAAAAGTCATATTCGAGCAGGGATTAATTTTTAATTCCTCACATGCTCTTAAATGTATGTTATTACTCTTAGAAAATGAAAGACAATAAATACTACAAGCATATGTTACGACATTTAAAGAAATATTTACTTTGCAACTTCCCGAAACATGTTTGTTGCAATTAGGTGCAGTTTTCACTTTCAGGGAGCGCATCGAAACACAACAATACTTAGAATCACTCCATACTCCAGTTATACAAAATACTAAAACCTAGAATCATGTTGAATTCACTAAATTTAATTGTATATACACTCGTACACCCCTAACACAACTTCACTCATATATCGCACTACAAAACAATGGAAAAGATAGAAGTTGTTTCTTATTACGTTTTTTCCCCTTACTTTAGAAAGAAGAAAAGACATTTTAGGAACTGTCAATTTTTGTGCAATTAAAAAATAACCTGTGAAAGACTTTTTTTTCTTTCGCAAAATGCTCTCTGGTTAGTTTCAATCACAGAGGGACCTGATACCCTTAATATATCGAGCCCTTGTAAGAAGTGAAAGTATGCTGAATTTTTTGTGCTCCAATAGGTTAATTTTGGGGTTATAATTTGTGGCAATTAAAATGCAATTCCTGTAGTTTTCTTTACTCCACGGGAAGACAACCAACACATACTCACGTAACGGCAAATATATGGCACCATTTCTTTCTATGAACCAGTAAATACATACAAAAATTTTACTTTTCTAAATAAAACTATATAGATTAATGGGTTACTTCAAAAAAGTGCGAGGGCAACTGCTCCCCTTTGTCCCCCTAATCGCCGCCCATGAGTACAGGCATAATTAATATTTTGTTTCGTTTATATGTTTAGCAATAATCTTCCGGATACAACCTTAAAAATCATTTTATACTGAGAATCAGTGGCGGATTTAGAAAAGTATTTTGGGAAGGGTTTTTCTTACTAATGTTTAGTTTTTCTAAACATTCGTAATTTTTATTTGACAGGATCTTAAAGTTTATGAGTAAAGGCATAACTAATAGATATTTCGTTTCTTGCAGACATTCCGTAACTTTGGGGAACAGCTTCAGACCGCCCCCCTAACCTTCGCAAAACCGTCACTACTGGTAATTAGTAATAATAACGATTTAAAAACAATAAGAAAGGAAGTCGGCCAACTCACAGTACACGCACTATTTCTACATTCACAGATGGAATGAAGAAAAGCTTTGTCAGAATGGTCGAATGCTGGTTGAATCCCGGACTTCCCGATAGAAGCGCAAAAGCTAATCACTCAGTCATGTTTGTTGTGCAGTTGTATTTAGCTTAACTTAACTATATTCCGTAGTCCTTTTTCTTGGGGAGGGGGGGGGGGAGTTTCGTAATGATATGTTGAATTCCTCTTGTTAAAAATTCAGAAAACTTGAGGATTGGGTAAACCGTGATGGTGGTTATACAAACCTTAACTGTAGAATTTCAAGAATATACAGAACCAAAAACTAGATCTGCAGCCTTTAATTGTACCATAAAAATCTAAATATTTCTCTTATGTTTTATTTTAATTTTATTTTGTTTCAAAAAGAGGGTATGGAATATTTTGAAGTAAAAATACTACATACTATTTTGCTATTTATTTGTGTATTTTTTAAAAAGAAGTGTTTACATTTAGGGTTGGCTGGTTTACACCAACTTTTTTTTTTAATAACTGGTTTAAACCAAAAATATAAAAAGAATGAAAAATGCGAATCGCGTGAACTTCATGGTGACGTTTCCAGATATCAAATCACCTGCAATAGTTTTATTTCCCTTTCACCTTTTAATCAAGGTGTCCCATGTTCAATCCCCTGCGAACCACAATCCTTCTTTCATGTGTAAACGAAGTAGCGGTTCGGATGTCAGTTTAAGCGAAAGTCTTCTCCTTGATAACCTCGGTATTTCGTAAGGATGTTATGCCTAAACATACGAAACGAAACCAAATTGTACATTTCTGCATGCCTAAATGCCTGTTGTTTTATAAAGAAGCCAAGATTGCTCAAATATATTGATAGAAATTGGCAAAATTTATCGATTGCCTACGTAGCTTCCAAAATTAGCTTGGATTGGACTTTCAATGATATCTACGTACTAAATTTGTAATTTAATACCTCAGTTTTAGCGTACTGATTATGATACGTTGACCTTTAAATTTTACATGCAAAGCAAAAACAGGATTTTCCCGTTATTGTCTTACATTCCAAGTAATGACGGGATTTTCCCGATGGCTAGGGCGGGAGATTCTCAATTTAAGAAATTTACTGACCGGACTTCTTTAAGCTTATGGGAGTTCTTCCAGCATAATCCCGATGTTGCAAAATAACACCAAGGCGAAACAACTTATTTCTGTGAATATGTAATATAAATACATAAAGCAAAAAATTAAATAAAAAAAGCCTGGTTTAAACCAAAAAAGCCTGGTTTAAACATCCCCCAAAAAACGGGTTTTTGGCATTTTCAAAAACAACCATGGCTCTTGCCAACTCTGCTCACTTTTGTATATAAGAGGTTAAAAAATTCTTATTATATACATTGGTTAATCCTATGGAATTCATAATGTAAATATGTTGAAGAAAAATTGTTTGAAATATCTTTTCGAAATTCATAGTTTATTTTCGAGGTTTTATATTATTATCAGCATCAACCACTAATTAAATGACTTTTTGTGTTATAGAGAAGCGAAACAAAGTCTGCTTTATCAATTTAAAGCAGAATTTTGAAAAAAGCCCAAAATTTCCCAAGCAAAAAAGCGAAGCAGAAAAAACCGAATTTTTTTCCAAAAAAGCCTGTTTTTTTCCGAGCCCTTGCATCTCTACTATGGACAATAGTCCGTAACGTATGATATAATTTTCCTTTATGGCCAGATCTGCTTATTTATGTTATTTAGTTTGGACCAGGCAAAATATCTATGATTTTTACAGTTAATTTAGAGTATCAGAGGTACGTCATTGTGAATGAGTGTGTATCTAATCTATCTAATATAAATACACAATTGTTTGTGTGTCTGACTGTGTGCGGCCTGGGGACCAGACGAGTGGACCGAGAGTTACAAAATTTTGGTTATGGGTTCCTTGGTCCAGGCCCCAGACCAAGACGGAGCGTTTTTTTTTTAAAATTCGAACCAGGGGTCTCAGGGGGGAGTTTACCGGGACATGTAAAAGTAGTAAAAAAAAATGACCAATATTAGTGTCGAATTCATAGTTTTCGCGGTCGCTGAGATCAATGGTGACACATCCACTAGCGATCATTTGCAAATTCAGCTACCATTGTATGCGGGTCGGGGGCCACCTGTGTGTGTGTGGGTGGGTAGGGGGGTTACCGAGACATGTAAAAATAATCCAAAATGACCAATATTAGTGTCGAATCCATAGTTTTCGCAATGGCTGAGTTCAATGCTGATGCTTCCATTAGCGATGACTTTCAAACTCAGCTACCATTGTTTGCGGGGCGGATAGGGGGTTACAGAGACATGTAAAAATAATCCAAAATGACCGATATTTGTATCAAATGCATAGTTTTCGCGGTCGCTAGGATGAATGGTGATACTCTCACAGGCGTTGACTTTCAAATACAGATACCATCGACTGGGGGCCAGAGGCGTTTTTTTTTTAAATTCGAACTAGGAGGGCTCATGGGGCGTTTACCGGAATATGTAAAAGTAGTAGAAAATGATCGATCTTTTTTTCATTTGTTGTTCTTTTTGTGTACATAGATATTTTATCTGATCTGTGCAAAGAATGGGTATTTCCTTTATAAAAATACTTTGTAAATATTAAGAAGGTAAATGTTAAAGTATTTTCGAAATTTAAATATATTGTATTCTGAGTGATGTCACTTTGAACAGTTAGTTAATAAATTGCGTTTAAACAATTCTTTATTACGTCAAAACGAACGTAAGGCATATAGAGGGTGTTTGAAAACAGCATCGACAACGTTTGGGAGGTGATTCCTGACACCAAGATACGACGAAAGGTATAGACCAATCTGGGTGCACAAATGCTTCATTTCGGACATATAGGGTGCCGAAAACATGAAAAATGAATTTTAAAGATCCATAGTTCCAAAACTATGGAACCTACCGTAGTCGGGTCAAGATTTCACTTACGAACTAATATGTGCGCTATCCAAAAATACATGTTTCAGGATCCTAGGGTACTCACGCAACAATTTTGTAGAGACAGTGGGTACGTGCATATAATTTGAAGTACTCACCAACTACCTCTATAAAAATTGTTTGCGGAAGTACCGCAGGGTTGTGTAACATGGATATTTGGATAGACCACATACTAGTTCCTAAACAAAGTCTTGACCTACTACGGTAGGTCCCATAGTATTAGAGCTATAGACCTTTAAAGTTCATTTTTTTAAATGTTTTCTGCAGCCTATAACTCCGAAAGGAAGCATTTGTGCACCCAGGTTGGTCTATACTTGTTGTCTTATCTTGGTGTCAGGAATCACTTCTCAAACGTTTTCGGTGTTGTTTTGAAACACCCTGTATATAACGAAGTGTGAATAAAATTAACGTTATAAACCATATGAAAGAAAGTACCAAAAGAGAAACACTCAACTTTCAAAACGTAACACACAAAAAGTGTGGAAAACGCATATTTCCTACTATTGTTACTCTCAGGCAGACGCGCACACAGAAATTTTTGTTAGGGGTGGTCTAAGCTTTACGGGCGTCCAAGACTACAAACCACTACGTCACGTCTATGTAATATCGAACAGGTATTATTCTGCACCCGAAAAGACGTTCAATAATTGTGAAATGCTTTCATCTATAGATTTTCAGGAAAAAATGTAGAACTATATTGTATTTATAACAGAAAGAGTACAAATGAAGTGCAAGATCAAAGTTTCATGCTACACCAATCATTTTCCTGTTAAACGAGTATAATTTTATTGAGAAAGTGTACAGATGTATGTTGAGTTTGGAAGTTTGGGACGTAGGTCCGGACCCGATGGACCCCCCCCCCTCCCTGTGGATTCGCCTTGACTTTCAGTAGAAGGTGATCGTACAAAGGTGTGAGGAAACACTATATTTCTGACAAGCAGTATAATTATTTTCGATTAAGAAAAGCACTTATCCGTTAACTATTTTATAACCGAGAAAGATCGAAATTTACGGATAATTCATTGAGATTATCAAAAAAAAAGTAACGTGTGGTAAATTCATTTTTCATATCTTATAATTTTAGTAATTCATAACGTGGGAAATTCAAAAGAAAAAGGGACTTTTGGCCACTTAAAATGGGATTATAATGTTTCAGATTATCATTACTGAACATCACTCAAAGTTCTTGTTCTTATCAATTCATGAAGCGTTGAAATTATCTATGGGAAAAAAGGAATTTCCAGAGTCCTGATTTGCCAGAGACCATGCTAGTAATCATAATAAAACACATAAAGTAAATTGTAATGTGACAATGTGAGAACCATTTGTTATCAGCAGAGGAATTAGCAAAATAGCAAATAATGTCTTATTATGTTTTTTTCTTTCGCACCTTTTGAGAAGCCTTTGTTGGAAAAGTATTCAGCTACCGATAAGAATTAATGTCTAGACTTCGGTAACTTGGAACACAGAATTGGACCAAAATATTAGCTGGTTAAGGATTACACTTTTACTGGATAAATACCATGTGAAAATTTCTAGATTTAGCTATAAAATGGCCACATTGACACTATTAATTACGAACAATATTGCCAACAAGTTTGTGAATTTCCTTCTAAGATCAAAGACTTAAAACAATCAAAATTCACTGAAAAGGTTTAAAACCTATCAGAAATCTCACCAGACAGTGATATAAAAAGAAAAACAAAAACTGTAAATATCTTGCAGGCAGCACGGTCATACTTTAAAGGAGACAGTGATGATGATAGTGAATGAAATGTGCACATACCCACCTTCGTTAACGCGGCTACTCCCTAGGGACGTGCTACTGCGAATGTTATCCAAGTTCATCCTATTCTGAACAGAGACTCTTGCAAAACCAGCTAGCTTGTAGTGACCACCTAGTGTAAATTTTAGCGTGTTTTTCTTAGAAATTATCCTTTTAATGGCATATAAGTTTATTGACATATTATTTATGGATGTACAGTAAGTGAGCAGGAATATTGTTTACAACACATAAATTTGCAGGCATATTGTAAATCTGTACACAGGTGGCGAGCAGGCACAAAGCAAATAAAATACATTACGAGATAATTAATGATGTAATTTTTGAAGAATTGTTTCTCGTAGCACTCCTCAACTTTACGTATTTCAAGTGAGAAGTCGGCATGTGGCAACATAAGAAAAGTATAGAGCGCTTGAAAAAAACATTTTCACGAAGAAATGCAAATTTTACTGTTATATAAATTTGTTCCCTTATTCTGAATCAGTTCATAACTCTTTTTATTCCATTTACATTATCATAGTTTGCATTTGGTTGTAATAAACAATTTTATAAATATTGTATTTTCGTATCTACCATGAAAATGACTTACACACGTAGTCGTGGTGTCTTCCAAAAGGTTTATATATCCATTGGTTTAATTACTCTCTTACCATACAATTAACCAAAGGAAATGTACAACCAGCTGTTGCTTGAATCATACTTTTTATTATTCCTCTACAGGAATACCTTGCATAACGCGGTTTGCCAATTCATCTTTTAAATACAACAAAATAAAAGCAATAGATAGTATGCGTGCATACAGAATTGCTGTACGAGAGGTACTCAACATTTATTATCTCTGACGTAGAAGAAAATTTATTTTTCCAGAAGGTCACCGATTACAGAAATACACTTCGTCCACCTATGTTTTAGAACTGTTACACTTTAAAAAAAAAAGGCAACGATTGGTCAGCAAGCCATTGTTCCACAACATGTGTAATAACCACATTATTTTCGAATTTCTTCTCACGACCATTTTTTTTATCATTTGGTAGGAGAGGGAACTATCACCCAATACACTAACTTCTCCGTTGGTGTTAACCTTTGTTAGTCACCCAACACACTAACCATATTAACGTGCGTCTTCGTTGGTGTTAGCCTTTGTTATTGTCACCCAATACACTAACCATATCAACGTTCATCTGCGTTGGTATAAGCCTTTGTTACTATCACCAAACACACTAACCATATCAACTTCCATCTCCCTTGATTATTAGCCTTTGTTACTATCACCCAACACACTAACCATATCAACTTGGATCTGCCTTGATTATTAGCCTTTGTTAGTATTACCCAACACACTAAGCATATCAATTTGCATCTGCCTTGATTATTAGCCTTTGTTAGTATCACCCAACACACTAAGCATATCAACTTGCATCTGCCTTGATTATTAGCCTTTGTTACTATCACCCAACACACTAACCATATCAACTTGCATCTGCCTTGATTATTAGCCTTTGTTAGTATCACCCAACACACTAACCATATCAACTTGCATCTGCCTTGATTATTAGCCTTTGTTAGTATCACCCAACACACTAACCATATCAACTTGCATCTGCCTTGATTATTAGCCTTTGTTAGTATCACCCAACACACTAACCATATTAACTTGCATCTGCCTTGATTATTAGCCTTTGTTACTATCACCCAACACACAAACCATATCAACTTGCGTCTGCCTTGATTATTAGCCTTTGTTAGTATCACCCAACACAGTAACCATATTAACTTGCATCTGCCTTGATTATTAGCCTTTGTTACTATCACCCAACACACTAACCATATCAACTTGCATCTACCTTGAATATTAGCCTTTGTTACTATCACCCAACACTCTAACCATAACAACGTGCATCTCCGTTGGTATTACCCTATGTTACTATCACCCAGCACAATATCCATATCAGCGTGCATCACCATCGATGGTCGGCCTTTTATTTGGAAGTATTTGATCATGATACTTACTTGTTTTCTATATGTTTACGATCTAGACACACTTGTTAACTGCAAAACACAGAAAATAAACCAATATCAAGGATTGGAACTTCTAATGCTTTAGAGTACAACATATTAGAAACACATTGTTTTTTCTCAGCTCCTTTACTTCAGGATGAATAATTGTTGAACACCCTTCGTAAATAAGTCTCGCTGGTCTCGTAAATGACCTCTTTGAACTATATCTAACTAGAATTATAAATTATTTACATAAAACTTAATCAATATTTTTTCTTAAATTATTTTAATTACTTTTACACAACAGATTTTTAATTGTGAATAATTGTTTTCTAGTTTGGTTTCGTATACCTGAATGTTAATAGTGAATAATAAAATCATCTTATTATTATAAAATTATTTCAAGTTTCTTAAATTGATTTTCTCTTTTTTCTTTTCAGGTAGGTGACTCGTATGTTGCATAAGCATACATTTTTTCACGCGCTACTCTAGCCAACTGTTTCAAGTAGGTCACAAGAAAGCAGGTGTGGTTAGATTTACTTCGAAGTTGCACCAACCGAGTGTGAGGTATTATCATGGGAGTCAAGGTGGAACAAAACGAGCCCTGAGGTACTTCTAACCCCCTTCGCTCGCTGACGCTCGTTCAGCTATGCTTCGCAACGTAAGTAAATCACTTTTTGAATTAACAAAGTTGTGCGTACAATGTCTTTCCCCCTCCTGGCCCCTCCGGCACCTCTCCCTCTCTATTACCCCACTACCCCCTATAACCCATCGCCTGGTGAGGGTAGTGATGGGTAAATTCCCGGGAAGATATTTTTCGGGAATATTCCCGGGAAGATTCCCAAAATGGGAATTTATCCGGGAATTTATGTTCAATCAGAAAGAAAATTGCATTCTGTTACTATATTATGATTTCAAAGTTGAATTAATTCTTATATCACAGCATATTATTACTGTTGTCCACAGAGGATTCTATAAAATGTATATTCTGAACGGTACTATGTTACTTTATTAACACTTTATTATATTTAGAGAGTACGCATAAACGTATATTTATTTGCAATGTGTTCTATCAATTAAATATGTGTGAAAAAATTATATAGTAACCGTTTAAATTTATATGTAAGTGGATTTGCTCAACTTGACTCTATTACTGATATTATGAACACATTAAATTTATAAATGTTATAAACCAATTAGATTGGGTAAATGCTAGTTGATACATGTCTCACCAATTTATCAACATTTGCGCATACATATTTATGCTCACAAAATTTGCAAGATACTTACTTATCTTTATGTTTTAGCACGTAACATTGCCATACACTTCCTTTCATTCTACCTATTTCTCGAAATTCCATACGTTAATTCACATGTAAAAGAAGTCCGAGTACCTGTTCAGAAATTCGAGTCAGCGAGACAGACCGACGTCTATTACTAATGGTGATTCAGGGTTTATTAATAGTACTTTATCTCTATTTCTACATAATTCTAAATAACTTAATACAAAATGGGTCCTTCTCATCATTTGTAAATTATTACTTTGCTAATTTTGGTTGTTCTTTAGCATTGGGGGCCAGCTTTTGCACCTACTTTTTTGCGATATTCTATTCCGATGCGGTTGTTTTATGGTTTCATACGTTAAATTATGTTACCAACATTATATTCAGACAGCATTGCAGAGCGAGCGTTAGCGAATGAAGGCGGGTTAGAGCCTCACATGGCATGTTGTTTTCTATATTCGTTACCAACAATTCACTTTCTTTTCTCACATAAATCACTTCCACTTACCTTTCCGTTTTGTATAAATCCCATACTGCTCTAAAAAAATGTGTTCGATACTTTCTTGACTACTTGAACATCACTATCAACTCATTTCTTCCGTAAATTATCCTACGTTTTGCTAGTTTTAGCCCTCCAATACTAAACAATTACCTTACTTTTTAGTGCAAATGGAAATGGAACTTAAAAAATATTATTAGTTATATAAATTACCGTCAAATAATTTTAAATATTTTAACCTCCAAATTCTTTAAAACCTAGAAGTAAATCATAATATATTAAAATAAAGTAATTAGTCATATAGTTCTTATAATTTGGAAGATAAAGTAAAGAAATGGAAATAAATTCCTTTCCGGGAATTTATAGGCCAGGGAAAAAACCCGGGAATATTCCCATTTTTAAATTCCTTCCCACCGGGAATATTCCCACTGCCCATCACTAGGTGAGGGTCCCACTTCTTACTCTTTTGTTGGTTTATAACGCCATTGTACAGGGTGCGGCACGTAAAACCGGCCCGTAAAGTGAACACATAAAATGAAATGTAATGTATTGAATATGATTAACTACAACACATAAATGAAATGTAATGTATTGAATATGACTACTCACCTTCACAGCAGCCTTCACAGCAGGTGCTGAAAGTGTCCTCCGCCCACTTCAACACACATGTGAGCACGATTGAGGAGATTCATATATACCCTTGTCAGTTCTTGTGTTGTAATGCTATTGGTGACATCCTGGATCCTGGTCTTGAGTTCTTCAATTGTGTGTGGATTTGTTTCGTATACTCTTCCCTTTAACAGTCCCCATAAGTAAAAGTCACACGTGGACAAGTCTGGTAGCCGAGGAGGCCACAAGCCTTTGCTGATTGTCCTCTCTGGTGTAAACATCTCATGCACAAGGGACAATGATGCAGCTGATGTGTCAGACCGTCCTGCTGAAAGTAACATAACTGACGCTTCTCTTCGGTCAAATGTGTATAAAACTCCTCCAGGATTCCCATATACACGTCACTGTTCACTGTCGTCTCAAAGAATATGGGTCCAATAACGCGTGTGGCGGAAATGGCACACCAAACACCAATCTTCTCATCATGCAAGGGTACCTGGTGGATTGCGTGTGGATTTTCTGTCGACCAATACCGGTTGTTTTGGGAATTTACGTACCCAGACAGGTGGAACCACGCCTCGTCACTCATGATGAGCATTAGTGGATCCAAGAAACCACTGGCAACATTGCTCAACAGCCATGAATAGAAATGCACCCTCTTCTGCAGGTCAGGCTCCTTCAGTTCTTGCACAACACTTATCCGGTACGGTTTTAACTTCAGTCCCCTTAAAACACGTCTGCAACTTCTCTCACTCGCATGAACCTGTTGACTCAATCTTCTGGTTGACTTTCGAGGACTTCTTGTCATTATCTCCTCCACCTGCATCTTTAATTCAGGTGTGCAGACAGATGGTCGTCTGTTTCTGGGAGCATTTTGAACCGATCCTGTACGCCGCCATTTTTCAATCAATTCCTGAATGGTGCTTTTTGCTGGCACAGAACGTCCTGGAAATTTCTCCCGAAACAAATTCTTTGTTTCACAAAAGATCCAGTGAGAATGAACCCTTCAACAATGGCAACACGCTCGGGTATCGAATACGGCATTATCACACACTAACACTCACCCGGCTTAACACAGCGAGGCCTTTTTCTCAACTGGTTTCGACAAGTTTCACTGGCTGCGGCTGCACGTGACTGCTGCAGGTCACGTAAGTCGACCCGACCTCGACACGCCATCTCTTGGTAGGAAGGTAGATTATTTAAGTGTTGCCAAAAACACAATATACCAGAATATTGCGACGGGCCGGTTTTACGTGCCGCACCCTGTATATGATGGGTATCAGAAATCTCTAGATAGATGGTGAGAAAAGCACAATTTATGCATTATATATTACGTACAAGGTAAAATGGGTATTACTTTCATCTTATTTTAATGAAAAAATGTTATGAACATTTATAAAAAAAATAAAAGAAACTTTCCTTGTACCGAGTTTGAACCCACACCAATAGCGATTTTCATTATTAGCCCCTTCACTAGCATGCACGGCTACGAGAACCGACAGCATTTGGTGTTTGTTTTGCGCTATATGTATACTACGTGGCCAAAAAACGGATAACTACAACCAGTGGCGTATTTACGATTTTGTTTCGGGGAGGGCTTTGATAACTTTCGGGAAGGGGGGGCTTTGCCTGAAAATGTGAAAATTGTGCAAGATATTTCATATACTTTACTATAGCAAGTGAGATTTCGGGGAGGGGGGCTTAAGACCGGAAGCTCCCCCCTAAATACGTCACTGACTACAACTAATGAGAACCGTGTATTTAGTTCCTATGATTAAAATCGAGCCTGATTAAATTTAGGTCGAGCCTGATTAAAATATATGCGTTGCATAACTTTTTTTTGCCTGTAAATATTACCATAGAATATCGTGAGTATTCTCATTCTCATTCTCATTGGACAGGAGTCTGATAGACCTTAAGAAGCTTCATCCCGGCGAAATTAAAATATCGCTAATTTTGCAGTAATTATGTGAAATCTTCGAATAGATAAAAGATAATCGAAATGTGGAACAAGAGCGCCCTAGACAATATCATTTTACATGAGATACCGTTATCACAAATCACCTAGTGGCTTTCCGTTTTTAGCCGTTTAGAAACGCGAAAATAAATGCCGATTTTCTAAATGGCTAGAAATCGAAAGCAGATAAGTGACTCGCGATAACGGTATCTCATGTAAAATAATATTATCTAAGGCGCTCTTGTTCCACATTTCAATTATCTTTTATCTACTTGAAAGTATCACATAATTGCTGTAAAATTAGCGGTATTTTAATTTCGCCGGGATGAGGCCCCTTAACGTATGTAGCATTCAAATTTGTTCGCAAGGCTGAATGAAAACCTAAAAATCTGTGACTCAACAGAAATGAAAAGCGGAATCATGCGTTATGAGGACACTCTAGAACCATTCAGCTAAGTATTCAGCAACTGAAATTCTAAATGTGTATTGGTTAAAATATCCTGTTTATTGCCTTAATAAAAGTTGTCCGTTATTTGTTGGAATGGTGTCTCGTATAGGTGGCATAACAGAAAGATTTAGGTTTAGAGCTCGGGAACAGATGTTTCTCTCGCGTGTTGATCGTTATGTCCCACACATGTTACACCTACCTATTTTTATTCTATCCATCTCGAAATAAATCTTTATGTATCTATTTAAGCTGATCTATGTAACATACGGGACAGTATTCTTTTTTTGGTAATCGTATCATTCTCTGTTTCAATGCCAAAAGAGATAATGTCTTCAGAAAGACTATTATTATTCATTCCAGGTGAACTGGTAGGTAATCAAAACAAACTTCCATATTCTCCCATCACCTTTTTGGCAGTGCAGAAAGCAAAAATGAGCAATTTTGCTTATTACTGTATGTCAAGGAAGAACATTCTTTTTAAGATACAGAATTAATGTTGCCCAAAAGATAAATGAGACAAGGAAACCTTATATTTCGTCTCGTCTCGTTTCATGTATTCTCTCTCATCTAGAATTTATTTATTTATTTATTTATTTACTTATTTAAGAATCACCAGATACAGCTCAGAGGCCATTTTACACTGGCGCGTAAGGATGGGCTCGCATGGATGTTATATAACATTTGAACCACATTTACTATTGGAATATATTGTGTCATGACTTATGAATCTTTGAACGTTGATACATTCCCTTCATTACGTTTCTACAATCATTTTATCAATGTATAACTTTTAATAATATTAATCATGTAGCCAGTGGCGGCAATTGGGCGTTAAAAGTGGGGAGGCAAGACATGATCTGAATATTTGTATATCAATGTTAGTTTTCCTGGTTGTTTCTAACGCTTTGTTTGACAAAAGGTTACTAATAGGATACTATCATTTTCAGTTAAAATACCGTATATCGTATTTCATATTTTATTAAGTAACTTGACAAGACCAACGCAAGAAGGTACTAGCCCTTAGTACTCTTACACAACAGAAGTGTAAGAAAGATGTGATTCCTTGCTCACGAACATCTTAAAATTCTGTCTGGAAATTGTGTTATCAGATTATTTAATAACAAATTTGTAAAACAAATAAATAGAAAGGATAATATTAATCATAGCAATGAATAATGAGGCTTATTTTGCAAAAGTTATATTGAAACTGGGGAATAACGAACAACTTATATTTTTAATTCCACACATGCTATTAAATGTATGTTATTACTCTTAGAAAATGAAAGACAGTAAATACTACAAGCATATGATATGACAAAGAAATGTTTACTTTTGCAGCTTTCCGAAACATGTTCGTTGCCATTAGGTGCAGTTTTCACTTTTTTGGACACATCAAAACACAATCAGACACTTTTTTGGACACTCCACACTCCAGTTGTACAAAATAATCCTAAAATCTAGAATTATGTTGAATTCACCAAATTTAATTGTATATACCTTCGTACATCCCTAATCACACCATTTGACTGCAAAACAGTGGAAAAGATAGAAGTTGTTTCTTATTACTCTCTTTTTAATCAATATTTCTTATTATTAAAAAGAAGACATTTTAGCAACTGTCGATTTTTGTGCAATTAAAGAATAACTTCTGAAATGTTCTCTCAATTATTTTTAAAGCGGCTGCCTAATATATCGAGCCCTTGTAAGAAGAAATGAAAGTAAACTGAAATTGTTGCACTCCAATCAGTTAATTTCTGGGCAATTTTTCGTGACGATTAAAACCCAATTCTTATAGCTTTCTTAACTCCACGGGAAGACAACCAATACGTACTCAAGCAACGGCAAATATTTTTATATGAACCAGTAATAAGATACAAAAACTTTACGTTTCCAAATGAAACTATAAACATTAATTGGTCATTTCGAAAAAGTGGGAGGGGGAACTGCCCCTCTTTTCCCTTCTCCCCGAATCGCCGCCCATGTCCATCAGCATCCTCTGTACTTGTCCTCTACAGTCCTGAAGGTCCAATCTATCTTTCTTGATCTTGTCCAGAATTAATGTCGTAAGATCTTCTGCATTCTTCCTCTCCATTTCAAGACAAAAGATTTCATAACTTCCATTCTCACTTACCGCAAAACTTGACTAATTTGGTCCTTGTAGAAAACGCCGGGTGCACTATCAAAAATGACTGAGGAACACTTTTCTATCTAAGCATACTTAATAATCTTACTTCATACTTGTTCTCCAAACATACTGCAACTTAACCCTGAATGTCCCAAGGATGTTATAAATAGAGGGTCTGCCCATATGTATCTTCATCCTATTAAATCGGTGAAGCCGAAAAGCAACCGAGCATCGGCAAGTCTGATTGGCTACTTTCGTTTCCGCCATGATTGTTGGCTCAAAACATTGCGATCCTATTGGGCGGAGTGGGCAGAGTAGGGGTGGCGAAACTGTGACGTATGGCTTCAAGATTTTGTTGTAAGGGCAGATCCTCTATTTTATAAGATCCTTGAAATGTCCAGTGACAAATAGAAAACTGTCATCTTATTGATCTTGACTTTTGTAAAGGTGCTTACGCATGACCGAATCGTGTTTTCGCAACAGACTCACAGCACCAAGAACTTTCTGCTTTGATAGCCTCTTAAACATTTTAATTCGAATTTTGAAGATGTCGCACAACAGGTGATCGAAGTAGCCGAAATTTTGAAATGGCCCTCCCTCGTTTATTTGAATGGTACAAAATTGTTTTCTTGGTTGGACAAATTCTGAGCTAGTTAAAATTCAAATTTGAAGATGTCGCACTACAACTAAATGGACCTGACCTTTAACTACCAATGATTGAAGCCAACTGAGTTGTTAAAGAAATTATTACTTAGAGGGTGTTTACCCTGATTTGAATCATTATTATTATTCAACAGTTGCCTCTTTTCCTAATTAAGTGTACTTAGTTGTACTTACTACAACTAAGTAAACCCTTAAAGATCAGTGAAATTTTAACTGCTCTAAACAGTTCCTTAAAGACAGGAGCGGAAAACACTTTTCGCCCTCAAAACATTAAATCCGAACCTGCAAATACAAAACTATACACGTTAGTATTTTAGAAACTTTCTGTTCATTCAGAACTTTGAGCACTTATATGTTTGGTAGTCATTTATAGGAAATTTCATCAAGAAGCATTACACGGATCATTATGACTTATCGTACACGAAACGTATAAAAATTGAGTATTGGTTTGAAAACTTGTCAGATCTACTCGTCAGGCCCGCATCCAGAGGGAGTCTAGGGGGCCGGGCCCCACCTAAACTTTTGGTGCTCCCCTAAAATTTTCACGGTAGGCTTGCAAATTAACTATAGTATGGTGATGAACTTTAATATGGTTGGATCGGGCCCCCCTTAACTTCATCCCCCCCTACATTTTTGGACTGGCTACGGGCCTGCTACTCGTGTATAGTGAGATTTCCTCCTTGATAAGATCTTTAAGTGGAATGAGAATTAGACCAAATATGAATTCGTATTTCGCCTAAAATGGCGGATGTTACTTTTAGCTCCACTTGAGAGCTGCTAAAGCGATAGGAGATATGAGAATTCGGGGATATGACCAAGGGCGCCGATTTTTCTGTAAATTTTGGGGGGGGATTCAGATGCAGAAGGTATATATGTGAGGGTTTTAAGACAAATTGCATTCAAATTATGCTAAATATTGTATATTCATAAATACAACAGGGGACCCACATGAGCTTTGGGGGGGGGGGCAGGATCGGCGCCCTTGGATATGACCATTACCAGCGCACACACAATGCAAAATACGAATAAAATTACGAACAGCAAAGGGATGGGAATATGCATAATCTTGACAGAGGATTTTACTGCCTCTGTGAGGGAAGGCGGGAAACTAACGTAGATTTTCTATCTATTTTTAATATGAAATTCTTTCATATTTCTTCTAGTGGGATCCCTTTTTTTAAAATCAGAATTTTGTATGGACCAGCCTATTGTTGTTGCCGTTGACAACATATAAATGTACACATTTATTAATACCAGTATATTTTTACTTTAAAAATAGTATCAATTTAAGTTATTTTATATTGACGTTCATAGAGAAAGTCATTTTTGCTTTTTAATAGTTGATGCCTAGGAAGGGAAGGGAAAGACGGTCTCATATAACCTCGTTTGAGATTCTCAACTGTAATGTGTAATACCAATTTTCTTTATTTTTGTATTTTCTTTTCTTTTCTTTTCTTTTTTTTTTGTGTGTGTGTGTTAGCAAGGCGTACGACTCGGTTAGGAGAGAAACATTATACAACGTTCTTACAGAACGTGGAATACCGAGAAAGCTAATTAGATTAATTAAGATATGTTTAAATGAATCCCAAAGTAAAGTCCGGGTAGGAAAATTTTTGTCCACGAGCTTTCACGTCGAAAATGGCCTGAAACAAGGAGATGCGTTGTTGCCATTATTATTTAACTTCGTTCTGGAACACGCTATAAGGAAAATCAAAGATAGCAACCAGGGCCTACAGTTGAACGGTATCCACCAGGTTATGGCATATGCTGATGATGTAAATTTAATAGGTGATGATAGGAGAACAATAGAAAGAAATGCAGAGATCTTATTAAACGCTTGCAGGGACATGGGTTTAGAAGTAAATGCAGAGAAAACTAAATACATGGCAGTGCGTCGGGACCGGGATACAGCAAATTATGGATGCGTTAAAATACTAAATAATACTTTTGATAAAGTGGATAGTTTCAAATATCTAGGATCAATATTAACAGAGGAAAATCATATTCACGGGGAAATTAAATGTCGACTAAAAGCAGGGGATTCTTGTTACTATTCGGTTCAAAATCTCTTGTCGTCGCGAATTCTGTCGAGGAATTTGAAGCTTAAATTATACAAAACGATAATCATGCCTGTTGTTTTGTATGACTGCGAAACATGGTCACTTACTCTGAGGGAAGAACATAGACTGAAAGTATTTGAGAACAAGATCCTGAGACGAATATTCGGACCCAAGAGGAACGGGTATGGGGAATGGCGGAAACTTCATAACGAGGAACTACATAGTTTATATGGTTTACCCAACATTGTTAGGGTCGTCAAGTCTAGGAGGCTTAGGTGGGCAGGTCATGTAGCTAGAATGGAAGAAAGTAGAAACGCTTTCAAAGTCTCGACTGGAAGACCAATCGGAAAACGACCATTAGGAAGACCTAGGCGCAGATGGGAGGACAATATGAAGATGGATCTCACAGAAATAGGAATACAAAGTAGAAACTGGATGCAGTTAGCTAAGGATAGAAGTCACTGGAGAGCTTTTGTGAACGCGGCATTGAACCTCCGGGTTCCATAGGCCATAGAGTTAGTTAGTTAGTTCAATCTACGAGATCCAAAAGTGCAGAACTCGAAGCAATAGTGTCATTCAGATTTTGTTAAAGCAAGGGGGGTGGGGGGAAGGAAACAAGATGCTCCATTGACATAAGAATTCCACCTTTTTAATTATAATATTGGCATGCAATCGATTAGAAAGATGGAATTGTGCAACTCAAAGAGGTAATTACTCCTCCTGTCCTTCCCAAATGACGCCTCTGTCTCGAAGACTACTTGTGGACCACGGACGACAGTTTGAAAAGCGTTTAGCTATAGCTTATAAGCCAGAGACAACGGCAATGTTGCTGTATGCATACCGCCTACATATCGACCATCCCTTGGGCCGCGGTGACTCAGTGGCAAGCGTTCACCTCTGGTACATCGGGTTCTTGGTTCGATCCCAGCTCCTAGTGAAGTGAATTTTGTGGTGAACAAACACCGTGTGCTTGGGTTTTCTAAGGGTTCTCTCATTTTCTCCCACTTTTTCCACCATTTCATTTCATTACTCATCATCACCGTCTCCATTATCCTAGCCGGCATTGACACTCTCTTCCTGTGAGACACCCTCTAGCAGGGGCGGATCTAGAAAGTAAAAATTGGGGGACCAACCAGAACCCAGACCATGATAAGCATTATAATCATTAGTTCACTATGAACTTTCAAAAATATAAATAATAGCTTCAATTATTTTTGTTACTAAAAGAACTAGGGGGGCTATTCTCCTTACCCCGGGGCTAGATCCGCCACTGCTCTCTATATAGAATAAGTAAGACGGTTGAATAATGAAAAAGAATGATTGTGGAAGAATTGGTGGAATGAAAATGAGGGAGGAAACGGAAGAACCCTGAGAAAATCGATGAGCACGATGTTAAATCTCCGTCAAAAAATTAACATGTCACGCGATCGAAGCAGGGACTCTTCGCATCATAGGTGAGTACTGGAGCACTGAGTTAACTTGCCTTCTTCCACTTTAAGCATGCCATCTCATGTAGAGTCCGACCTGAAAAAAAAATTAATTAAGCTGAAATCAATGTATTAATTTAATTTAGAAAGTTCCGTCCATGAGATTACTTTACTCTGAATCATTATTAACGGAGGGGGTACTGTGGCTCAGTGGTAGAGCGCTTACCACTGGTGCGTGGGGTCCCTGGTTCGACTCCCGGTAGGGTCTTCTAGGAGTACTCCCGTTCTCTCATACTTTCTCATTCCACCATTTTTTCCATCACCCTTCATTTGTCTTCATCATCGTCTTCCTTAACGTAAAGAGCATAATCGTGGGACATTAAACTGAAAAATCTATCTCATGAATATATTAACCGTGGGAGGTAGAAAGAAAATCAGCCAGAATCTATTTAAGAGGCCTCATCCCGGCGAAATTAAAAGACCGTTAATTTTACAGTAATTATTGTGATATCTTCAAATAGATAAAAGATAATTGAAATGTGGAACAAGAGCGTCCTAGACAATATCATTTTACATGAGATACCGTTATCACGACTCACTTATCTGCTTTCGATTTCGAGCCATTTTGAAAATCGGCGTTTATTTTCGCGTTTCTAAACGGCTCGAAACGGAAAGCCACTAGGTGACTTGTGATAACGGCACCTCACGCAAAATAATATTGTCTAGGGCGCTCTTGTTCCATATTTCAATTATCTTTTATCTATTTGAAGATATCACATAATTACTGTAAAATTAGCGATATTTTAATTTCGCCGGGATGAGGCCTCTTAAAGGTACTATTCCAGAGTCATGTGATGATGTTAGGAAATAGCCCTGAAATAAGTTCAGTCAAGATAACTGGACGAAGAAGAGAGACGTCGGAACTTCAATACATTTGATTAAGAAAGAACTACCTGAGTGTTCGTACCTATAGGCGATTAAGCAATTGGACACCGTGATTGTGTTTACTGAGCGTGGATGAGGGGTTCGACTTCCGGTGGGTGCACAAATCTTTACCAATATTATGAGGTTAATGGCGAGGTTCTCCACTTAACAAAGCAGATATAATTTTGACTCTACTACTTGATTCCCTGACCACACATCAGAAAGTTAAAAATGGTGTCATCTGTCCGGTAGTGTTATGTCATGCCAGGACTTTTAGCTATAGTTTGGTCTCTTTTGAGTAATTAGCTAAAATTAAGACACAACGCGACATTTAATTAATAAACAATTCTTAAACATACATATTGATTAACATTACAAGGAAAAAGGAAGTGTTGGTACGCGAACTGCTTACGTCAGAATGTGGGTCTCCGCCCGGAGAAGACATATATTATAAAAACAATCTCACAGCTGGAGCCCTGGCACGGTATGCGAGCTCGCAATTCACGGAAGAAATGTTTCTACAGAGTGTTCCAATTTCCTTGAAAGGGGTATGACAGGTTTATGGGCTTCTCTGATGCTTTTATTATTTTTATTATTTTTTTTTTCGTGTGACATTTTACTTTACAAAATATATATTAGTATATCTCTGAATGAGCTCCTTGATATTTAATTTATACTGTCTGCATTGAAAATGGTGCACTTAACTTCAAGATGACACAATCTACAAAACTAAAGGGCAAATATACTTGTTTTCTTAGAACCTTGTTTTGCAGCTACGGATGCTAAATAATTAGTTTTCTATGCAAACCATAAATTACTATTTAAAAAAAAAATCTATGTAATATCAGTAGAGTTATTTCAGGTTTTGCTAGGAGGTGGGGTAGCAAGATTGTCCACTGACATGAGTTTCATGTTTCTTAACTAGCATTTTAGTGCACAATTTATGTTTCTCAAAGTTAGGGGACCCCAATTGTCCCCTTGTCCTTCCCAAATGACGCATGTGTTTAATTTGTCAACTTTGTGCTAGATGGAGTGGGTCTTTGGGTGGTGGTTCAAGTGAATCAAGATTTGTGAGTAGGTCAGTGGGTTGTGAGTCAACAGGACGTGACCTACTACGACCAACCACCCACCGTGACCCACCGAGCCACTCTGACCCAATGATGTACCATGACCCACTACGATCCAGCGGCCCCACTCTGCTCAATGCATTGTAGAGAGCATGTTCTGAACACTGGTGAATTTGTCTATGATTTACTTTCAAGGCCTCCACTTCCCTTTCTTTTTAATTTGTTTCTATTTACTTACCTGAGATGAGCATAAGTGAAGAAAAAAGAATTTCAGGCACTTTTGGATATTGATATTTGTAATTGTAATAATAGCAATGGGACTTACTACTTGGCTTTTGAGACAAAGTTGAATTCTACGCTTTTTTTTTTTAAATTTTATGTTAGCCTACTTTACCTTGATTTGAAACTTTCAAACTTCATTTTATTTCCCACTGAAAAAATATTTGTAATTCAACAAGTAAATAATTATATATGATAATTAAGTTGAAATTCATCAATATGGCTCATTACAAACGATTTACCATTTTAGATATTAAAGATCAGATCCACCGTTATCAGAGCCCTGCACGGGCCGGGCGCGCCCGATTCGGCCCGGTGCCCGGCCCGGCCCGGCCCGACCCGTTTCAAGTAATATCAAACTGGACCGGGCCCTAACCGGGCCGGGCACATTTCGGGCCGAACCGGGCCGGCCCGGCTCGGCCCGATACTCTGAAAGACGGTTCGGAAACTAATGTTGTCAGCCTATTTGTTTTTTTAATGTCCTCCACTACCTCTATTTTTGCCGTGTTTGTACAGCGGGGGACACTTCTAAATGGTACAGCCATATGGAGATTTACGGCTAAGGTGTACCATTTAGCAGTGTCCCCCGCTGTACGGTCTTACTGTCAGCCTATGTTAATCGTAATGTATTTGGGAAACTGACTCTTTATTCAAGACTGTGATGTACTGGTAATACTATTACTATTACTACTTCTACTACTACTATTACTACTTCTACTATTACTACTACGACCACTGCTAATACTACTACAAGTGCTACGACTTCGCGTCAGAGTTGACATGTCTGGTGGTACCGAATTTACCTTCTAAGTACAGAATAAAATTGAGAAATGCTAGTTAATATGGCCGGTCTGCGTAGAATGTGAACCGATGCTTGATCTACGAGGGAGAATAGTGGCTCAATAGAAAAAACACTCACATCTGGTGCTAGAGGTCGTCGGATCAATCCCTGCTCATGCTATGTGAGCTTTGTTGTGGACAAACATCGTGTGCATGGGAGTTTCTGGGGTGGTCCCGCTTCCTCCCACTGTTTTCTTTCCACCAATTCATCCCATCATCATCCATTCAGCCTGAGCCGTAGTTACCTAAAGAACGTATGGTAAGTCAAGTACTTGACCTAGTAAGTAGAATTTGGTACGCTACCATTGGACCACGGAGGGCAAAACCATAAACTGGCGTGCTCATAAGATCAGTGCAATTTGTAGTAATGTTCAATTAGCAAGGCAAATATCGAATGGTGTTACATGTTCATGTATTGTTTATAGTATGATGCTACAAATATAACAAAATATAGGTCGATTAGGTGTTCCTGGAACGGTGGCTCAGTGGTTGAGCGTTCACCTCTGGTGTATGGGGTCCCTGGTTTGATCCGAGCTCTCGCCAAGTGAACTTTGTGGTGGACAAACACCGTGTGGGGGGTTCGCGGCGTTCTCCTGTTTCCTTCCACTCTATTTACTCCACTATTTCATTTATTTCTCCCCATCGTCTCTGAAAGTCTACTGAAAGAGATTTTAGTACTCAGGAACGGAGAAATGCTCTAAAGCCTGAAACTGTTGAATCTGTTTCCGTGCTATTCGATGCGTACAAGGACATACAGTAAAGCGATGTTCATTTTGCACTATTGGTTTCTTAGGAAACCTTATATTTTCATTTTCTTAATATCAACTATATTATATATGATGTTAAGAGGCATTTTTGATAGCTGATATCTATACATTTTTCATTCAGGGGACTTTTGTGGTATTTTTTGATCAACAATGATATGTGTGGATTTTGTTTTGATTTACTGCCTCGCATTCCGTCATATAGCTCTGTTATTTACTTGTTACGCACCGTTCCAGGAACACTTCATCGATCCTGGGGTCTGGGTGATTTATTTGATCATTGTTTTTTGTTATTATTATTGTAGCATCGAATTATAAAGAATACAGGAACATGTAATATGATTTGGAATCTGCCGTGCTAATTGAACATTACTACAAATTGCGCTAATCTTATGAACACGCCAGTTCATGATTTCGGTCTCCGTGGTCTAATGGTAGCGGAACAAATTCTAATTAGTAGGTCAAGGACTTGACTTTCTCATATGTTCTTTAGGCAATTACGGCTCAAGACGTATGGATGATGATGGATGAATTGGTGGCGTAACTAGGAGATGTTTCACAATCGATCGTGCAATGAGTGTATTCCATTATTCTATTTGTGACATGGATTTACAGCGATCATCCTAGATAGGAAATCTGTAACCGACCTTCAGTAGAGAGTTCATTGTGACCTTGTCATCCACATAATAAAAAAAAATTATAGATAATTGTGGTGTTAAAACAACCCCTTGAAGCTACCACTTGACTGTGTTATTTTAATATTCTTTATCCACACCCAGTAACTGACAGTAAGTTTTTTTTTAATGAATTGTAGCTACTAAGAAAGCTTTAAGCGGATAACTTTTATGCGCGGATAAATTTTAAAATACTTCCATTGGATCCAGTATCCTCAAATTATTATAAAAAGTACAATTAAAAACGTATCCAAAAATGGGCACTTTTATCATTATGCTCGCCCAACTTTATCTTTTTTCTTGTGACACCATGAAAGGATACGTTTTAAAATAAATTTAGTTTCTTTGGATTCAGTATTCACAAATTAGTATAAAATGCGTAATTGTAAATTTATTAAAGCGTGGGCACCTTTTACTAGTGTCATGATCGGATCTTTTAGGGCACGATTGATCACATCTTTTAAGGCAGGCGTCGGATCAATTAGGGCATGATCGGATCTTTTAGTGCATGGTCGAATCTTTTAGAGCATGATTGGATCTCTTAGGGTAGTGTTTCTCAAACTGTGGGTCTCGGGATGTTTTTGACAGGTCGCGAGAAGTTTTTCATTTTAATTATGAAAAGTTTATTTTGATGCAGCAACACATGTTGTCAAGTACTATCCATAAAATGAACATAGGAAGCGTTTATAAATAAGGTGAAGAGTAAATAGTTACTCACAGCCCGGCCCTGTTGTACAGTCAGTAGACATGCTGGCTTAGGATGGAAAGAAAGTGGGTGGGTCAAACTCCGTCACTGGGTAGCACATTGCGTTGGGAGTAGTGTTAACTCTGTGTAACCTTTGTATGGAAGCATTTAACCCTCTTGGCGCATGCGTACAATTTCAAATACAGTTATTGAGAAAGAAACGTACATTACACTTGCTCGATCGTCACCAACTGATATTCTCGCACCAACAGGGCCACTATATTCAAAAATTTACATTACAATTTAGTTTGGAAGTGAGATTGAGATATTTACAATAGACATAAAAGAAACCAACTAAATTTTGATTTATTAAAATTTAAGCATTGAGCTCTACTTTGTAACATTTGTGGTTGCTCGGCGTGTTCACAACATCCCCAAATAAGTTCCATGTTAATATGATTTACAAAATTTAGTTACTTTGAAATTACGTAGAATGTCAATGTGTATTTGAATAAAAGTAGGTGGGTCACAAAATACTTTTTTATTATTTAATGTGGATCGTAATAACGACAAGTTTGAGAACCACTGTCTTAGAGCATGATCAAATCTTTTAGGGCATAATTGGGTCATTTAGGGTATGATTGGATCTTTTAGGGCATGATTGGATGTTTTAGAGGCCTCTTGTTTGCAATAATTTTCTTCTCTTTTATTTTTTTTTCATTTCTTTACGAAGGAGTTGCTTTATGATCCCGAAATTTTAGAATATATCATTTTTTAACCTAAAGGAGGAAATAATAAATGAGCTGCCTTTTATTTCAACTACTGTGGGGATTATTGGGACGACGTAAAGAGAAGATTGCATGGTTCTACATACGCTCCCATCACCAAATACTGGTTGTAAACAAACATCAGACGATAACCACGAAGAAGACATAGCCAATCATCGTCAAAGATCGGCAGGTGACTAAGATTAATGCAATCAGCATCATTTTTGGATAAAAGAAGCCAGAACACTGCAGAAGGCATCAATCTCCACCAATTGATTATCACCTTCGCCCTCTAGAAGGTCTGATTACTGAGACTCCTTTATCTTTACCACTCTCTAGGACTCCTGGTCTCTGAGAGCTCCTTTATTCTTACCACTCTGTAGGGCGCCTGGTCTCTGAGAGCTCCTTTATCCTTACCACTCTGTAGGGCGCCTGGTCTCTGAGAGCTCCTTTATCCTTACCACTCTGTAGGGCGCCTGGTCTCTGAGAGCTCCTTTATCCTTACCATTTTCTAGGGCGCCTGGTTTCTGAGAGCTCATTTATTCTTACCGCTCTCTAGGACGCCTGATCTCTGACAGGTAACTACACACATTTTGGCCAAGACCCTTGGTTCCTATCAGCCTAAGACGCTTGGTCATTGGGTTCCTAGAAGCCACCAAAATATCTAAGAGGAATTTATATTTGATCTAAGAGAAATATTTTTTACTAACATATGTAAGGAAAAACTTTTATAATAAACGTGATTGGGAAAATCCAGAGTTCTCATGTACTGTCTTTTGGCTCTATCCTGAAAGACAGAATTTTACATATACACTAAATTGTACGAAAATTAATAATTTTTAAGTGTGTTATACTGGAAAATCGTTTTGTTATCACATGCAAAGTACAAAGTGCAAACTTGCAATATGGATTGGTTTAACCATCTTATTCTTGACTGACTTCAACCCTGAACGATAAACTTGTTTCCGTAAGCTTCCTCAGAGCACAAGAATGGTGGGTGATCTAGAAGATAAATACTGGGGCGGGAGCCAGCCAGAACTCAGACTATGACAGGTATATCATGAGTTTACTATAAACTTTCAGTATAGCTCAAAATTATTTTTCTCATTAAAAAAAAAAAAAAACTGGGGAACCTAGGCACGCCGGTCTCATGCTTAATCCGCCACTGCACAAGCAAACCCAATAAATTTTGCAAAAGTTATCGTAGCAAAGACAGACAGACGGACGGATAAACACAAATGCAAGTTGTGTCCAATGGTAGGAGGTCGCTACTCTTATTTCAATAAACTGTATGGCATGTCACTGTCCTACTTGAGGCTTCTCAAATGAATCAGAATTGTAATAAATCCATACAGAGACTTCATAAGGGTAGATGAGATCATCTGGGTGTTAGGGCGTTAACGCTAATTGGCGAATCACATCTTTTTGAACTTTTGATGAATAGTCATGCTTCTTAAAAATCTCTCTCTCTCTCTCTCTCTCTCTCTCTTTCTCGCTGATTCACTCGTAACTGCTTGTTAAGATGGAGCAGTTGATATTTTATGCCCTCCTGAATCTCGGTTGACTGAAGGGAGAATTGCACCCATAATGTCGTAATTGAAATATCGTGTACGTTTCTCAGCAAAGGAAGCTGAATTCGTGGTTCAATTCCTTGAATTGAAAAACGATATGCTACATTGAATTTCGCTTTCTGTGCTCCGCAGTACCTGCTTCGTCAGCCAAAAAATATAACGTATGAGAATTTCTTGCAATAGTAATGCATATGTATAGTAATGCAGTGGTAGAATATTTCACACTTGAAGAGAGATGCTCAAACTGTTGCTGTCTGCAAGCCGCGTACGTTTCGTGAACATAAAGTCTCAAGTCTTAGAGTTGTCCACGAGGCGAGAAATGCGAGGGCAGATTGGAAAGTAACGCACGATATTATTTTTCCAAAAAAGTTGAATATGTACACTCATGTTCAAAATGATTGTAGCATATCTATGATTGCATTCTTGTAAGAATATAATTTGATAACGATTTTGCAGGGTACTTTTAAGAGTGATACTATGTGTATAATCGGGGAATTTATATTTGTGGTAAATTTTATAGGAAAAGAATTATAAATACGAAAATTAAAATGATTAAAAGAAAGTGTTGCTAAATGGACAATAAACTTTTACTTTCGTTTTATTGTTCTTATTTACTGCTCTTTTGACATGGAATTTGCCATATACACGTCTTTGCCGATTATACACATACTAACATTGTAAGAAACACCAAGCGAATTCGTTATCAAATTATATTCCTACAACAACATATTTATAGACATGTGACAATAATTTTGGACATGAGTGTACCAAAACCAAACAAAGCTCAAATGAACTTACGTCTTTGATCTACTTTTCTACAGTCACCAAGTTTCTCAACACATTTCTTCCAGTGTGGTACCAGTTTCAAGATGCCCTGTTCGTAGAAGTCCGTTTGGTTGGAGTAGAACCATCTGCGGACTGCTGATTTAACTTCTGCATCTGTCGCAAATTGTTGGTCGGCCAGGAATTTCTTGATGGGACGAAAGAGATGAAAATCGGACGATGCCAGGTCCGGACTGTACGGAGGATGCTCGAGCAACTCCCATCCAAATTTGTTGAGTTTCTCACGGACAGGAGCAGCAACGTGTGGTCGGGCATTGTCGAGAAGAAGTTTGACAAAGTCAGCATTAATGTTGTGGCGCTTGACACGAAGGGCGCGACGCAACTTAAGTTTTAATGTAGGCTGCAGCATTTACAGCTGTCCCGTGCTCAGTACAGTCCACCAATGACACACCAAACATGTCCCAGAACAGTGTCATAAGCACTTTCCTCGGAGATTGAGTTATCTTATTTTTTTTTTTTCTTACTGGGAAACCAACTTTTCTCCACTCCATAGATGCCTGCTTGGTTTTGGGCATGTAGTGATACGCCCAAGACTCATCATTAGTAACGATTCCTTTCAGAAAGTCACGCCTTTATGTGGCGTAACGCGTTAGGTGATCCAAGCTTGTCATCATTCGCTGGTCCTTGTGGTTGTACTGTCAGGTTCTTAGGAACCCAGCGAGCACTAACTTTACGGAATTTCAACGCGTCATAAACAATGTCGTACACCGCACCATATGAATGTCGAACTTCTACGATAAGGTACGCAGGTGCACACGCCGGTAGTTTAAAATTGCTGCCTCGATGGGGCGTATATTCTGCAGTGTTGAAGCTGTTACCGGATGTCCGTAGCGGGGCGCATCACTAAGGTTTTTCACGGTCCTCTTCAAAGAATTCACACCGCCTGAAGACATTGCTACAGCCCATACAATCGTCCTCATACACGCCACGCATGTTCCTGTGAATTTCACTCGGTGTATGTCCTTTGGCCCACAAAAATCTAATTACACTTTGCTACCCTTTACACATGGACGACAGTAACATGCGCGCCATGTTTGTTTCGTAGTTCAGGCTTCTCTCGCTAGAGCTGCACAGGAAAAGAAAATATCCTCTCTGGCACAATGCTCAAACTCTTCTCGTCATGCAGTTTCACCATTCCAGCTGCAGTACCTGGGGGGAAAATGTGTTAATTTCCGATCTGACCTCGTAATATTTTCTCGTCTTCTCTCGTAAATTTTATAGAATTTTCGTCTCGATTCCCGGAAAAGGGGCCAACACGGTAGATCAATATTAGAGCGCTTACAACTGGTGTGTGGGGTTCCTGAGTCGATCCTTAGTCTAGTAAGTTTGTGGTAGAGGAAATCACATTTAAGCAGTTCTTTCATGATCATTCACTTGCCTTAAGCATCCGTTTCCCTTAGCCTAACAGGCATAATCCTGAGACGTTAAACTCAAAGATTTGAAGAATACACAACCTCCATTCCTACTCTATAATAAAACAAGAAATTTCAAAAACCCACTACAATTTCCAGTTTCAATATTAACCTATATTGAGCAAAAACGATAACAGATAACGAAATGCAGAAATCAATCACTTCCAGTTTTAAAACGTTCATGCCTATAGAGTAAAAATGGCGGTATTGTAGATACCAAGAAACGGCTTTCTGTAATCAATTAAATGACCCAAGAATATATATTTTCTCCAGTTTAATATCACTACTACAACCACAAGAGCTAGCGTTTTTTTTAAAGTCAATTATTTCATTTTTTGGTTCAATTTTTAATTAGCCTCTCAAACAATCAGAACTGACCAGTTTGGAATATTGAGCCTCGGGTTTTATGGCAAAATAAACTTTCAAATTGGCTCTTCAATCACTGAGAAAGGAATTGTTTTTTTTTTTCTACATAAGAAAGTTCACAATGCTGAAACATTGTGGTTACAGATGATTCTTCTAGGAAGCAATATTATGAGAAATATAACTAGGCTCCATTTAAAGAGAAAATAATTAGTAACTCCTTTTATTATTATTATTATTATTATTATTATTATTATTATTATTATTATTATTATTATTATTATTATTATTATTATTATTATTATTATTATTATTATTTTAGAAATAAATGCAGAGAAAATTAAATAAATGGAAATTCACCGAGATTGTAATAATGTAAATGATAGATCTATCAAAACATCGAATAATAGTATACATCTCCCCTTCCCCTAAATTGCATCGTCAAAGTGAAATGATAAAAAACATCACAGGCTCGAACCTTTCTATGGGCATATTTGATCGAGATCGGTCAGGTGGTTTAAGAGATACAAAGTCATAAACATGGTCGCTTTCATTTTTACGGTATAGATAGATATCGCTTACCAGTAGGAGCACACTCAGGTTTTTTGTTGTTATTGTTGTTGGGAGGGGTCCAAAGTTTCCGGGAGGGGTCTAATACTACAAAGACACTACATCAATGTAATGTGTAAAACTGCTGATATCCTATACCCAAAAAATACGATAACTAATGTTTAAGTACCCTACTATCATCAATATTCTCAGAAAAAATTATAGAATTGAATTGCTTTTATAAGAAAAGAAAGAGTATAGCTGAAGGTACTGTCAAATCTTTATGCTATATCAATCAAACTGCTAAACACGTATATTTTTATTAAGAAAGTATACCAATGTATGTCGAGTTACAAAGTTTTAAGAAGGATTCGGACCCATTGCCCCTTCGCCCAGTTTGGATGCGCCCTTGTCTACTAGTATGTATTTATTTATTTATTTAACAATCACCAGATACAGCTCAGAGGCCATTTTACACTGGATTACAACAACAACAACAACAACAACAATAGAAAGGATTTGGGAAGGTATCGGCCAGGGCCTGTTTAGTAGGTACCATCCCGGCATTTACCTGGTAGGATTGAGGGAAACCCTGGAAAACCTCAGTCAGGATGGTCGGCAGCGGGATTCGAACCCACGACCACCCGAATGCGAATCCAACGCTCTACCACTTGAGCTACTTCGCTCGATATTATTTATTATTAGTATCTTCCTTAATCCCTAGCTCGTTAAAGTAATAATTAGTAAAAGATCAAGTTATATATTTGTATTAGATGTTGCTTCTTCTGCAAGTATCGATTTAACGTGGTTTTCTAAAAGAATTAAACGTCTTTCTACAGTTTCTATTCATAGAAGAAATCCTCTGTTTCACGAATATGTAAACGTATCTGTGTGTATATTGCACTAGAATTTAGTTTCATTTTCAATGGAGAGGAGAAGAATACGAAAAGATTTAGCAATAAGCACTTCTTTTTTGGAAATGATGTAGCAATGTTTTTTTTTCTAACGATTCACGCTTTGCGTGATTTTTTCCTACATTTTACTGGTGCCTAGTAAAATGTTGGAAATGAAAAAAACAAACAAAAAAAAAAAAAACAAGAGTACTGAGGAGAGAAAAAAACTTCATTTATTTTATTTCAAGGCATTCTTTGCTTCACGTCTCTTGTGCCGTTTCCCGTTATCTAAATTCATTTTTCAAACGAAATAGCGTCTAAATTTTTAGCCTAACACAACAGTATTTGGTGGATTTCCAAACTAAAATACTCACAGGGCCTACATAGATATCGAAAAAAAAGATAGCTTCATTCTATGACGTGAAACCACAGAAGACTTGAAAAGCATAGGGATCAAATTTGAAAAAAGAGCAGGAAGTGATAAATTTCACAATTTCAGTTTCAATAGATTTCTAAGGGTGGTATTCTTGATAGGTGTAATCAAAATCACAAACCATCGTTTACTATTTTTTTTACTGTTATTGCTTTATCGAGGTAGGGGAAGGGGAGAGTGAATATTGACACGGAAATTAGTAATGCTTACTACCGTTTTCTGTTTTAATAGGAACTTGCATATGACATAATATCAAATACATTTCATTTTTCTCGTTATTACATAAATTTTAGTTATTTCAACATTTATTAGCATGATTAAACAATTATTAGAGTAGTTAATTGTTATTTGAATAATATATTATTAGCATGGTTGATTGCTGTTTAACAATTATTTGTGTGATTGATTGTTATTTGAACAATTATTCGTATGGTTTATTGTTACTTAAATTAATCTTAACATTGTTATTTGAATAATTGTTTGCATGACTGATTGTTATCTGGACAACTGTTAGCATGGTTGTTGATTATTTGAACAATTATTAGTATGATTGACTGTTGTCTGAACAATTGTTAACATTTCTAATCGAATAACAGCATGAATGATTGTTACTTGAATAATTATTTGCGTGACTGATTGTTATTTGAATAATTATTTGCATGACTGATTGTTATTTGAATAATTATTTGCGTGACTGATTATTACTTGAATATTTTTTTGCGTGACAGATTGTTATTTGAATAATTATTTGCATGATTGATTGTCATTTGAATAATTATTAGCGTGACTGATTGTTATTTGAATAATTATTTGCATGACTGGTTGTTATTTGAATAATTTTAGCTTGATTGATGGTTATTAGAACAATTATTATTAAGATTGACTGTTATTTGAACAGCTTTATAAACAAATTTTTTAGATAATCGGTATTCAAAAAAGTGCTGTTTAAAGGTAGAAATCACTTCAGCTGTAAGAGAGGAGTAGTAGAATCTAATAAGACTGAAATGTAAATGCAAAATATACTTTACCAAGTGTACAATGGTAACATGTAAACTTTTGACAATACGTAAAATTTCCAAAATTTGAAAGTGTAGTAGTTTTTCGCATTTTGCAAAGCTTTAATACAAGGCTAATTATTGTTCCAAAAGCGATAAAGCATGCTAACAGTTGTTCAAATAACAATTACCCATGCTAATAATTGTTCAAATAACAATCAATCATACTAAAAATTGTTCAAATAACAATTAATCATGCTAGTGATTGTTCAAAAACAGTTAATAATGCTAATAGCTCTTCAAATGACAGTTAGTAATGCTGTTTAAATAACAGGTAATCATGCTAGTAGTTGTTCAAGTAATACGTAATCATGCTAATAATTGTTTAAAAATAATCAATCATGACTGGCAATAATTGTTTAAATTACAATTAATTATGCTGCAGTTGTTCATATACCAATTAATCATGCTAATATTTGTTCAAATAACAATTAGCAATGCTAATAGTTGTTGAAATAACAGTTTATGATAATAGATGTTCAAATAACAGTTAATAATAATTGTTCAAATAACAGTTAATCATGCTAATAGTTGTTCAAGTAACAATTAATAATACTAATAGTTGTTCAAATAACTGTTTATCATGCTAATAGTTGTTTAACGAACAATCAATCATGCTAGGTGCGAGAGACCTGGGTTCGATTCTAGGTGGGAGGTCGTGTGGTTCGGATTCGGATCCCGTCTCATATGACCTCGCTGCTGAAAGGGACGTTAAACTCAAAATCGCTCAACTCAATTAATCATGCTAATAGTTGTTCAAATGACAGTTAATAATACTACTAGTTGTTCAAACAACAGTTATTCATGCTAATAATTGTTCGAATAACAGTTAATCATGCTAATGGATGTTCAAATAACAGTTAATCATGTTAATATTTGTTCAAGTAACAGTTAATCATGTTAATAATTGTTGAAATTACAATCGATAATGCTAATAATTGATCAAATAATAATCAATAATGCTAGTAATTGTTAAAATAAGAATCAAAAGTGATAATCATTACTCAAATAACAATCAATTATGCTAATAGTTGTTCAAATAACAGTCAATAATGCCAATAGTAATTCGAAGAATGGCATAAACTTCCTATGAAGTCGAAATTTACCAACAGTATTTCTACGACAATTCTGCCATACTTCTCAACATTTGTTTTTGAATTTTTGTTTTCAAAGTAACGTAGTTTCATGATAATTTTTCTTGGTAATAGTTCATTGGTTGTAACTACCAATGACTATGCGCGATATTATGCGCAACGAAACTGCAGAAAACAATTGCATTCTCAACGATCTCTTGCACTATTGTTGACAATGAAACTGCAACCTAAAAGATAAAGGCTTCCTGCTACCATAATTTATATGACAAGAAAAGAAGACATTATTTGTAAGGGTGTGTTTTGTTAAAAAGTTTTGTATGTGAAAGATTGAAACACTTTTATATGTGGCTTCCTTTTAATAACGGAATGATTCATATGAAAACTCCCGTTCTTGTTTTTGGCTTTTATGGCATTTTGCTTTAAAGTCCAAGAGCCATTCAGATGTAATTCGAGTACGATTCGCTTTTGTTTTTATTCACTACCACTTCCAGTTTTGAAGCTGATTCTATTTCTTTGTACTTTTCGTTTTTTTTTTTTTTAATTTTAATAAAAGCACTGGAAGTTGAGATGAGTTTCAAAAGGACTAAACGCTCCTAGTTTTTCTTTCGATCTTTTTGTTCTATGAAATACATTGAAGAACTCATAAAATTACTTTTTTTATAGAAACATTCTGTTGCCTATATACTCTTACATTTTCTATCTTGTATGAAGTTGTGGCTACAAACCCAATGCATGTAGAGGAAAAGGTTTAAATATGGGCTACCACTTTTATTTCCGTTCTCATTTTCAAAAACTTTATATAACTGAAAGCTTCAATGTTCAATAATATATTTCAAAGATTACTCTTTACTACAAATATTAGAAGGTAAATAAAAAGTACTTTTATTTCTTTGAAAAAAGCTATTTTTTTAGGAGCTCCAAAATTTAAGTTTTTAAAAACTGGTCTAAATATGGGCTCCAGTTTTTAAAAAAATCGAAAATAAATACATAGACCTTAAACGAATACAAATCAAACAGTAAGATTAATCCAAATGCAAATGAACGTCCTACTTGCAAAAATCACATATGTATATGACAGCATTTGGACCCCCACATTCAGTGTGTGCCCACATCAAACACATTTGGCACACAACCCACAATTCGTTAGGACGGTCTTCTGAAAATTTCATATCACAAAACATGCAGTTTGCATCGTTCTCTTCTGGAATTCTCTATCCTATCGGAAGTTCAATACCACTTTCCCAGCAGTCAATTAATTTAACACCAAAACCATCTTCATCTTCTGAATCACTACACTCCTGGTTTTTATCTTTCTTCTTTCCCACTTCTGAATTTTTTTCTACTCTTCTCCGTTTCGATCCATTTTCTCCCTCTGCTTTCCTGGAACAATTTTGTTTTCTCAAATTTTCACTGTCCTCTTCTATATTTTCCTTAGAGTTTTCAAAATCCAAATGCCTTTTTTTCCTGTTTTCCTTTTGTTGTTGACTTTGCTATCGAGGCGGACAAAGCACATGTATATGGATAACCTGTTATGCAGGAGGCGCCTGCAGCCTTCGGACTTCGATTACTAACCTTATTCTTAATTGTAGGAAGTGGTGAAATGTCGAAAGGTGTCACAAGACCTAAAGACGACGTCCTAGAGCATGTTTTGTCACTTACGGTGCGAAGTGACACAGAAGGTAGCTGTGTCTTCGATCCAAAGGTCCAGAGAAAGAATCCGAAGATGATGGTTCAACTTGCTGGTTATTTGGCCCAGGTAATTCGGCAGATCCTATTCCAGTTGGGATTTCTGCAATTGCCTTAGTCTGTGGCATTCTTTGACATTCTTTGGCTGCAATGAAGTCAACGTCTGTGAAAATATTTTTGTTTAGAGAATACATCCCAGTTATCTTGAAGCCGTTCACTGCTATCTCGCCTGATTGTACCTTTAAATACGCTCTACCAAAAAGTCCCATCATCATACGGAGTGATTGGCCTTTGATGCTGACGGATCCACATTCTAAGCTCCTCACTATAGTAGCCTTCAGAGGTCCCATGAAAGTTTTTGCCAGGGGTTGAAAAATGAAATGAAATGAAATCTTTGAGTTTTACGTCCCACGGTTATGCCGGTTAGACTAAAGGAGACGATGATAATGAGTAATGAATGAAATGGTGGAATGAAGAAAGTGGGAGGAAACGGGAGAACCCCGAGAAAACCCACGCACACGGTTGCCAGGGGTTGAAGCTTATGACTGGAGTGAGGAGGTAGCGAAATTATAGTCACGTGATTATCTCTTGCTATATCAATCACCTTCATGTTTCGAACATGGCTGTAATGTCCATCCAATATAAGTAGAACTGGTGAGCTTGCTGTTGGGACAACCTTCTCTACGAAATGGAGGAGCCATTTTGTGAAGATATTGGCTTGAACCCATCCAGATGGAGAAGCGAAACCAATAGATCCTGGAGGACAACCTCGCATTAGCTGTTCAGACATAGTCTTTCTTGGAAATATCACAGCTGGTGGCACGAAATATCCGCTGGCACTCATGCATGCAATAATGGTCATTGTAGATCCCCTTTCCGCGGACGTCAAAGCGGCAATTTGTCTTTTTGCTTTTCTTGCTAAGACGTACGGAATTTTACTTTGCACAATGGTGAGTCCCGTTTCATCTACGTTGAATACCCTGTCGGGTGGGTAATTGTTCCTTTCAAACGCTTCTTCAAGGAGTCGGAAAAATCTTCCGACACTTTCTTTCTGACGTATCGCTGGCCTTCTCCATCTTACACACAAGGTCTCACTAAACGATCGAGGGAGACCCATGTCACTGTCTGGCGAGTGTTTCTGCTCTGCTTGCCTCTTACATCGGTCCAACGTCTTCTTTCAAAAAGTAGCATATGCTAATAAAATTTATGCAAGTCAGTATATGATGCCCACATTGTCCAAATTTCAAATTTGATGAAAGATACTCGGGAGCCAAAAATTTCCAACGGAAAGTAGTTCACATATTCTACGTAATACACAAGTCAAGATCAATCTTCAGCCAAATTTGATCAAAATCGAATGGGTGATGTAGGTAGTATATGGTTTATTTTCAGAGTCCAAACTCCAACTGCAGTGGTACATAACTTGGGAATCTAAGGATTGCACGGGAATTTAAGCTAATATCCCTTCCACGTGTCAAACATGATCAAAATCAAATGAGCTGTATAGACCGCGCACAACATCCACTTCATCCAAACCACAACTTTAAACGCTAGTAACCAAAAAACCCAAGAACTACTTTTTTCTTTTTCTTTTCTTTTACATACATACTAACCAAATCACATTTTATCACAATTGCGAAGTTCGGTTAACATCGGATAAGTTCTGAGGCCGCATACGATATATACTTCCTTCTGATTGATCAAATGAAGGACAAAACCACGTATATAACATGTTTCAAACAGTAAATTTTCAACAGTTTCTTTGAAACATCCAGACATCTGTTTATTTGTGTCGTTCCCCGCACCAGAAGGATGATCTGTCTTAGAAATATATATAGATCTCGTTCAGTGGACTAGGGAATCAATTGCATTTTTTGGTCATTTTTGAGATATTTCATGTTTAAAATCTCTATCTGGAGATTCTTTCAGAGCTTAAAATAAAGATTATTTTCCCACGACTTTAATAATGTGACTTGATCCGTTTGTACACTGAATGCTTCATATATTAGAAAGGTTTTTTTTTTTTTTTTTTTTTGCCTTGCCTACAAATAAAAATGAAAATCATCTTGCTTGTGATCACATCACGGGAACATGGTTTAACTGCTTGAAATTACTTTTTGAATTTAAGAAGTACATACAGGGTTTGTCCGAAATTCAACTTTTCCCATCGCTTCTCCTGGTAGTATCGCATTCCGACCGGTTGGTTTATAGGAAGGGGGGCGACTCTTAGCTTCACAATTTTTCCAAGCTCATCTTGCTGCAAGCTCTGGAAGTGTCACTTTCTTTGTTTCCCTGAACCTCCTGTTAGTGCTTGTGTCACGATGTACAATGGAGAAAAACTATCGAACAACGTTGCGCAATAAACGTCTACCACCAGATCCGCGGAAGTGCTTGAAAGATTCGGAAAAACAATCATCCATACTTGAAAGGAGATCTCCGCTACCTGGATGTTGCACCACGACAACAATCCCAGCCATACCACTGGGCGCATCCAGGAGTTCCGAGTCAAGCACAACTTGGGAACGTTGCCTCAGTATCCATATAGTCCTGACCTGGCTCCGGCAGATCCTCCTTTTTCTAACTCCGAGGGTCAATACCGCTGTAAAAAAAAAAAAACTCATTTTGGAGACAATGAAGCGATTCAAACTGCCGTGTCAAACGCTGTAAACGAGATTCCCGTCGAATCCTTTCTGGATGCGTATGATTCGCTGGTAAAAATGTGTGGATACCCAAGGAGGGTACTTTGAAGAATTATAAAAGATATCTTCAATATTTTTTTTTACGAACTTAAGAGGCCTCATCCCAGCGAAATTGAAATACCGCTAATTTTACAGTAATTATGTGATATCTTCAAATAGATAAAAGATAATTGAAATGTGGAACAAGCGCGCCCTAGACAATATTATTTTGCGTGTTGTACCGTTATCACAAGTTAGCTACTGGGTTCCGTTTTCAGCCGTTTAGAAACGCGAAAATAAATGCCGATTTTCAAAATGGCTTGAAATCGAAAGTAGATAAGTGAGTCGTGATAACGGTATCTCATGTAAGATGATATTGTCTAGGGCGCTCTTGTTCCACATTTCGATTTTTTTTATCTATTTGAAGATATCACAAAATTACTGTAAAATTTTATCGGTATTTTAATTTCGCCGGCATGAGGCCTCCTAATTGTATTACTTTTCGGACAAACCTTAATTAACCTCGAACTAGGTTTTTATTATGAGACTTTCATTGAAGGGCGTGTGTTAAGAACAGAAGAAAGGGGATTAATCCTTGTGCCAACAAGAGAGTATTTCGCGAGCTCCTCAAGCTAGGAAAATAAAATTTGGTATACAAATTTTTCGTTAGAAATAACTGAACACATGTTCCAGCATTTTCAAAAATTCCTCTTGTAATGGGAAAAGGGTAGTAATTTCCATATAAATGTATAAACTGACGTTGTGTGTCATATTTTCATGAGAAAACAGCTGAACCGTTTGAGACGAATTTCAAAGCATAGTAATCACTTGAATCGAGCCGGGCTCTATTTGTATTACTTTCGTTAAAATGTGTATCCTAATAGGCAAGGAGAGTGGGGGGGGGGGGTTCAATATACATGACAAATATGAATCTTCTTACTAAAATTAAGTAGAAGCCTGCTCCAATCGTTTATAAAAATCCCGATTCTAAGGGGGAAGATTAAAATTTCTGTAATTCTTTCTTAATAGCTGATATAAACATGATATCTATGTCAGTGGTTCTCAACCTTTCGAGTTTAGTGCCCCCTGGGTAAATGAAAATGTTCTGAGCGCTCTCTCCCTCGTATTCTTAATTCAATCCACCGATACACAAGGCAGAGTGTAAACCTTGAACGAATCAGTTTAAGGACCAGAAAAATGCTGCAATCCTTCAGATCAGCCTTGAAGAATCATCATTATCATTTTAAAAAAAAGGGTCTATACCGTTGATAATTTGTAAAATGCATTCATCCAACAATAAGAACAAATTGTAACAGAGCTAAAAACTCAAGCGCCCCTTAAATAGTCTATCGTTACTTTTTGTTCCAGAGCCCTCTTTGGAAAAGAATACTCATGTTAAGAACCACTGACCTATGTTGTCCGGCTCATTCTAACATGAAAATGGCTGAACCGTTTGAAGTGAGTATTTCAATATACTTAGCACTTGCTCGGGCAGAGATCTTATCATGCCACTTGAAGTAAACTATGTATTCTAAGGGAGAGACAATATAAAATACAGAGTTTGTCCGTAAGGCAATGCGACTGGCCGCGGCGCATCGCTCTAGTCGCCAGCAGTGCACTCCCCGGCGGAGAGATTTGTGGTGGTGGTCTAAGCTAAGTAACGCACTTTACGGCAGTCACGTCCGAGCTCTGACGCAGTGAGGATCATGCGTAGTGCAAAAGTTGTTTTTGAGTATTTGTCACTCTGGGACGAATCGTCAACGCCATTTTTCTACAAAGAAGTCCTTGCGCACTGCACTCAGCCGGCAAACGAAAATGACTAGAAATTGTCGATCGCTGGAAGCTCCACCACGACACCGCTCCAGCTCACACCGCCTTCGTTGTGATCATGTACCTGGCCCGGATAGGGGTTGCAACTTTGCTACAACCGTCGTAGGCCTACAGCCCCGATGTGAGTCCACCAGACTATCATCTATTTCCAAAGCTCAAGAGTGTAACACGATTGGATCGTGTTGGGTTCGGTTCCAGTTCGGGGCAGCCGTTCTTATGGCCTGCAGGGTCTAATTCTTGTTCGAGCTAACCACTTTTGTGACTGGCAGAGTCTGATTCTTACCTGATCCCATTTGGGATAACCAATTTTTATAACTCTGCTGGAAACAACTCCAGTTCAATACAACTTACCTGTGGTGGATTTTAGTGATTGGCGTGAAGAAGGCATTCGCAATACAAATGATAATACTACAATAGAGAGTGCGCAAACCTCCAAGTTGGATCGCGAACCAAAATACTATTTCATTGAGGTTGCGACTACGAACGCCCACCATCATTACCACGCCTGCTGGCGATAGCGGAATGAATACAAGTTACTAAACATAACATCCACCATTTTGGGTAGTGATTGTGCAGAGATGCTGTAAAGGTAATTGCACATAAAGAAATAGATTGTATGTAAATTTTATTCAGTTAACACAGGTTATGTATAATACTTACGTTAATGACATTACAACATTTTGTTAGTGATTTTTACTTAACATGTACCAAGACACCATGAGCCCAAAAATTTATTAATGTGGAATTTACGCAATGAAATTATTATATATTTTTATTTTTTTCTTTAAGAAAATGACGCACTACGAATGCCGGCTGAAATTTGCATTACACGATGCACTAGCATTAAACACACGCTATTTTCGTATCACACTTAACTGCACTGTAAGTGGATGGATTTGGGGAGGGGGAATCATGTAGCTATTCTTCAAAAAAAGGAAAGGATTCCTCGGTGCTTTTTGTTGATCGTCGAACAGTTATTATTAAGGTTCCATCATAGTTATCACTTTTTAATTGTGCGTGCAATTCGCCCTTTTACCTGTGTTGGTTCCTCACTAATGCCTCGTTGATTTCATAGATTCACATATTATACGCTATTTTAGCACACAAACGTTGATTTTTGTGTTAATTTTATGTTTATCATTTGTGTAGGTTTAACTTGTTTTTCCCATAGTTGAATTTACAAAAATCGTGATCGATTGCAAAGAAAAACGTAGATATTATTCACAGGCGCCACAGAAATAGAACAATCTAAACCACCATAACTGCTTAGCACACCGTCGCGGCTTTTTTACCTCAGCGTCAGTATGTTTGCGCCGAGCACACCAGAAAAGATTTTACAAATGTTCATAGTAAATATTGTTTATCAGAAATACGCATATTAAAGGGCGTTAAATAAGTTCACCATTAAAACAAAATAATTGAAATGTTGAAAACAGTAAAAATAAGTCTCGATGATGTTTGAATTCGACGAACTATGTTTTGCATCATTTTAACCATATTACGCCTCCTTTGTTCAGTGAACAGGAAGCACGAGTCATCACTCACAGGATTGCCAACTTACAAAAATATAAAACTAGAGCACAATTTGCGTCGACGAACGGAACATGGAGCCTCATTCCAATTCAGCGAAGAGAAACTGGGAAAATTTAAAATGGAATGGGAGTGAGGGGGGCCACACGCTCACAAGAGAAGCCTGAAAGGTCACCGTTTCAACGATGCATCAGCTATCTCGCTATCGAAAGGGCTCTCACAGAGTCTCTGAAACATGTTACGGAAACTGACTTCCAGAGAGCCTTTGCAGCGGTGTATGGACGCCCAAGAAGACTATTTTGAAGCATTTTACCAATATGTACAGATCGGATCAAATACCAGAGCCACTCTCGTTTCTTTATGGACAAACCCTGTGTATCCCTAAAATAAGGAGATGGTAGGGAAATAAAACACAGTAGTATATATAAACTCATTGTATTAATAACTGGCCTTCTCTTTTGAAAATTTACTTTTAAGGGGGGAGGGGATATTTTCGTTGTTGTTTGTGCCATCATTACGAGAAAATGGCTGAAACATTGGGAATGAATTTTGGAACATGGTTATTACTTGGCTGGAACTGACCTTTTTATTATATTACTTTCATTAAAATGCGTACCCTAAAGGAAATAAGGGTATCTTTCAAATATACCTTTCACATATTTTCCTAACCTATTCTTTCGTGAGAAGAACGGTCATTTGAGTTAGTATTCTCTAGAATACATACATTTTCTTTGTCCTATCTCAACGAGTAGCTACGAATGTTAGGATGACACTACCAAAGTGGAAGCTATGGTAACCGACTGTTTTCCTTCGTGATTCTGACAAACAATGCAACGATGACACGGATATCTATTTGATTTTACACAACGACCAACAGTTAATTACAACCGTAATGAAAGGACCGGCTCACAGCTGTGTTTCAGTTGAACTTCCACTCGAAGAGTACCCAAAAGGGAATATTGACATTTCTTGGTAATTTTCTGCTAGAGAAACACTATTAAAATACACACACAAACTGAGAATGTGTATAGTTACGCTTAAAGGCGGCTCTCAACAGATATTGTATTGTTCTTTCTCGCTTCAACTTTTGTTCTGAGAATCTGAATTACTAGGAAATTTAACTGCACATCGCATCGCTCATCACGTCTATCTGGAAAACCTAGAATTTTTACATACGGATCACGATAGATTACTGTAATTAGTTGTGGTTTGCGCAACTAAAACTGGTTAATTGATTACAATCTTAAAGGACGTCACATCAGTAAAAATTAGTATTTTATCACTACAACTTAAGGCAAGAAAACTTATCTAAAGTCCTAATTCTTGTAAGCTAAGGCAAGAAAATTTAAAGTATATGCTACTTTTTGTAAACCAAGGCAAGTAAAACTTAGTAAAACTACTAATTCAGTAAACTAAGGCAAGGAAACTTAGCAAAACTACTAATTCTTGTAAACCAAGGCAAGACAACTTAGCAAAACTACCAATTCTTGCAAACTAAGACAAAAAACTTAGCAAAACTACTAATTCTTGTAAACCAAGGCAAGGAAACTTAGCAAAACTACTAATTGTTCTAGAACTAAGGCAAGAAAACTTAGCAAAATTACTAATTATAGTAAACTAAGAAAAGAAAACTTATGCAAAGTTCTAATTTCTGTAAACTAAGGCATGGAAACTTATGCAATGTGCTAATGTTTGTGAACTAAGGTAAGAAAACAGCTAAACTACTAATTATTGTAAACTAAGGCAAGAAAACTTATGCAAAGTTCCAATTTTTGTAAACTAAGTTATGGAAATTTACCTAATTTGCTATTTTTGTAAACTAAGACAAGAGAACTTAGCTAAACTACTAATTCTTGTAAACTAAGGCGAGAAAACTAAACTATAATTCTTGTAAACAAAGACAAAAACTTACCTAAAGTTCTAATTTTTGTAAACAAAGGCATGGCAACTTACCTAATTTGATATTTTTTATAAACTAAGGCAAGAAAACTTATTTAAAGTTCTAATTTTTTGTAAACTAAGGCATGGACACTTACCTAATGTGCTATTTTCTGTAAACTAAGGCAAGAAAACTACTAATTTCTGAAAACTAAGGCAAGAAAACTTATCTAACGTTCTAATTTTTGTAAAATAAGGTACGGAAACTTACCCAATGTGCTATTTTCGTAAACTAAGGCAAGAAAACTTAGAAAAACTACAAATTCTTGTAAACTAAGGCAAGGCAACTTAGTAAAACTACTAATTCTTGTAAACTAAGGCAAGAGAACTTAGTAAAAGTACTAATTCTTCTAGAACTAAGGCAAGAAAACTTAGGAAAACTACTAATTCTTCTTGAACTAAGACAAGAAAACTTAACTAAACTACTAATTCTTGTAAACAAAGACAAGAAAACTTGTTTAAAGTTGTAACTTTTGTAAACAAAGGCATGGCAACTTACCTAATTTGGTATTTTTTATAAACTAAGGCAAGAAAACTTATCTATTTTTTGTAAAGTAAGGCATGGACACGTACCTAATGTGCTATTTTCTGTAAACTAAGGCAAGAAAACTCCTAATTTTTGTAAACTAAGGCAAGGAAACTTATCTAACGTTCTAATTTTTGTAAAATAAGGCATGGAAACTTACCTAATGTGCTATTTTCATAAACTACGGCAAGAAAATTTACCAAAACTACTAATTCTTGTAAACTAAGGCAAAAAACTTACCTAAAGTTCTAATTTTTGTAAACTAAGGCATGGAGACTTACCTAAGTTGCTATTTTTTGTAAACTAAGGCAAGAAAACTTGCCTAAAATCCTAATTCCTGTAAGCTAAGCCAGAAAATGTATCTAAAGTTCTAAGAACATCATTGTTCTTGTAAACTAAGGTTCCACCGTTTCCTCGCTTTGCAGATTTTATGAACACAAACTGAGGAATGAAAATGTGTGGAAATTGACCCCCTTTCCCTCTTTAGAAGTGACTTTTTTTTAAAAAAAAGAAAACGGTGTTACACATATCAACTTATTTTTAATGAATTTACACACCGAGTTTCATCTGCCTAACTTGAAAGGCTCGGGAGATACTCTATTTTTGCTATGAATGCTAGAAGTCCCTATTTTTTGCGATTTTTTTAAATAGTACTACCTATCGTGCATCGATGTGTCTCTCTCACGCAAATAAAACTCTCAGAGAAAGTGGGGAGTCAGTTGCATGAGAACAATGTTGCATGATACAAACACAAAGCACATTGATTGGAGGAATTTTAACTTTACGATCGTATGGACGAACATTTATCGTGTTTTTTTTTTCAAGTGTATGGTGTAAAAAGAAAAGTGCCTAGAGGTGACAATTAGAAAAAAAGAAAGAAACTCAACTGTCATGAATATCTCCACGCACATCAAAGAGATACATTAATCACACAGCTCTTCTCAATATATGAGCAGCTCGGGGGAACATAATGATATGTCACATTTTCTAACTTAAGAGTAAACTAGAAAATAAAGTTCAACATTCCCATGCAATGCAACGTAATCACAGTAAACAATTATAAAACAAGCTTATCCTGTCATTTACATATATCTTTCCGAAATTAAACTACCTACATACTGTTCTATGGTTCAATTCTAACCAATTACATCTAATAACTTAATTTCACCGGAAGTGATACTTATCATTATGTGCCGCCGGAACCTCTGATATATTAGTGACCGTATATTCTGTGCAATAAATAAAATAATCAGCAATATTATTCACTTTAATTGAAAATATGCCGTCCAGGTCTTGTGTCATTTAGGGTTTGTGCAACTACTTGAGGTCTTGTGCGGTTTAGAGTCAATAAATACAGTTTAAGTTTCTGTGCCGTTTCACACTAGTGATGCATCTCCGTAATTGTGACTTACGCCCGTTCATTACTCTTAAATGAATGAGAATTATTGAATTCCGTATTTTGAAATAGCTAGAGGGACTGCAATCAATACCTCCACGGGCAACGGTAAACTTAACGGTAGCCATCCATATCCAAGTTTGGGGTGGGATGAGTCCAGATCTGATAGACCAGTCCCCTCCCTGGGTATGTCTTTGTTAACATCCAATATTGTAAAATTCTCTCAGTTTATGTAAGGTAGAGCAATTATCGTACTCGGGAGATTGGACTTTCCCATCACCTTTTATTATAAAAGATCCTTTTGAATACAGAAATATATTACAATAAGTAGTTTCCTCTAATATATTAGGTAAGAAAGTGGAATGAATTAAATGACCAAGCGTCGTAGGGCTTTGTAGGTGAGGTTACTTTCTTTGACCAGGTGTCGTGAGAGGGATGAGTTTGTGTGATTAGTCTCTCTCGGTGACCGGGCATCGTGAGAGAGAAAGGGAACCCAATGACCAAGCGTCGTGAGGCCAATTGCAGGCGCCTTAGGGCTTTCGCTGGTTTGATCAACCTGTGGAGATTGATGGTTCTTGAAGCGTGCTGGTGACTTTTATCCTAAAATGTCGGCTACCTTCGGTGATCTCCGTCTTGCCGACTGCTGGCGATTGTGGGCGACTCCTCTTCGGTACTGTCGTCTGCGTTGTATTTGTTTACTGCCAACACGTGTAGTACACACATGGTTACAGCATGATGTGAAGACATGCAGAACCTTACAATATTGAAACATTGTCTCAATAGCACTCAAAATGAGTTTTAAAGTTCACTACTTCACAAAGATTGAACGGCAGAATCGACGCCCAAGGAGACTATTTTGAAGAAGAATTTTAACAAATATGTTCCGATCGGGTCAATATATTATTTTTACCAGACCCAGCCTCATTGCCTTACAAATGAAGTCTGTAGAATTATTTTATGCATTCAGGAAGGTAGTTTATAAATATTACAGATTGGAGAGGTCCAAAATTAGACCCTAGTGGAACACTAGATACTACGCCTGGAGTTTCCCTGAAAAAGAAAAAAAAAGAACTCATGCTTTTTTGTTGATTTTTCCGATGGGGACGTTCTGTCGAAAAGATGGAACAGCTTTTTCAGGCCAACAATCGTGAATAAGATTTTTCTTGGTTTTCTTTATTTATATCAAACAAATGCCAGGATAGTACCTTAACATACAAATCATAGGTCATTTTCTTTCCTCGGAATGCCGACGCCCGCTTTAATTTCTTTGGAGATGCAAATGGAGGGATAAAACATTATTTTTTTGGGGGGGGGCAGCTATTCTTTGTATACCGAAAGTATTACTTTAATGTTACTACTTACTTGACATGCAGTACTGTACATCATGTTTGGGGGGAACATTCGGCTGGGGCCCGCCCCCTGCCCTCCTCTAGCGTCGACACTGCTTGTTCCCCATTAGGAATGCGCACGAGACAAGATTTGAGGCTGTCTCGTCTCGAAAATGTGCTGTAAAAGTGATGTCTCGACTCGAAAAATGTATAGTTCTGTATTGGAAGAGCTGTGTCTCGACTCGAATGTTGTCACGAAAATTCTGTCTCGTCTCGTCTCGAACGCATCCCTATTCCCCATTCCTTTCTTCCTTCCTCCTTCCGGTAAGTATGCTCACCGAGGGACGTAATCCCTCATACTCGACGAACTTAAGGCCATAAATATCGGTAATGCCCAGAAACATGCATAAATAAATAAATTGTGTTGATTAGATGCAATTGAAGATAGTTTTGAAGTTAAAAATACGATTTTATAGTTGAAAACCATTTTGATTTTGTTGTAATTACTTGTAAGAGCATTGTAAACATGGAAAACTAATTTGGGATAGATTTAGAACCGGTTTCCGCCAGTGCTATTTCAAATATTTATCAATATTTTACACACAAACAAACTATTTTGCTGAGCAAAACAATATATTCACATAAAAAACTACATACGTGTTACAGTGTCGCCAACTAACATTTTGGCTTCAACAGACACTATGAGATAAATGAGAAATGTGCAGTCTTATATACAAACAAGAGATGAGACATCTTGCTTCTGATTGGCTCCTGGCAGCAGCCAATCCCCTTCAAGTATTCTGATTTGTATTTTCCTATACCGAGACTTCCTATCTGTTGTAAATTACACACACACACATAAAAAGGACGATCTTAGCACAACTAATCTAAACTAACAAATAATTGACATAAATAATTAAATAATTATATAAATATATACAAATACTCATAAATAAATATATATATAAATAAACAGATAAACATACAATTACGCATACACTTAAAAAGACGACACACTTATGTTCTTCTGTCTAATAGGTAGCTGGAGAAAAATGGATACGATAGAAAAAGGCTAAAATACAGAAGGAGATGGGAGAACAAAAACGAAGAAAAAGAAGAAAGAAGCCGAGAAAAAGAGCAAAGTGAAAGAGGATTAGAAGAAAAAAGAAAAATGTGGTGGGGGATAGAAAGTTTGGGAGAAGAAACAGAAATCATTAAAAGAATGCTTAAGAAGATGGGGGGGCATCTCGACTTACAGAAAAGGGAGCAAGAGGCTTCTGGAAGTAATAAGGGAGAAAAGAAGGAAGAAGACAGAAGAAGAACAAGGGGTAATGATGGAGAAAAAAGGAGTGATTTATAAAATTCAGTGCGAGGAGTCTGATATGTGTTATATTGGGGAAACTGGAAAGAGACTAAGAGAGCGTATAAGAACATAAGGATGACGTTAGGCTAGAAAGGAACAAAAATGCGGTCTACAAACAAACACGTAAGGGACAGGGGACATTCAGTTAATTGGAATGAAGTAAAAATTCTAGGCCAGGAAGAAAGAAGCATAGTTAGGAAATGGAAAGAGGCACGGTTTATAGAAATGGAGGGTAATAAAGCAATGAACTGGAACTCAGGACTGATCATCGACCAACAGTGGAATAGGTTGTTAAAAAAAGCTTAAAGTATAAGATTCTGAATGCACAGATCTATTATGGTTGTTGTATATATATTGATTGTCTTACACGTGTTTATGTATTTATTAGTCCATATTAGTTATCTCTATATACGTGTGTGTATATATGTATATATGTAATGGTATATTTATATATAGATATATGTGTTGTATAAGTATATGTGTATATACTGTATGTGTGTGTCGTCTTTGTATGCGTAATTGAATGTTTATCTGTTTATATATATATATATATGTGTGTGTGTGTGTATTTGTATATATTTATATAATTATTTAATTATTTATGTCAATTATTTGTTAGTTTAAATTAGTTGTGCTAAGATCGTCCTTTTTATGTGTGTGTGTCTAATTTACAACAGATAGGAAGTCTCGGTATAGGAAAATACAAATCAGAATACTTGAAGGGGATTGGCTGCTGCCAGGGGTCAATCAGAAGCAAGATGTCTCAGCTCTTGTTTGTATATAAGACTGCACATTTCTCATGTATCTCATAGTGTCTGATGAAGCCAAAATGTTAGTTGGTGAAACTGTAACACGTATGTAGTTTTATATGTGAATATATTGTTTTGCTAAGCAAATGCTTTGTTTGTGTTTAATTATATACAAAGCAAAGCTTCTACTTATGGAAAATTTTTTAGAAACGTTACTTTTTATTTTCTGATAACTATTACACTAGTTAACAAATTTAAACTTTTTGTTTGTTACATGAGAAAAATCACCTGATCTTAAAGGAACATTTTGCGCTGAATTCGAATATGCACTCGGTTTCTCTCCATCACGTACAGTTTTCCCGTAACAGAGGGATTTTCGGGAAATTCCCTCAAAAATTTCCCTTTTTCAGATATTTTATTCCCCTAGCTCCTGTCCCCTTACATATAATAACATAGAAATTATACCTAAGTATACCTTGATTTATATTTAATAAACCCTAAAAGTTTCGTAAAAATCGCTTTATTCTTTCTAGAGAAATAAATATATTTGTATGTTTACTGTGTGCACTGTTTATTGCACCTGATAGTAATGCTTTCAGATCTCCTGAGTTGGGGTAAAAACGATTTGCTTTATTACTACAAACACAGACATAAAAATGAATATTTACAATAGTCAACAACACACTTGTATTGCTCTCTGTAAATTAGAAACGTGTATAAAAATAGAATGTACTTCCAACGTATATTTTTTTTTTAAACGTACAGTATATGTATATCTTAATACATATATATACAATTCTACAAGTTTTTTCGTTTTGTTCATGAAATGGTTATCAATATTTGTTATCAAATGTAACAGAATACAAAAGAACTTCCACTTCCCGAGCCCCCTACCAACTGGGAAGAGATATGGCCAAAAGACTCTGATGATGATCATGACCTTGATGAACCATCGACATCAACATGTACATCCAAGGATCCAACGTTCATCACTGACTGTGTTCGCGAGCCACATTTCATCCGGCAATGTGAACTTAATGACCTAGTCCGTGATTTGCACCTGACAAAACAAGAGGCGGAACTTCTGGGATCAAGGCTCCAGCAGTGGAACTTATTGGATGCAGAAACGAACATATCAGTGTACAGGAAAAGCATGTTCAATTTTCAAGCTATTTCTCAATGCAAGATAATGTGTGCGTATGTACGGATATAAATGGGTTGATGGCGGAGCTAGGAATTCCTTACGTTCCAGAAGAATGGAGGTTATTTATCGACGCGTCAAAGGTCAGCCTTAAAGCTGTCCTTTTACATAATGGAAATAAAAAACCTTCTATACCACTTGCGCACTCAGTGAAGATTAAGGAATCCTATAACATCATATCAACTTTGCTAAATCTTATAAATTACAAGGACCATTGTTGGCAAATATGTTGTGATCTCAAGGTAGTTGGTATTTTATTAGGACTGCAGTGCGGTTACACGAAGTACCAATGTTTTTTATGTTTATGGGATAGCCGAGCTGATGACAAACATTATGAAGTGAAGGAATGGGAACCTAGAGTGAATTACGTATCTGGAGAATGCAACGTCAAATACGCTCCTTTGGTAGATCCTAATAAGATATTACTACCGCCACTTCATATCAAGTTAGGACTTATGAAAAACTTTGTCAAAGCCATGGACACATCTGGTGAAGGTTTCAAGTATTTGCTAGATAAGTTCCCTAACCTGAGTGATGCTAAGATTTCAGCGGGAGTGTTTATTGGTCCCCAAATTAGAAAATTAATGCTTGATGATAGCTTTGACAGCAAGTTAAACAGTGCTGAGCTAGCTGCCTGGACAGCATTTAAGTGTGTTGTGCGCAACTTTCTGGGCAATAACAAACCTGAGAGTTACACAGAAATCGTACAGGACATGATACAGAAATACAAAGAGTTGGGTTGTAGGATGTCTTTAAAAATCCACTTTTTGCACTCCCACCTCAGCTTCTTTCCTGCTAACCTAGGTGCTCTCAGCGACGAACAGGGGGAAAGATTCCACCAAGATATAATGGCAATGGAGAAAAGGTACCAGGGACGATGGGATTCTTCAATGATGGGGGACTATTGTTGGGGTCTTGTTAGAGAATGCAACATTTCTTACAAAAGAAGGAAGTAGTGTACGTTTTTGTAACCCAATGGAAGTTTCATATATTGTGATAGTTTTGATTGTCTTTTCATGACCTTTTGGTACATTTGTATTATTGTTTATTGTAAATTGTCACACTTGTAAATTATATTGTATTATATTTTATATATGTGTTTGTGGTAATAAAGCAAAACGTTTTACCTCAACTTAAGAGATCTGAAAGCATTACTATAAGGTGGAATAAACAGTACACACAGTATACATACAAACATATTTATTTCTCTAGAAAGAATAAAGCGATTATTACGAAACTTGGAGGGTTTGTTAAATATGAATCAAAGTATACTTAGGTATAATTTCTTTGTTAGTATATGCAAGGGGACAAGATCTTGGGGTGTAAAATAAACGAAAAGGGAAATTTTTGAGGGATTTTCCCGAAAATCCCTCTGTTACGGGAAAATCGTACGTGATGGAGAAAAACCGAGTGCATATTCGAATTCAGCGCAAAAAGTTCCTTTAAGAACAGGTATTTCCTTTTATGTAACAAAATCTTTGTTAACTAGTGTTATCAACTCCTTTTTTTTTCTCTCTTTTTGTCTTTTCTCCTTCTTCGGCTTGTAACTCCCACTTTTCCATAAAAGTGGTTTTAAGACTTGGCTGACATTGTTTCACTATACTATTGACATTAATTTCAACTTTAACTGTGGCAGTTGATTCTAGCACAAACATACATATAGAATTTAACGCGACATACACGATATTGTGCTTCTATGTAAAAAGGTCATTTTATGTCAACATATTAAGGAAAAGAAAGAAAAAAAAAGACTGTCTGAGATCTAACCAGGACACTCATACAAGGGCGCCGATCCTGGTGGTGCGGGGGGCTCGGGCCCCCTTAAGTTCATGTCGGCCCCCCTATTGTACTTATAAATATACAATATTTGGCATAATTTGAATGCAATTTGTCTTAAAATTCTCATATATATACCTTCTGCATCTGAATGGGTCCCCCCAAATTTACAGAGAAATCGGCGCCCTTACACTCATATAGATTGTTTTTAAACAAATTACTACATATTTATCATTAACAGATTATTACTTATTTATCATTATTAAGAAGTTGCTTTCAAAATTATTTGAACCTCCTCCAGTCATATATATAGGGTGTTGTAAAACTGGCGCCCGCGAACTACCTAAAGCTATTCTACTGGTCAAAATAACGCGAAAATGCTATACGATATTATACCTTCCAGAGCCTCCTTTAGGCATTTCGGCTAACCAAAAATTTGATTACTATAAGTCAATGTCAAAGGTAAACTTGGGGCAGTAGTGTCATATCAGATTTTCCCAACGGGGGGCAAGATAAAAGTTATATGCTTTTTTATTAGTGTACAATATATTAAAAAGTAGGTCTATGTGTTCCTCAAACTAAGGAGATCAAATATTCCTGTGTCCCAATGACGCCACTGATTTGAAGCCATAACATTTGTTTCAAGTAGTTACATTGATTCTTTCCAGATATCAGTTAAAATTGTTAGAGTAATGGAAACTTATTTTCCAATCAAAAATGGAATATCCAATGAAGAACGCTGAAAAAGGCGATTAGCCAATCAAGAAGTCCGAGAGGAATCTCCAGATATCTACCAATTTTTTATTATTATTATTATTATTATTATTATTATTATTATTATTATTATTATTATTATTATTATTTACGTTTTCACCATAAAGTTACGTTTTCACCAATTTTCTGGAAAACAATGCATGACAAATCTTCTTCAAATATGCCAAGTTCTGCAGCTCGATGCAATATTGATAAATATGTCTTTGAAATATTTGAACAATGTTATTATTTTTCTTTTTTGAAGAAATAATGTTTTAGAAGAGTTTATATAAGTTAATTACGGTCTATATCAGGGTTTCTCAACTTGAAGTTACGAGAAAAGCGGGAGAGACAAATATAATTAGAATCTAATACCGGAAAGTATTTTTAAATATTGTTTTGAAGTTTGTTCTGAAAGGCATATTTTTATTTTTCGTACATACTGTTAACAACAACAACAATAAACAGGTCTACTAAACATTTTTAACAGACGCAGAGTTGTTTAAAAAATCAATTTAAATGAAAGAGACACGATATGAAACTAATGAGAACTGCATATTGAAATAGCAGAAAAATAAAAGTGCAACAAAACCTTTATATTTAAATAAACTTAAAATTGAAAGCCAACGAGATACCTGAGCAGATATTATTTCACTAGTGTGGCAATGTCCTATTCAATCTTCGTGACTCACATTGTTAAACAATTTTCAACTGATATGCGATTTCGTCTCTTTGTTTTAATTCTTACCATTAAAAGATAAAAACACTTTCGCACAGATACGATGTAGCAAATAGAATTATTACTTTTAAAGCAGCAGATACAAGACTAGGATATTCTTCTCTCCTCATCAGGCAGAACTTGTCCTAGCCTTCATTACAGAAAACCAGTTGCAAGGACTTGTTCCACGATAATTCTATTAGTTGATCAAGAAGTTGTGGGCTTAGATCAGCTACTTTCATGGCTTAACCAACACTTACATCGTAGGGAATATATTACTGTTACTGTAGCCACTATATACAAGAAATGGATTCTACTATTATAGAAATAGATAGATATCGTGAGATCTTCGCAACAGACATATTAAATATCCCACACAACCTTATTACAAACTAGATATTAAAAGTTGGTGGCTAGCAATAGGATGAGATAAAATGGGGGTCATGATAGGAATTAGATTGAGAAACACTGGTCTATATCGTATTGGGTTTAACCATACTGAATACAAGTATCTTGCAAGTGTTATAACGAAAAGCTTTTTTTTCTTTTAGCTTTATAAAATGACTGCGCGTAGAGTATTCGCTAACGGTCTAGTCTTTGGTGCGAGCGGTCCTGGATTCGATTCCCGGTAGAGAAACTCGGTCGAAAAAGTGTAAAAAAAATTCAGGCCAATCTTCCTGAGTGAGGTTTTACTGGGTTTTCGTTATTTTTACCAGGCAAATACCGGAATGGTACCAAACATATTGGTTCTAGGCTGCTTCCTTCCTTCCCTATTCATTTCCTCCCTACCAGGCAAATATCGGAATGGTACCTAACATCTTAGTTCTAGGCTGCTTCCTTCCTTCCCTATTCATTTCTTCCCTACCAGGCAAATATCGGAATGGTACCTAACATATTGGTTCTAGGCTGCTTCCTTCCTTCCCTATTCATTTCTTCCTTACCAGGCAAATATCGGAATGATACCTAACATCTTAGTCCTAGCCTGCTTCCTTCCTTCCCTATTCATTTCTTCCTTACCAGGCAAATACCGGAATAGTACCTAACATATTGATTCTAGGCTGCTTCCTTCCTTCCCTATTCATTTCTTCCTTACCAGGCAAATACCGGAATAGTACCTAACATATTGATTCTAGGCTGCTTCCTTCCTTCCCTATTCATTTCTTCCTTACCAGGCAAATACCGGAATAGTACTTAACATATTGGTTCTAGGCTGCCTCCTTCCTTCCCTATTCATTTCTTCCTTACCAGGCAAATACCGGAATGGTACCTAACATATTGGTTCTAGGCTGCTTCCTTCCTTCCCTATTCATTTCTTCCCTACCAGGCAAATATCGGAATGGTACCTAACATCTTAGTTCTAGGCTGCTTCCTTCCTTCCCTATTCATTTCTTCCTTACCAGGCACATACCGAAATAGTACCTAACATATTGATTCTAGGCTGCTTCCTTCCTTCCCTATTCATTTCTTCGCCACCAGGCAAATACCGGAATAGTACCTAACATATTGGTTCTAGATTGCTTCCTTCCTTCCCTATTCATTTCTTCCTTAACAGGCAAATACCGGAATAGTACCTAACATATTGATTCTAGGCTGCTTCCTTCCTTCCCTATTCATTTCTTCGCCACCAGGCAAATACCGGAATAGTACCTAACATATTGGTTCTAGTCTGCTTGCTTCCTTCCCTATTCATTTCTTCCTTACCAGGCAAATACCGGAATGGTACCTAACATATTGGTTCTAGGCTGCTTGCTTCCTTCCCTATTCATTTCTTCCTTACCAGGCAAATACCGGAATGGTACCTAACATATTGGTTCTAGGCTGCTTCCTTCCTTCCCTATTCATTTCTTCCTTACCAGGCAAATACCGGAATGGTACCTAACATATTGGTTCTAGGCTGCTTGCTTCCTTCCCTATTCATTTCTTCCTTACCAGGCAAATACCGGAATGGTACCTAACATATTGGTTCTAGGCTGCTTCCTTCCTTCCCTATTCATTTCTTCCTTACCAGGCAAATACCGGAATGGTACCTAACATATTGGTTCTAGGCTGCTTGCTTCCTTCCCTATTCATTTCTTCCTTACCAGGCAAATACCGGAATAGTCCCTAACATATTGGTTCTAGGCTGCTTCCTTCCTTCCCTATTCATTTCTTCCTTACCAGGCAAATACCGGAATGGTACCTAACATATTGGTTCTAGTCTGCTTGCTTCCTTCCCTATTCATTTCTTCCTTACCAGGCAAATACCGGAATGGTACCTAACATATTGGTTCTAGGCTGCTTCCTTCCTTCCCTATTCATTTCTTCCTTACCAGGCAAATACCGGAATAGTCCCTAACATATTGGTTCTAGGCTGCTTGCTTCCTTCCCTATTCATTTCTTCCTTACCAGGCAAATACCGGAATGGTACCTAACATATTGGTTCTAGGCTGCTTCCTTTCTTCCCTTTCTTTCCTCGGATGGTGTGATGGCTGAGGGACGTCATTTCTCATATGTGACAGGTTAACATTACCACAGATGCCGAAAGCCCAGAAATTTAATTCCTAATTCTGACCCTAGCTTTAGAAAAATAACCGTTTATATAAATTTTCTCAAAATCTACACATGAGAATTCATACTTAGCCTTATAACTTCGTTCAATTCAATAAGTCTAGCAATTTGGTTTCATTGTTTTACATTTTACCCCGTTATACACGAATAATGTTGTACTAATATCCATCTATCTATCTCTATCTATCTATCTATCTATCTATCTATCTATCTATCTATCTATCTATCTATCTATCTATCTATCTATCTATCTATCTATCTATCTATCTATCTATCTACCTACCTACCTATCTATCTACCTACCTATCTATCTATCTATCTATCTATCTATCTACCTACCTATCTATCTATCTACCTACCTATCTATCTATCTATCTATCTATCTATCTACCTACCTATCTATCTATCTATCTATCTATCTATCTATATATATATATATATATATATATATATATATATATATATATATATATATATATATATATATATATATATATATATAGGGAATTCCAAAAATTTGTCACAATATTTTGGGAATGAATTCCTTATATCAAAATAAGAAAAAAAGTTCATATGGACCTGTGGTGGGAAGTGTATAGTTTTGTAGTTAAAGGGTGCCGAAAACTTGAGGAAAAAAGAACTTTAAAAGTCCATAATTTCACTACTGTACAAACGATCGTAGTCGGGTCAAGTCATCACTGAAGAACTAGTATGTGACTTCTTCAAATATTTCTCTTTCAGAACCCCCCGGTATTTGCACGATCATTTTTTAGAGAGGCTGCTTGGTAGAGATGAGCACGAGACGAGTCGAGACAGAATTTTCCTGACAAATTTCCAGTCGAGACACGGCTCTTTCAATAGAGAAATATACATTTTTTTGAGTCGAGACATCACTTTTACAGCACATTTTCGAGACGGGACAGCCACAAATCTTATCTCGTGCGCATACCTACTGCTTGAGAGTACTTGATTACTCTCCATCTATCCCTCTAAAAGTTAGTGTGCATTCTGGAGCATTTTTATAACACCCTATATATATATATATATACCTTTTTTCTTTCAATTTTCTAACTAAGTGTTAATTAAAGAATGTCAAAAATAGTGTTTACTTTAATCCAAGAACATCGTTATTTATTTATAGTTAGAAACGGAATGAAAATATACAGCAGATGTTGTTTATTTGAACATTCGCTGAAAAGTCATGAAATCTGAATCGTAAAATACGGACCTCTCAAGAAAAGTGTGTATTTCAGGAAAGGAGAAAACGCTTATTCAGATTAAAGAACACACATAAAATTAAGGGAACTGAATTTAACAGATGTAAGTTTCATAAAACTAAGTTTCTCCAAGGTCATGAGAATTAGATTTACAAAATAGCCAACTCACAAGCAGAAGAATCTTTCTTATTCAAATGGTCCAGAGATGAGAAGTCGTTGTAATTGCATTTAGATGTCAGGCCAAAAAGAAAATTAGTTGATTTGGCAACTGTTCAATTGGCTTCTCACAAAACTTTCGTTCACTTCAGCTCTGTGTGTGTGTTTTCGTTCTTTAATGTGTAAACAATTGACGCTTTCATCATTTTGCTTTAGTTCCCTTCCCACTCAATTAGTTGCTAATACTTGCATTCTACTCTGTATGTACTTGTGTAATGACTTAAGTATGTGCATAAGAAAATAGAAATAAAACCCAAGTACCTGGCGCCAAAATTGTCGAGACAGAGCTCGAGTAAGCACGAGTCCTATAAGTAACTGGAAAGTCAAAGCCCGATGTAGTTTTGCCACGTATTCCGATATTGTAGGAAATGTCCCAACATGGTTCTGTCGAGGCTTTAAAATATCCCTCCCAATTTTCATATTTATTGATGAAATAGGTAAATATTATCATAATTATTATTAGAACTTAGTTTCTACATTATTATACTGAGCCTTCAAAATAAGGGGAAATCTCATAACAGTGAAAGGCAGGTCGCATTGTACCTGGGAACAGACACTTTGTAATTGTATTAATTCAGTACCTGCATTAAAAGAAAAAGACGAATATCTTTATGCAATTACCAGTGTATTTATCCTTTGTTGTTATATAAGCCCGCAGAACAATAAAGCTATGCGGGTTGAATAGAGACAAGGCATTCTTAGACATAACCACTCAAGTCGTCGGCGAAGAAATGTGGGGGCTGCTGTGACACGATTGCCGAACTGCTATTTCCACCTCCACGTCACAACTGTAGCGTTTTTCCTTAAGAGTCTTCATCCCTGCGAAATTAAAATACCGTTAATTTTACAGTAATTATGTGATATCTTCAAATAGATAAAAGATAATTGAAATATGGAACAAGAGCGCACTAGACAATATTATTTTGCGTGAGATACCGTTATCACAAGTCACCTAGTGGCTTTCCGTTTTCAGCTGTTTAGAAACGCGAAAATAAATGCCGATTTTCAAAAGGGTTCGAAATCGAAAACAGATAAGTGAGTCGTGATAACGGTTTCTCATGTAAAATAATATTGTCTAGCGAGCTCTTGTTCCACATTTCGATTATCTTTTATCTATTTGAAGATATCACATAATTACTGTAAAATTAGCGGTATTTTAATTTCGCCGGGATGAAGACTCTTAAGGTTCTCCTTAACTTTGAAGAAGAGCCAAAAGTCGCATTGCGCAAGATCTGAACTATAGGCAGGATGAGGCAGAATGAACAACACCTTTCCAGTAGATGGGACAACTGTGATTTTTTTTGTCGGAGGAGAGGACGTGTGGCAATACTCCATCGACTGACGCTTACGTTCTGGGTCATAATGATGTATCTGGCGATGAATGTTCTTCCGCGCAAACCTTCGACAGCCAGAAAATTCAATGACAGCCCGCTGGTTCAACCGTGCTTCACCATTGGATGCCATGAATTGCTGCATTACTCTGGAACGAGAAGATATACGAAAATAAAACAAGTGACATTCTATAAATTAAATATCAGTGCATTAAAGATAAATAGTTGAGAATCTTTTCAGTACTATTGAGCAAGTAGTAGGCTTGGAGGCATTACTTTCTGAATCACCCTCGTATCAGTGCAAATCAATATTTTTTTTTCTATCCACTACTGGTTCCAATTTAAAATATAGTATTCAGTACTCTGAGGCAGTAGAGTAATAATCAAATTCTAAATTTTAATAATTTTAAAAAGATGTACAGATGGGAGGACAATATTAAGATGGATCTCGCAGAGATAGGAATACAAAGTAGAAACTGGATCCAATTAGCTAAGGATAGAAGTCAGTGGAGAGCTTTTGTGAACGCGGCATTGAACCTCCGGGTTCCATAGGCCATAGAGTTAGTTAGTTAGTTTTGTACTATGTCATTTATTACAATCGAATATTTTTTATTGTAGTTTGTACAGGAAAATTGTTCTGCATGTATATGTGCAAAGATTACATATAAATTGGATTTTATCCCCTTGTTCTTGACAGTTTGCAACTTCAAAGAGCTAGGTTATTTCTGCATTTTGAAGGAAGGCACATTCCAAATTGAATTATTATAAAAATCGGAACAAATAGACGAAAGATGTAATGGAACGAATAGACGAAAGATGTAATGGAACAAATAGACGAACAAATAGACAAATGTCAATCCAGTAGAATTGTAAGAGTTTTGCTACTCTCGCTTCAACTAATAGCCTTGAGAGAAAGATCACACGTTTGAGAAAAGGCCTTTGTTATCCAAATTTGCGAAGGATTTATCTATTACTATGTACGTATCTAGTACCTGTCTGTCTCTCTCTGTCTCTGTCTCTCTCTCTCTCTCTCTCTCTCTCTCTCTCTCTCTCTCTCTATATATATATATATATATATATATATATATATATATATATATATATATATATATATACACTCTCCCTACAAATGAAGTATGGAATTCTCTACATGTATCATACTACAATAATTACAATAATATACCTTTGAAGTCTCACCTATGCTAACATCTGGAACAATTTAATTTTCCTTTTAAGTAACAGAGTTTCAATTACGTACCTTATTCACGCTCTGAAGTAATTGTATTAGCGACAAACCTTTGGCATTGGCAATAGCAGTTCTGTACCTTTATAATAATAATAAAAAAGTTTTGAATTGTGTTTGAAATAATTACATTACCTCCAGTCATGTTTGATTTTCGTGATGATGATATAGGTTTTATATATATATATATATATGCGTGTGTGTGTGTGTGTAGTGCGAAGTACCAGTGTATGATTACTAATCCCTTTTCCATGTCAGAAACTTACTTCTCACTAATATAATGGTCTTGGCATTTTTGTTTCAGGAAAAAAAATATGACAGTGCTTTGAATTTTAAAGTACCTCAGGGTCTACGCATATGATCACGTGACTTAAGAAACTTTTACTTAATCCTAATGAGTAAAATGATTTTATTGGTACAGAGAAATAGATTGGAACTTTTGGCATGCTAGGGGCAAATGTAAGTTAATAAAATAAGTGCTTGGTTTCTCACTCATTTCTCTCTGATGATCAATACTTTATCCTTGTTTGATACCACTAGTAAAACTTTCAATTCTCTAAACTAGTGATGGGCAAATGGAAGCCCGCAAGCTGCATCCAGCTAGCGAATATAAATGGAAAATATATGATTTCTTTCCTTTCGAAGGAGTCTTTTTTTTAAAACCGAAACTCTTTTACGCGTTTAGTTGGTCAAGTAGGTCAAGATTTGTGAGTGGGTCAACAAGGCGTGATCCATGGTAACCTACCTTCCACCCATCATGTTCAACTCTGACTCACCAACTCCTTCTGCTCAGTGCTTTGTAGACAGCATCTTGAATACGGTTGATTTGTCTACGTTTTATTTTCAAGGCCTCCGTTTTTCTCCCTTTTTCATTTGTTTCTATTTACTTACCTGAGATGAGCATAAGTGAAGAAAAGAACCTCAAGCACTTTTGGTTATTGATATTTGTAATTGTAATAATAGCAGTAAGACTTACTACTTGGATTTCGAAACACAGCCTTTGTGTTTTTAAAGGTGCTGAAATGAGGGAGAAGAAAAATTTAATAGTGGGTCAGAGTGAGTTACGATGGGTGATGGATCATACTTCATCAGGAAGTCGCGGTCGGAAAGAGGGATTACCTTCATCGACGGTGGCGGGCCGCCGGTGGCAGCCGGACCCGTCCGCGGCGGCAAGATGATCTACTTGTTCAAAGTTGCCGACCTTTTGCCGAGGCGGCAAGCGGTCGAAAATCGTAAAATAAAATGCCCTTTGCTGACTCTTTGTCGACTGTTGCCGATCGTCAGAGTCGGCAAAACAATCGGAAAGGCCTCTTTCCGACCATCTGCCGACTCCTTATGCTGGCCTCTTTTCGACGGCGGCGCCGATGCATTTAATGTTCATTTCCGGCTGTTTGCCGACTGCTCGGCAAGGCAACTATTCGTCGCGGTCGAAAATCTGGTCGGCATGGAGAAATTGTCCTACTGTAGGCGGCAAGATCCTGATGGGGTAGGTCACGTGTTTACTATGCCGTGTTTTCGGCCATCCGGCAGACAATAGATCTCAAGCGTACTTCTTGGATCACCGTCAACTTCGGCTAAGATTTAGAGGTTCATAAGTTAGAAATCGAATTTGTTCATAAGGGCAATAATCAATAATCAAAGTAGAAGTGGGAGAAATCAACAAATTCCGGTTATTGGAATTAACCAGACAAATAGCCACACCAATTAAGAACGGCCTTTCACCATCACCTGCTGAATCAAGAAAGAGCTCTCAATCTGTCAATCCTTCCTGTGTCCGGGCCTGGTGAGGTTTTCCGTGTTGGAGCGGTAACCTCACCAGGCCCGGACACTGGAAGGATTGACAGATTGAGAGCTCTTTTTAAATAGCAGTTTTAACGTTGATCCGTATAGAGAAAAAACGGTAATAGACAGTCAAAAACAATTTCCTATAATCGATTAAGCGTTCCAATAATAATACATTCCATATGCAATCTAATCTCTTTGCTGAAGCCGGAGGTTGTAGAAATCTTCCATCTCTTTCGGTTTCTATATTGATTCAGAAAAGATTACACCATACAAATCAAGTTCTATCACATAGTGAACTCCGTTATGGCTATGTGGTTAGTGAAACCGACTGCGGCGTGGAAGGCCCGGGTTCCATACTGTTAAACTGAAGGCCCATGTCTTATATAACCTCGCTGCTGAAAGGGATACTAAACTTAAATCTAAATCAATAATTAAATAATGTTTACAAGTATTATTTAAATCTTTGCAGTTTTACGTCACACTGTTGTGCCGGTTATGCTAAAGGAGACGGCGATGATGAGTAATGAATGAAATGGTGGAATGAAAAAAAGTGGGAGGAAACGGAGAACCCTGAGGAAACCACGGTGTTTGTCCACCACAAAGTTTACTTGGCGCATGCTGGGATCGAACCAGACACCCCATACATAAGAGGTAAAAACTCTACCACTGGCCCCCACGTCATGAGAGAGAGAGAGTATATAAGTAATAAACTATACTATTAATCACAAAAGGCCAAATGGAGAAAGCTTTATAGTTTACTTTACGTAAAACAATAACATTTAAATTTTTATCAATTTGACTTCCTTCAAGAACCGCCGCTGGTCTTTAATAAGGAATACTTTTAAGTTTCTCGCTCTCTGATATTTGTGTAAATTTAAAGAAAAGCAGCGTTCCATACTCTTAAAGAAAGTTACACACCAGTCTATAAATAGTTATACAATTTTAACAGAAATTAACCATAATAAAAAAAAGAGAGAAATTGATTTATAACTTGAACTTGAAATGCAAGAGTTTCGCAACAACAAAAGATTCATTAATTTTTATCAATGAAAAGAAATGAGATCGCTCTGTTGCTGCATGAACTAAGTGCAGACCATAATATTCTTGGAAAGAAATATTCTCAGAGAGTAAGTAATTTACTTTCGACGAAGTCAACATTTTATGGATCTAAAAGAAAGAAGAATAACCAAAAAGAAAAAAAAACTGATTACTTGGACATAATGGCAGCCATGATGTTTGAAGAAGAAGAAAAAACATTAAACTGTAACACGTAGTTGTTCAGAATTTGTGGTGAACTCGGTTGAAATCATATCAAGATTTATTTCCTCCAACAGAAGCTCTTAATTGAAGCTGTTATACACTTTTATTCTTTTCTCCAACTCAGCTACCTACCCTGACGACTGGGTTATCTCGTGCTCCGAACTAGTTTGTAATTAATGGGTGTAAAAATCGTTCTTGAAATTCGTAGGAAGCTGCTAAAATTAATTCTTTAAGTTAAAAAAAAAAGGAAAGAAAGAACAAATTCTTGTTCGAAACTGCGGATGCACCGTAGGTAGTAGTAATTTATTACTCATTTCCCAAACTTATCCTTTTTTCTTTAAATTTAAATCCAGATACTTCTTAAACATCTCAACTTTCTTTTGGCGTCAGTTTGGGATTTCCTCTGTGCAGTTTTACTCACATTGTTGCCAACAGATGTCTTCAAAAAGTTACCAAAGGAAGTACAAAATCAAGATATAAATGACTAAATGCTTCTAAATTTATTGCTAACAGAATAGAAGAATAAAACAAGCAAATTATACCATAATTTCATTGTATTACATAACACAAGCTCTGTTATACTCTTCCTAAAGTTGGGGCCGCGGTGGTAGAGCTTTCACTTCTAGTGCACGAAATCTTTGGTTCGATCCCAGCTCGCTCCAAGTAAACTTTGTGGTGGACAAAAACCGTGTGCGCGGGTTTTCTCGGGGCTCTCCCACTTTATTCATTCCACCATTTCATTCATTTCTCATCATCACCGAGAGAGATGGCCGCTCTCCTTTAGCCTATTATCGAGTTACTGAAAGGTGGCATCTGACAGATTGCTTCACATGTTGTAAACATAACGAGAGGGAGGATTGTGCGCCAATCACAGAAGTATTCTTTAACGCTGTTGCTAGGCAACGAAGGTCATTGACCGCACTGTTGCCAGTAGTTGAGACGACTTGTTAAACGTCTTGAGTTTGTCGCCAGAGCTGTTGTTTCTGTTGTGGAGCCTCTGGCAACAGCGCCTCCAATACTCCACGTGCTCTACCCAACTGTCAGAAGCCACCTTTCCTTGCATACACAGTAGCTGGCATAACCGGCGAACGTAAAACTCAAAGATTTTAGTTTCTTCCTAAAATGGTCAAATCAGACACTCTCACCATTAAATTACATTTCAGATATTTACAGTGTGCTTTGCTTCCTTCATTAACAAGTGGTACTATTTCATTATGCTATACACCTACATATCCGTTGAATGCTTTTCTTCGTCATCAGTGCTTACGTTAATGTTGGCTGCACAGGGGTGCTCCCATGGGGTGGGGGTTCATCGGGTCCTTACTCTCCCCTAAACTTCGTAGCTCAACATATGTTTCTACATTTTCTTAATAAAACTTTAATTGTTTAGCAGAGAAATCTATTTATATATATATAGAAATGAAAGTAACTATATTTGTAACTTAATAACTCTTGAACCACACGCCCAATTTCGATCAAATTTTCAACAAAGATGAGCTTTGGATCTGGATTTTTTTTTATAATTTCACTTTGACAGTGCAACTTAGGAGTGGGGAAGGGGAGACTATCATATATAAAAATGATCGAAAATGACCGAAATTAGTGCCGAATCCACAGTTTTCGGGGTCGTTGAGATGAACAGTGACACTTCCGATGCGCTTTAAATCCAAACTCAACCCCACAAATATAAAAATGATCGAAAATGACCGATTTCAGACAGCGCTTCAGTATTAGTAAAAAGTGACTGATTACACGTTGGCTACCAACATCCCATATATGGGGCACAGCGGATTTTACGAGGGACCGATTCATAGACATAAACCACCACTATAGACCGGTCATAAGAAAATTACCTTATTCACAGACCATCTGCTAGGACGAGCCCGAGCGTCTCACATATAGGACGCTGGCCCTTGGTGAAAACCAATGCGTCCCAAATATATTTTTTGTATCGGTAGCGAACGTGTTAACGCAACATAGACTATTACTAGTTTTTCTTATTTTAACCCATCGAGGCGGGTAATTGATGCCAAAACTTGATATAGACTCAAGATTTGACCTTAGTCTTCATCTGCACTTTCTTTTACGACAAAAACAAACTAATTTTATCATTATTCCTGAGAATATATGTATCAGCACTTAAAAATTATTTCCTTTTTGGCTGTAGAATAACACCCGTTCGACACTATATAAACATAATATCTTGTATTTGTGTACCCCCTTTCCAAACCTTGAACCTCTCCCAACAAAAAAATTCTAGGCACGTGCCTGTGGCTGCATATCGCTGGTCTACTATTGCTGTGCAATACTAGAAAAGAACGAATATCTACGTCCAACATGTATTCAAATACCTCACTCTTAAATTAAATGCATTTGGAAATTGGCCATAGAAAAGCGGAATTTCCAGAATCCAATTTTTTCGTCACACCACTCTAGTAAGTGGAGAAGGACGGAAATGAATTACATAAGATAATATTATGGTTTGATTAGTATTAGTAATTTGGATTTCTGGGCTTTCACCATCTATGACCATGTTAGGCCGTCACTAGGATTAGGATTAGGAATTAGATTTCTGGGCTTTCGGCATCTATGGCCATGTTAGGCCGTCACTAGGATTAGGATTAGGAATTAGATTTCTGGGCGTTCAGCATCTAGGACCATGTTAGGCCGTCACTAGGATTCGGATTAGGAATTAGATTTCTGGGCGTTCAGCATCTATGACCATGTTAAGCCGTCACTAGGATTAGGATTAGAAATTAGATTTCTGGGCGTTCAGCATCTATGACCATGTTAGGCCGTCACTAGGATTAGGATTAGGAATTAGATTTCTGGGCGTTCAGCATCTATGACCATGTAAGGCAGTCACTAGGATTAGGATTAGAAATTAGATTGCTGGGCTTTCAGCATCTATGGCTATGTTAGGCCGTCACTAGGATTAGGATTAGAAATTAGATTTCTGGGCTTTCAGCATCTATGGCCATGTTAGGCAGTCACTAGGATTAGGATTAGAAATTAGATTTCTGGGCATTCAGCATCTATGACCATGTTAGGCCGTCACTAGGATTAGGATTAGGAATTAGATTTCTGGGCGTTCAGCATCTAGGACCATGTTAGGCCGTCACTAGGATTCGGATTAGGAATTAGATTTCTGGGCGTTCAGCATCTATGACCATGTTAAGCCGTCACTAGGATTAGGATTAGAAATTAGATTTCTGGGCGTTCAGCATCTATGACCATGTTAGGCCGTCACTAGGATTAGGATTAGGAATTAGATTTCTAGGCGTTCAGCATCTATGACCATGTAAGGCAGTCACTAGGATTAGGATTAGAAATTAGATTGCTGGGCTTTCGGCATCTATGGCTATGTTAGGCCGTCACTAGGATTAGGATTAGAAATTAGATTTCTGGGCTTTCAGCATCTATGGCCATGTTAGGCAGTCACTAGGATTAGGATTAGAAATTAGATTTCTGGGCGTTCAGCATCTATGACCATGTTAGGCTGTCACTAGGATTAGGATTAGGAATTAGATTTCTGGGCGTTCAGCATCTATGACCATGTAAGGCCGTCACTAGGATTAGGATTAGGAATTAGATTTCTGGGCTTTCAGCATTTATGGCCATGTTAGGCCGTCACTAGGATTAGGATTAGGAATTAGATTTCTGGGCTTTCGGAATCTATGGCCATGTTAGGCCGTCACTAGGATCTATGGCCATGTTAGGCCGTCACTAGGGTTAGGATTAGAAATTAGATTGCTGGGCTTTCGGCATCTATGGCTATGTTAGGCCGTCACTAGGATTAGGATTAGGAATTAGATTTCTGGGCTTTCGGCATCTATGGCCATGTTAGGCCGTCACTAGGATTAGGATTAGGAATTAGATTTCTGGGTTTTCGGCATCTATGGCCATGTTAGGCCATCACTAGGATTACGATTAGGAATTAGATTTCTGGGCTTTCGGCATCTATGGCCATGTTAGCGCTTCACTAGGATTAGGATTAGAAATTAGATTTCTAGGCTTTTGCATTCTATGGCCATGTTAGCCCATCACTAGGATTAGGATAAGGAATTAGATTTCTGGGTTTTCGGCATCTATTGTCATGTTAGGCCGTCACTAGGATTAAGATTAGGTATTAGATTTCTGGGCTTTCGGCATCTATGGCCATGTTAGCGCTTCACTAGGATTAGGATTAGAAATTAGATTTCTAGGCTTTTGGCATCTATGGCCAAGTTAGCCCGTCACTAGGATTAGGATTAGGAATTAGATTTCTGGGCTTTCGGCATCTATGGCCATGTTAGGCCGTCACTAGGATTAGGATTGGGAATTAGATTTCTGGGCTTTCGGCATCTATGGCCATGTTAGGCCGTCACTAGGATTAGGATTAGAAATTAGATTTCTGGGCTTTCGGCATCTATGGCCATGTTAGGCCGTCACTAGAATTAGGATTAGGAATTAGATTTTTGGGCTTTCGGCATCTGTGGCCATGTTAGGCCGTCACTAGGATTAGGATTAGGAATTAGATTTCTGGGCTTTCGGCATCTATGGCCATAGTAGCCCATCATGTATGAACGATGACGTCCCTCAGCGATCACACTATCCAAAGAAAGGGAAGAAAGAAAGTGGTATGGAACCTATTTGTTAGGTACCATCCCGGTAATTGCCTGGTGTGAATGAGGAAAACTCAGGAAAACGTCACTCAGGATGACTGGCCTGAAAAAAAAACGTTTTACACTTTTCAACTGATTGTCACCAACAGGAATCGAACTCGGGACTGCACTATTATGGATTGAGTTGAGTTGAGTTGATTTTAGTTTAGCGTCCCTTTCAGCAGCGAGGCTATATGAGACGTGGACCTACTGATTAACGTGGAATTCGAACCACATGAGCTCCCGCCGGGAATCGAACCTACGTCTCCCACGCCAAAGCTGTGTACTATTATGGTTTGACAGTGCAAGTATTACTACAATTAGAAAGTTTGGCTAAGTAGCAAAAGCAAAATTTATTTTGCCTTTAGTCACAATAATAATTAAAGGAATTTAAACTGGAAAAAAGTATTCAAGTACTGGCAAGAAGAACTGACCAAAAATTGACAATTATGAAAGCAGAGTTGACCAAAATTATAGCTAAACTACTATATTTTTAGTAGCTAATAGTGATATGAAAATAGCTAGAAGTAGCCATAAAATGTATAAATTGGCAACTCTGTTCCTACCTACAAATAACACGATTATGTCGTGTGGTGTTTTAAATTATTCCTTAGTACCTGGTGTGAAGCCGTGAATACACGCCCAGAAGCCCCGCAATCAATAGTAGTAACACATAGCAAAGGAAGAAATTCAATTGCATGGGCGTAATGGTAAGAAATAAGGAAATGAACAAATATAAAAGAGAGATTGATGGTGAGTAATGTGCTTCACTACTACTTGCGAAACATATTATCATTGCATCTAATTCTCAAGAATTTAAAAGTAAGAAATATATAAAAGTATGAAGTCTGCGTGTAGTATTGTGGCTCTAACAAGTAAACCTTACGTTTGGGTGAATCGAGTTGCTGACTGAGACACATATGAGAAAGTAGTACTAAATGTGGTCAGTATTTCAGTGAAGTTTTAGGTGCGAAGCTCCAGAGGTTTAGGAGATACAGCTACCAGAACATCACATGGAAGTACAGAATAGTCATCATACAGTTGGAGGTAAAAGCTCTGTAAGACCTCTTGTAACGACAAAAGGTGAATAACAAATATATGGATACATATTAGGACTAGGGGGAAGTCATATAGTAAGGGTATACCTGACGGCGGCCATCTTGAAATCCGCCATTTTGAATTAAGGTTAAGTTTTTAAAATAGGAATAGGGTCATGTGATACATGATTTAAGGCGCAAATTTAATCAGAAGAACAATAGTGACGTTAATTTTGATTTACGCGCAATTGGTAAAAAGTTACAGGGAAATTAAATATTGTTGCAGCATATGTATTAGTCCTTTACCCCACCTTGTAAATTTTGTGTTAATGATAATAATTAAATAAAAAGCAGGTGGATAAATATTAGGTCTATGGTAAGAGTTGTCTTGATGGCGTCCATGTTCAAATCCGCCATTTTGAATCAGACAAAATTTTTAAACAAAACGCATAACAGTGACACCTTATTAATAGCAAATTTTACCATAAATCCAACGATATAACCATTTTTGCTTTATCATTACCCAGCATTTGTTATCGCATAAACAAGTTGCAAATTTAAGGAAAAATGACCAAAGTGGAATTGAGTCATAATTGAACTTGGGTCTTTCTTCCAGAAAAGTCCTTAATTAGTACAATCAATATGTAGTTCAAAAAAGAGTGCATGACTTGCACAAATGCTCTGCTCACAGTGAGCACACCTGACAAAGGCAATCGAGTTACACTTGACACATTTGTCGTTAACAATTCCGTCAAAGCAGTAGTCGTAAGGAGCGATCCATTTAATTTTGTGCTGGTTAATGATAAAACAAAAATGGTTATACCGTTGGAGTTATGGTAAAATTTGCTATTAATAAGGTATCACTGTTATGCGTTTTGTTTAAAACTTTTGTCTGATTCAAAATGGCGGATTTGAACATGGACGGCATCAAGGCAACTCTTACCATAGACCTAATATTTATCCACCTGCTTTTTATTTAATTATTATCATTAACACAAAATTTACAAGGTGGGGTAAAGGACTAATACATATGCTGCAACAATATTTAATTTCCCTGTAACTTTTTACCAATTGCGCGTAAATCAAAATTAACGTCACCATTGTTCTTCTGATTAAATTTGCGTCTTAAATCATGTATCACATGACCCTATTCCTATTTTAAAAACTTAACCTTAATTCAAAATGGCGGATTTCAAGATGGCCGCCGTCAGGTATACCCTTACTATATGACTTCCCCCTAGTCCTAATATGTACCCATATATTTGTTATTCACCTTTTGTCGTTACAAGAGGTCTTACAGAGCTTTTACCTCCAACTGTATGATGACTATTCTGTACTTCCATGTGATGTTCTGGTAGCTGTATCTCCTAAACCTCTGGAGCTTCGCACCTAAAACTTCACTGAAAAACTGACCACATTTAGTACTACTTTCTCATATGTGTCTCAGTCAGCAACTCGATTCACCCAAACGTAAGGTTTACTTGTAAGTATTAACCTGAACAGGGGCGACTCGTGACTGTGACAAGATCCTACACCGTAGGAGGAAAGAATGGAATTTCTAGTTTAAGTCCAGGAGTTATATCCTTTAGGCTAGAGGAGACGAGACAAATTATTAATTCACATGAATGAATATTAAATAGCTGGTGGAATGAGAATTTAGGTGGAAAAGGGAGAACTGTGGCGATACCTACGGACCCGATTCTCCATAACTAACTCGCGTGGTGAGGGATCGAGCCAGGAACCTTTCACACCAGAGGTTAATTCTGTCTTCAACATTGGGGGGTGGGTGGGGTAAGACCGTTCCCATAAACTTTTTTAAAGCGATGTTAAAAATATTAATGAAGCTGAAAAACAATGCTGAGCAGAATCAGGGAAGCAGCAGAGTTGTCTTCAACATTGGGGAGTGGGTAGATTTGTGTCTTACTCTGGGGGGACATCAATTTAATCTCACTTTCCTTTATGGCAATCGGACAAAAATCGTCATATTTATCCCCCCCAAAACACACTTCAAATCGGATTGTTGGGGGGACAGTCGCTCCAGCTTCAAGATTGAAGGGAACATGTCCCTTTCATCCCCCGGGATTGGCGCCAGTGATCATAGGAAAGAGATAGACCCTTGAGGTTTCCTGTTCTATTATTTCTGGGATTGAAAACATTCATATTTAGATTTGATAAACCAATACTTTGTAAGACATTTTTACCACTTTATACTATTAAGGAAGTAAAGTGTATTCATAACGTGAATAGCGACAACATTAAAAATAACTCTCCGTTGGATATCATTGATATGAAAAAGTTAAAGTTCGCGCAAAATAATTTATTCATGCTAAGGCATGGCACCCACGTCTTTGGCCCTGCAATTCACTTTTACTCCCGCTTTTCAAAAATCGATGAAACTGCCTTGTTCATGGAAACCGAGAGTTGTGATCGGTCCGCTGGCCAAGCTAACAAGTAACGTGATTAACTTGTGCGTCGTGAATAAGCAAAGTTCTTAAGTTGCTAATAGACAAATGATCTGATAATTTCAAAGGATGAAGACTTCGCCGTCTAAGAACGTGGCAAGAGAACTACACCAATATTGAGCTGTGGCAGCTTGGACGAATTCCAGCCATGGAAAAGCTGAGTGGAATTCCTGGGTAGAGTCCTTGAAACTGTTTATTCCCTCACGTGACGCAATAGGAGAGATACTACCCAATTAATGCAATGATAAAATTTAACTTCCAGAAGAAGGTAATTTCAATTCCTCATGTCTGCAAGAGAAATCCTCTTTTTGTTGCTGTAACCCTTTATAACCCGATGAAACTTTTAATAGGGATTGTACGAGGTTTAAGCAAATATGTTAGCGCAACAAGCCAAAACCAGACATTGGGTTCTGTCGTGCACTAAGCATATTAAGTCAGAACTGTTGATATCTTATCCTTCTACTTTTTTCTTCGTCTATGGGAGGATCAAGACTTCCCACTGTACACTCTACGTGCTTCGAACTTCCATAACTGGGTAGGACAGAGTAATACACTTATTATTTAAAACTTAAAAAAAAAAAAAAGTTTCACAGTTTCAACATCTTAATCTTGTCTTCCTCAACCACTCAATGACAACAAAAATCTTAGGAACATAGATAGACAACCAAAAGTGGCCGTCGTAACGTGCATTTCTTTGTCTGGAAGCCAACTGTTGATGTTCCCAGATAGGGTGTCCTAGGATAAAGGGGCAATATTTTGGGAAATGGTAGTGTGGGTGATTCTAAGCAAAAAAGTTCATATGAACGTAGGTCCTAATCTTAATTGTTTGACAGCTTCAGGTTGTGAACAATTTTTGAATCTATATTGCGTATTGCACCCTGTATTTACTCTATAGAGGTGAGACATAGCGAATTGGAAAGGTGATGGAATGGCTTTTCGAACGGTACGCAACATGTTTTAGTGTTATCTTTGGAAGAGAAGCTATTGACAAAAATTTGGGGAAGTTTAGATTATTTAAAGAAATTGGATGGCAACACTGTTTCCCATATATCCTTCAATAACTTCGTTTCCAAAGACAGCACTGTCATATATTGCTTACCTTTGGAAATGCCATATCATCATCTTTCAAACCTGCTAACTTACCTCTGCAGAATAACTACAGTGTGAGCAATATGTAATATAAAGTCAAAAATGGTTCACAACCTGCAGCTCTCAAACCATGGATGCTGATCATACCGATGTTTAAGACTTCAAGGTAACTGTGTACAGATATTCTATCATAACTATCACTATACTGTTGAAAGTAAAGGGGTTTACGCTCACTTCCGGACCACCTGTATGTAGTTGCACTGTAGATCAATGTCTCATACAGCTTCGCGGCTTTAGATGTAAATTAGTCCAGCAAGTTCTGCATAGAAACAACATGCAAAATATATAACATCCTTGTTGGAAAGTTTTAACAAAAGAGAGTTTCGCAAGGACGAAATGGAAAATAGTCAGATAGATAAGGGAGAGGAAATTTTCAGGTATCAAAAGTTTTAACTGAATTTGATGTAATACAAGATAGAAAACAATGACCAATTTTGTGTTGTTACACTTGACATGTTTCAACCTCTTATGGCCCCTTTAAGTACCTTTGGGCTATAAAGGGTTAAAGCATCAAAAAGAAGAATTTTTCTTCCAGACATCACGAGGAATTGCCTTCTCCTGGAAGTTCAAGGCTCTCATTACATTAATTGGGTCAGTATCTCTCCAGTTGCGTTACGTGACGCTCTGCCATTATTTATCAGGGAAAGATGCTTGCCGCTGTGGATCAAAGAACCCCCTTAAAACCAATTACGTTGGTTTGTGGACTCCGGAAAGAAATTTCATAATCTATTGCATAGCAACTGGGTCAATCGTCTGCAACCATTCTAATTATTTTAGAAGCAACACTTACACCATTGTTACGAGTACGTGTGGTTGTTCGAAGTCTGTGTGTCACTACAAAGGGAAGACGAATACAGTCTGCTACTCAATAATGCTTGTTTATTATACAGTGCGTCCCACTAGCTTTCGAACCCGAAAAAAATGTTATAATTTCCGAACAAATATACATAGGAAGATGAAATTCACAATACACGTATCTTTTTTCATGCTGAATACATGATCGTTACAGCAGGTGCTGAAAGTCCCCTCCTTGGACATCAAGACATGTTTGTACACGGCGTTCCATATTGTGAAAAGTCCGATGTAGAGTCTCCGGTGTGATCTCATGAATCGCATTCTCAATGTTGTTTCGCAACTCTTGCAGTGATCGTGGGTTGTTTCTGTAGACACAACCTTTAAGAAAAGCCCATAAGAAGAAATCAGGTGGTTTCAAATCCGGGGATCTTGGCGGCCACAATCCTTTGGAGATTATCCTGTCACCAAAAAAGGACTCAATTTCTGCCATGGCCACGTTGGAAGTATGGCATGTTGCTCCGTCTTGTTGGAAATAACCGCGACGCAGTTCTTGATCGTACAGCTGATTCACAAATTCACTGAAGATGTGTAAGTAAACTTGTGTGTTTACTGTATCTTCAAAGAAGATGGGTCCAATGATACGCTGTCGGGAAATTGCACACCAAACTCCCACCTTCAAGGGATGAAGTGGAATCTCATGGTACACATGCGGATTTTTGGCGGCCCACACCCGAGTATTCTGCGAGTTTACATAACCGGAGATATCGAACCAAGCTTCATCTGTGAACCAAGTATAGTCTAGGATTCATGTATTGTCATGCAACAAACCTTGCAACCAACGACAATACATCACGCGCTTTTCCCAATCTCTGGTCTTCAACTCCTGGACGACTGTAACGCGATATGGAGACAGTTTGGCTCTTTTGGCGGCTCTTTGCACAGTTGACTTTGACAACCCTACCTCTTGTGTTAATCGACGCCGGCTCTTCTTAGGGGAGTGCAAAAGACGTTGCCGCACATTCTGTACTGTCTCCTCGGACATCCGTGGACGCGCGCCTCCATGTCCCGTAAGCAACGTTCCTGTTGTTTCGAACTTGTTCACCAAATGATGTATTGATGATTTCGATGGTCCTTTACGGCATCCAAATTCACTGCAAAATTCACGTTGAACGGTCTGATACGATCCCGATATCCAATAATTTTTAACAATGAACACGCGTTCCTGTACGGTATACAGAACCATCCTCGCGATGAAGCGACTCGAGTCACACTAACGCACGCGCACCACGCCAAGCAGCACTTCCCCTGGCGCCACTTATCGTCTTTGTTTAGACGTGTGCGCTTCTGTTCAACCCTTTCTCGTGTTTAACATGAAACAAGGTACGTGTATTGTGAATTTCATTTTCTTATGTACATTTGTTCGGAAATTATAAAGTTTTTTGGGGGGTTCGAAAGCTAGTGGGACGCACTGTACTTATTTTTTATACTTCACTGTGTAAGGTAAATAAATAAACAGAGTATTCTAGTAGAATAGGAACGCCCCCATGGCTCACGAAAAAGTTTACGTAATATACTAAACCACATATACCAGAAATACCAGACTAATATAGCAATCATAGAGATGACCCACCTAGAAACTTTTCTTTGGATGCTCCTGATTACTACATAGTAATACTGAACTGAACTTAAATGTAATCTTTCAATTTAACGTCCCACGATTATTGCCTTTAGGTTAAGGAAGGTGGGTGATTAGAGCAAGTCAATGATGATGGATGGATTGGCGGAATGGAGGAAAAGGGAGTACCCCGAGAAAACTCACGGTGACGATGTTGTCCGTTGCAAATTTACTTGGATGGTTATCGAACCAAGGATACCACACACCAAGAGTAGGTGCTCTACAACTGTTCCCTTTCTACTAGTAATGCTGTGTTGTTAAAGTGAGCGATTGTAGATCTCACTAATTTCAACACCAAACAAATTCAGTAAATCTCTGGTCTCTGACAAAACACATATAATTAATGTTTTATAAAAACCTGAATGTGATAAATAAATATTTAAGAAAATGTGTTTTATATATATTGGCTCCCTCAGTATACTTTATACTTTTTGAACTTTCAGAACGTGTGATACCCCTCAAACACCCCTCTATCAAAAATTGAAAAAAGTTAGCTTCGTACGCGATTAGATTTGACAATTTTTGGACTATCTTTTCTATATTAATGAGAGACGGTACCATTTATCAGAGTAGCTATATATGTACGCACAGGATTCACATTTATTTACACAATAACTCACATGTGTATATGATTTTATCTTAACATTTCACACGAATAACTTAAGCGCGTACAAAAATGCTTAGATGTTCATGTGGACTATCCTGATAACTCTTACACTTAAGGATAAGTTCATTTTACATAATAGGAAGGATCAGAAACTAAGGTTACACGACCGATAGTTTTTGAGTATCGTCAGTTACTGAGGAATGAGTGAGTGTACGGTAATTTTTTAATATATGGGGTTGGCAATTGTGCAGAGTTTTAGCCACTCTCTACCTACGGCGTTTGTTGTATGTAAACACAAATGGCGACACATTTGGGAAACTGATCTCGCGAAGATGTCCGCTCAGTTATTTGATTTCTGTCGACGAAACATATAACCGCAGCTGAAATTCACCGGCAGCTGGTAGAGGTTTACGGAGAGATTGTAATTTTGTAATGTCTCGTCAGTATGTCGCAGAATGGTGACGAAAGTTTGCAGCTGGTAGAGAAAACATCACCGACGAGGAACACATGGCCGACTCAGCAAGGCATTAACAGATTTGAATACAGCTCGCGTGGAGGAGCTGATTCAGGACATCAGGAGGAGTACCGCGTTACGGCATCTGATGGCAGAATTGGGAATGTCGTTCGGAAGCGGAGGCAGTCGCTTTCCTTCAGACAAGAAGGTTAAACACTTCATGACAACGTGCCTGAATACGCAAAGACAGGATTTTTACCAGGAGAGAACCTTCAAACTCATCCCACGATACGACCAGTCCCTTAACCAATATGGAGACTATGTCGAAAAATAACCTAATGTATGTACTATCTACTGGTTGTATTGGTTGTATAAAATAATATATAAACTGCAGGCTTTGTAAACTTACTTTCTGATCATTGCTCTATTATTGTACTAATGCATCGACTTTTGAAACGCACTGTATAAAAACGTCTTTTCTTATAATGGATTTATGAGTAATGAATAGAAGCGCCTTTTCTTATAATGGATTTGTGAGTAATGCATAAAAACGCCTTTTCTTATAATGGATTTGTGAGTAATGCATAAAAACGCCTTTTCTTATAATGAATTTGTGAGTAGTGTATAAAAATGCCATTTCTTATAATGGATTTGTGAGTAATGCATAAAAACGCCTTTTCTTATAATGAATTTGTGAGTAATGCATAAAAACGCCTTTCCTTATAATGGATTTGTGAGTAATGCATAAAAACGCCTTTTCTTATAATGAATTTGTGAGTAATGCACAAAAACGCCTTTTCTTATAATGGATTTGTGAGTAATGCATAAAAACGCCTTTTCTTATAATGGTTTTGTGAGTAATGCATAAAAAAGTCTTTTCTTATAATGAATTTGTGAGTAATGCATAAAAACGCCTTTTCTTATAATGTATTTGTAAGTAACACATAAAAACGCCTTTTCTTATAATGGATTTGTGAGTAATACATAAAAACGCCTTTTCTTATAATGGTTTTGTGAGTAATGCATAAAACAGTCTTTTCTAATAATGAATTTGTGAGTAATGCATAAAAAGGCCTTTTCTTATAATGGATTTATGAGTAACACATAAAAACGCCTTTTCTTATAATGGATTTGTGAGTAATGCATAAAAACGCCTTTTCTTATAATGGATTTGTGAATAATGCATTTCTGTTGCATATTTTCCCGAATCCTAACACACAACATTTGATTTTTGTTCATAAACATTCCCTACAATTGAAATGCAACATATATTAATATTTACATTATTTTCCAAGTATATTGGATTAGTTATTCAAAATAGATTTTCTATTTAGAGACGTAACAAAATGAAATACGTGAGTGATAACTGGTTTCATAGGGAAAATAAATAAATCCGCAGAACACTTTCTCCGCAGAACATATCCGTTAATAACAAGTTTAGGTACTGTTTTTATTAGAGGTTGATTTCCTGCCTCTGTACCTATGTACATGGTAGACCCATTTCATTTGTTTATCTTCACATTTGCAGGCAAAGTGTTCTCGTTCGAGCGCATTTTTCCCGTGTGTGAAACGTCAATTATATTTATCACCTCTGTCACCAAACAGAATCACATGAATGGTAGAATAACCAGCGCTTTGCTAGAGGCTATCTCATGTCAACTCAAAAAAATAAATTTAAAAAAAGCGAACAACACCATGTATATTTGCTCAGTGGTCCTTCACTACATAAACTTCATTTTGTTACATCTGCACTCTTAACGCCTTAACTGTTTTCTGTCGGCCATAAACTATTATATTTGCGTTTCTTTTTAGAATTAGTGTATTGATCATCGTGACAAAATATCACGGTTTCGGCGATATTTGTTACTAGTGGCAACTCAACAATCAAAGCCAGTACCATAAAAGACATATGCTATGAGGGACATAAATTAATTAAGGCATTCACTGTTTTCCTTATTTGACTGAAACATTGAGGTAATTTAAAGAACTAGAGATGCCTAGTGTGAGATCTTTGATGGTATCGAACTTGCTCGGTCCAATGCCAAAACCGCGAATGTGCAAATTTTGCTATTTTCACCTAAGTGCAGTTTCATGGGTCACACAGATTCCAATATCAAAGTCCCATTTGTGAAACATTAGTATATTAGAAGTTATCGTCAATTTCTAAAACATGTGCCTAAGCCTATACACTGATTTGTTGTGGTAAGTTGAATATTAAAATGCTTATAACTCAAAGTCAAAGTTAGCATATTCGCGGTTTTGGCATTGGATCGACGATATATCGATTCGTTCGGCCATATTAGAAGAGGATAAAGAGGTGTTTTCCATTTAAGGCTCCATAGTAATTTATGTTCTTTACGTCTGTTTTATTGTTGATTGTCTGTGCTCCTAGGAAAAATTGTACGATGAAAAAATCAACGTTCTTTGAAATTTCATATGTCAAAGATAAGTCATTTTCTTTCTTCTTTTACCTGGTAACAGTGAATAATACAGGGCGCGGCACGTAAAACCGGCCCGTCGTAATATTCTGGTATATTGTGTTTTTGGCAACACTTAAATAATCTACCTTCCTACCAAGAGATGGCGTGTCGAGGTCGGGTCGACTTACGTGACCTGCAGCAGTCACGTGCAGCCGCAGCCAGTGAAACTTGTCGAAACCAGTTGAGAAAAAGGCCTCGTTGTGTTAAGCCGGGTGAGTGTCAGTGTGTGATAATGCCGTATTCGATACCCGAGCGTGTTGCCATTGTTGAAGGGTTCATTCTCACTGGATCTTTTGTGAAAACAAAGAAAATCCACACGCAATCCACCAGGTACCCTTGCATGATAAGAAGATTGGTGTTTCGTGTACCATTTCCGCCACACGCGTTACTGGGCTCATATTCTTTGAGACGACAGTGAACAGTGACGTGTATATGGGAATCCTGAAGGAGTTTTATACACACTTGACAGAAGGGGAGCGTCAGTTATGTTACTTTCAGCAGGACGGTGCAACATGCCACACATCAGTTGCATCATTGTCCCTTGTGCATGAGATGTTTACACCAGAGAGGACAATCAGCAAAGGCTTGTGGCCTCCTCGGTCACCAGACTTGTCCACGTGTGACTTTTACTTATGGGGACTGTTAAAGGGAAGAGTATACGTAACAAATCCACACACAATTGAAGAACTCAAGACCAAGATCCAGGATGTCACCAATAGCATTACAACACAAGAACTGACAAGGGTATATATGAATCTCCTCAATCGTGCTCACATGTGTGTTGAAGTGGGCGGAGGACACTTTCAGCACCTGCTGTGAAGGCTGCTGTGAAGGTGAGTAGTCATATTCAATACATTATATTTCATTTTATGTGTTCACTTTACGATCCGGTTTTACGTGCCGCACCCTGTATAATGTGGTTGTGTACTTGTAATAACATTGGGTGATTAGGCATATGCATTGTATTTACACTGTCAAAAGACTCGTAAAGACTACTACCTAGAGAATTGTCGAACTATTATTAAGTTTGCTTATTTATTGAACTATATGTTTATGAGTTGGAAATTTTGCCAAAATTATGTAATGCACAAGTGTTCCTGTGACACCTTGGCAAGGCAACTGTTTGGTTGTGAAGGGAGTTGAGTTGATTTTGATTTTAACGTACCGTTCAGCAAACGAGGCTATATGAGACGTGGACCTACTGACTAACGTGGAATCCGAACCACATGAGCCCCCGCCGGGAATCGAACCCGAGTCTCCCACGCCAAAGGAGCTCTTGGCTGTGGAGAGAGTAGGCTTGCTTTGCCTACATTAAAAAAAGCTGTCAATGACTTCAATAATTGTATAAAATAATTCTCACTCACTTTTAAAAGGAACATTAGGCCTATCTCTCATACAAGTTGCACGTTATTTATCGATATTCTGTACAAAATAAGTATATTTGTAAATGGTCCACGTTCACTTTAGCAGACGGTTCTACCAAATTGAAAATTTATGTTTCGTATAAAGTATATAATTATTTTTGTTTTGGTGGAATTTGTTAATTTAAAAAATAACAGGCGCTATGATTTACCTTTAAAAATAATAATTTCCGATTTAGTATCGTAAAGCGTAGAGTGGATAAAGTAAAAGGTTGTAGCCAGTTGACTGAAACTTGCGGAATACGCCATCTTGGGAGAGAATATCTCGAATCAACAGCTACAATCGAGAGTACGATCGAATGAACTGCGACATAAGGAAGGGCATCTCTAGTTCTTTATATTATCTCAATGTGCTAAAGTTAGCAGTCTTTTATTTGTTGTTTGTTTCTTTCCTGCTTAATCCCAAACAACACTAACATTCATATAATGTTCTGGGAACACTTCTTGGACGTCCATAGTGTATTATGTCTTACGAACTGTTATTTTTACCTTAAATACTGATATATATTTTTTAAAAAAAGATTATTTGAAGGTCAAATGATTTGGAGCTTTATCACAGGTAGTTTCCACATCAATAAGAATGTGAATCTGTCACTTTTATTTATTTATTTATTACTTACACATAACTGTACCTAACTTAGCACCATAAAATTTATGATAGTAACACATTTTAAGAGAGGTTATTTATTTCGAGACGCTCATATAACATAAATAATATAAGATCTTGACTGTTAAGTCAAGAGAATGCTTCGGTTTATGTTCAGTTTTTATGAGCCATTACAGAAACTACATATAAGCCTCTATTAAATAGAAAAAAATATTAAAAAGTGTCGAAATAACAACTTTGTAAAATATCAACTTATCGCAACTTTGATTTGTTTCTAAGATGTTGACTTGTCGTGTATTTATCTCTTTCACGAAAGAGAAAAAACTCGACATATATATACGAAAAGACAAGAGAAACATTATAATGGTAATAAAAAGATACAAAGATTAAAAGAGGAAAAAGGAACTGCTACAAGTTTTTTAAAAAATGGTTGACATTCGTTCTTTTCAGAAAGTTATGTCTTCTGCTAAGAATAGGTAATAAATCAGACTTTGTGTAAATCTCACTTAAGCACGGCGCGTGGCAGCAGTGCCATCTGTCGACAGTCTGCTAACAGTGTTCATAATTCGAAAATTACGTTTTCATTCTCTATAGTACAGGATTACCTAAAAAGAATACATTGGTATAACTGAAACCATTTTACTATGGGAGGCCATAAGTAGCAGCAGGGAGTATCCAGGGGGGTCTAGGGGGCCGGGCCCCCCTAAAATTTTGCTGGGCCCCTAAAAGTTTTACAGTAAACTTGCAAAAGAACTATAATATGATGATGAACTATCATATGGTTGGATCGGGCCCCCCTAACATCAGCCGGGCACCCCCTAAGTTTTGGGGCTGGTTACGGACCTGAGTAGCAGGCCCAATATTGGACTTAGGAAGAAGTTGGTCAAGTGCTATATATGGAGCGATGGACTGTATGCTTCAGAGACTTGGACATTACGGAAGTTAGACAAGAAATATTTGGAGAGCTTCAAAATGTGGTGTTGGAGGAAGATGGAGAAGATAAAAATGGACAGAGAGAGAGAGCAACAAACGAAGATGTTTTAAAATGGATAGGAGAGAAGAGGGCACTTGTAGCCAGCATCCTTTATAGGAAGGACAATTGTATTGGGCACATCTTGCGAAGAAATTGTCTTCTTGATAACGCCATAGAACTAAAGGTGGAACGAAAGCGTTCCCTTCAGCAGCAAGATTATACGAGACATGGACGTACAGTATAACTTAGCATCCGAACCATATGAACTCCCACCGTGAATCGAAGTCGGGTCTCTCACGCAAAAAGCGCGTACCCTACTTATATATCCATGAGATAGCTCCATCGTTCTATTCCATTGTAGAATTATAAGCAAGTTATGTACGAAGTAACTGAGACGTATTTTTGACTTTTTGGAATGTTTTTTAATAAATGTAAGATATGTACTTTATACATATAGTTATCAAAATAATGAGAACATCTGTATTTCACACGGCGCAATACGAGTGAGATGGTAACACTGTCTATTGCAAGATCCCCTCATATTTGTAAACAGTAACATGTGCTTCTAAACGAGGATCACTAAGCAGCCGACAGAAGCCACCTACGAAGAAGTACGAAGAAGGATACGGAAAACCACGAGGGACTCCGACAACCCCTCCACAGGCTGTCCCTTCAAAGGATGGCTACAAAAGAGCACGTCGAGACCAAGAAAACATCAGTTTCAGTTGATCATTCCTCCTTTCTCTTTGCGCTGCCCTCGACAGGAGAGCCTCCCTAATCTTACCTCTGCGCTGCTTCGGGCAGGAGATTCACTAAATATCAACCTTAAAGATCTCCGCACTGCTTCGCTTGCTGGTCAAGGAATCTTCTGCTCAAGCAACACACACACCAAAGGAATCTCCTGCCCAGTGCAGCGCCCAGGTAAGGTAAAATTTTCTGCCCAGAGCAGAGCGGAGGTGGGTGGAATCTCTTCTAGCAATATGGACACGAAAGGAACGTCTTGCCCAATGCAGCGCGGGGGAAAGTAATATCTTCTGCCCAGAGTATCACTGAGGTGGGTGGAATCTCTTTCTCTAGCAATACGGACACGAAAGGAACCTCCTACCCAATGCAGCGCGGCGGGAAAGTAATATATTCTGCCCAGAGCATCGCTGAGGTGGGTGGAATCTCTTTTTCTAGCAATAGGAACACGAAAGGAACCTCCTGCCCAATGCAGCACGGAAGAAAGTAATATCTTCTGCCCAGAGCAGCGCGGAGGTGGAAGAATCTCCTGCTCGAGCTACACGCACATGAAAGGAACCTTCTGCCCAGAACAGAATCATCTGTAGAAACGGGGATACGGTAGGGATGCAAAGTGGGAGACCTCTCAGCGTTTCAAAGGCCTAATTGTGGGTAGGCGGTTAGGGAATATTATAATTACGGGGGTGAGGTATCTCCAGCAGTTGTGATCAGTACCGAAATTGGTTACTTCCAGTCACTACTTCCGGTGCACGGTACCAAATGCAGTCAAGATGTATGTATGCATGCAAAATGGACCGCAGATGATTGGAAACGCGTAACGTAGTCTAAAGAGTCATATATCACCCTATTTCCAACAACAGACCGAGTCTATGTATAGTGGACACCCAAATAAGGTTGTACTCTAAGCTGTCTTCTCCGTACCGTGAAATATGACGGCGGCTCTGCGATGCTGTTGGCTGCAATTTTCTGTTTTTTTAGAATTACGATCACAAGACGCTTTAGTGCCAATGATTACAGTATATGAACAGTGTAACCTATAGTTCGGATGTTCTCGTGCAATGACGCAGTTTTTTCGTCATGCCCATGCGCCAACTCACATTGGTGAAGCTGTTACAGCGTGGTTTCTTGAACATCGGGATGAACTAAAACATTTTCATTGGACCACTCAATCACTATACTTCAAAATTATTGGACACCTGTTGTCAGTGATAAAGCTCAGACCTATGATCAGATCTCGTCGCTCAACTAGGTGACAGACTGGATGCTGTAATGCACACGGAATGGCCCAATATGAAACTGAATGATTATTTTTACTGGCTTGATAGCTGTTAAGATTATTCGTTATCTCCGTAAGAGAAAAACGGAAATAGATAGCGAAGAGGCGTTTTTTTAAAATATAGAATCAGCATCCCAAGGATAAGATTTATCTTGTTAATTATACATCTATTCAAACCGGAAGTAGTGAATATCTACGATTTCCGGTTTCAACAGATCATCATAACGAGAAAATGGTAATACAAGAAGTTATCGGAAAGTAAGGTTACAAAGCCTGCAGTGAAACGTATGCATTGTCTTCATATCAGTCGAGGCATTTGTCGCATCCTGAGATGAGTTTGAAGATTCCATCCTGGTAAATATACTGTCCTTGAGTATTCAGTCGCGTTGTCACAAAGTGTTTCACCTGTTTGCCTGAAACGAAGCGTGGCCTCCTAGGTGATCCTTCAAGTGCGAGAATGGGTGAAAGTCGCTTGGAGCGAGGTCCAGGCTGTAGGGAGCGTGATAGATGATGTCCCAGCGAAAATGATTTGATAGCGTGGTGGTCGCACTCGCTGAGAAGTCCTGGTCATTTCCTTCTGATCAAATTTCAGCCACGGTCACATGTTTCGCTCACAGACATCAAATAACTGAGGCAGCGTTGCCAACATGTACGATAATTATCCAATCATACGATAATTTTGACCCCTATACGATGTACGATAGCTGATGTACGATAATAGGAAAATATACGATAATTTAATAGCTTCAGGTAAAATGCAAAGATAGTGCTGGGGGTATTTGAAATTCGAAAGAAATTTCATTCATTCAGTGAAAAAAAGTATGAATTTTGCAACAAATGTGACAACATTACTCAAAACATTACAAATGCGAACCAATTCACCTGTTTACTCATGTTTATTATTACTATGTAATTGGTTAATTGGATCACTGGGATTTAACATACACTGAACACATACACATGAAACCGGCGTTATCTATTCGATCAATAAGGGAGAATTACTAGCTACTTGATGTAGATAAGTTTTCACAAGTAAACATATAAAGTGTTGAACGAAAACCACAGAATTCTTTTCGATAGACTCGTAAAGAATAGAATTTCATTCTTGTTTTCTAAGGAGATTCAAGAATATAGTTTTAGCTGTTCGCATTCGCGTTAGTTTCCTCTTAATAATAATAATAATAATAATAATAATAATAATAATAATAATAATACAGCTTGATATTTAGACTTGAAACAAAATATACGATAATTTTACGGCAGAGACGATAATTTTAAGTGCTGCATACGATAATATGTTCTGATCGTGTTGGCAACGCTGAACTGAGGGCACTTCGCGGAACCAGTTTTTCCAAACAAATCACCACTTGTTTACTTACATAAGGTTTACCTGCAACTAGCGCCGTAGGTGGCGGGTGGCTGAAACTCTGCACAGTTGCCAACTCCATGTATTAAAATTACCTCACAATCCTCATTTCTCTATAACAGGCGAAATGCCAGAAATATCTTCTTTGTAAACTTAGTTTTTGGTCCTCCCTTGTAGATGCTAAAAAGCAATGATTTGAAGTGGATTCATCTTCTATTGCAACCGGAAGTTATAGATCTACTCTACTTCCGGTTTTAGCATTGAATTTTGTATAGTTTGTAAATCTAACGTAGTTTCACACTGCAAAATGAAATTTACTTCTTCAACTTCAAAGATTGCAACAACAAGGCAAGAGCAAAAAGAAGGGAAGTATTATTTTGGCTTTTTGACTTCTTCCTAGAAACACTTATGCTCCTCTTGTACAAAAAATTCTTTCCTCCGTTTGAATCCGAGACGCAAAGAATCAATACGGAGAATCTCAGAGACTAGAAAGTGGTTTGAGAATTTCATGCGGTTTGGGTTTCCATAAAAATAAAGGAGATAATCTGAGCAAAACACTTTATGTTCATAAGGTTTTACTCATTTCGTTATAAACATTTGATAGAATCCATGAGAAACAAGCCGACTCCATTACGAAGAAAAGACGCGACCATTAATCAGATTACTAGAGAACGTGACTTGATTTACAGCGTAGAAGTTCATACTTACCAGATTAAAAAAAATATCTCGATGCATTTCCAGAGCAAAAATATCTTTGCTGAGATTGAAAATGCATTGGCTACTCTCTTTCTACAAACTCTAGTGAAAAGTTTGGGAAATACATCCTCATTATTTTGATATACTATCACGAATTGAGCTTTGTGGGTGCAGATTAATAATATGGGAGCCAATTCCTGGAATATTTCCTGGTGGAAATCGGTTAATTGAGAAAAGTGCTCGAGAAACTTTCGACGATTCATTGAAAACGTGTATATGCTCCATGCACTTTTCTCAAAATAATTTAATCTCTGCACAAAATTTCTAGAAAAGCATGAATCTTCAATCATTTTTACAATAATTTTCTCTTTGAGTGTTACCAACTTTTTCAACCACGCTTCTCAATTCACAAAGGAAGATTGATCGAGTTGAAATTATCGTCCGTTTCAGCAGGGATGAGGAGTAGGAATACGAAACACCATAACAATTTCATTTATCCAAGTTTCTTGATTGATTGATTGATCTTTTAGTTTAGCGTCTCTTTCAGCGCTATATGAGCCTACTTATTAACGTGGAACCCGAACCACATGAGCTCCCTCCGGGAATCGAACCCGGGTATCCCACGCCAAAGGTGCGTACGCTAACCGCTTAGCCACGAGGGAGCTTTTTTCAAGTCTCTCTCACATTAGGAATTGAACCCTGGATCCTGAGTTTAAACAGAGTGCGTGTTAGCCACTAGACCAGCGGCGAGGTCCACGAAGAAATAGTTAAGGAACGTATTGGCCCAAACATCTAGCTCATGCATCAACGAAGATATATCATTGGAAAGTTCATTTAATTACCACGCTATTATATTCCAAGAAGAATGAAGAAACAAAATAACTTGTAACTCTATTACCACGCTACTATGTTTCAAGAAGAATGAAGAAACAATTGCAAAATAACTTGTAACTCTATTACCACGCTATTATGTTTCAAGAAGAATGGAGAAACAATTGCAAAATAACTTGTAACTCCATTACCACGCTACTATGTTCCAAGAAAAATGAAGAAACAAACACAAAATTACTTGTAACTCCATTACTACGCTATTATGTTTCAAGAAGAATGAAGAAACAATTGCAAAATAACTTGTAACTCCATTACTACGCTATTATGTTTCAAGAAGAATGAAGAAACAATTGCAAAATAACTTGTAACTCCATTACCATGCTATTATGTACCAAGAAGAATGAAGAAACTATTGCCAAATAACTTGTACCTCCATTACCATGCTATTATATTTTAAGAAGAATGAAGAAATAAATGCATAGTAACTTGCAATATCTGTAATAAGTATCTGTAAGAGAATGTGCAGTCTATGTTTGCTTACAAGCACCACACTTTGCTATTGGGGCCAGTTCAAGCAGCCTTGTACTCAATTCGACTCTTTGTCAGACGCATGAAATGTGTTTTTTTTTATCTGCAAAATTTAAGCTCAAGCGAGATCCCAGCAAAGGGACTGCCTTTATGGTCTAATTCTCAAGAATACTACATCAAGCTGTCACCTCAAACAACACTGAGGAAAAAAAAGTATTCGGCGTACGTAAGAACATAGGTTACATGTTTAAATTCTGTAGTTTTTGGACTTAATGTACGGAAAACGTATAACTGAAAAAGTATATATATACGTACCTTCCGTACAAGTATTCCGTATAAACGTACGAACGAAATAACTGTATATAGGCAGTCAGGATATCACCTTGCAGATGGACTATGTAACATATAGCTCACATATGTAATATACGGAGGACGATTAGATGTCATACATCCTGCAACAGCATGATGTAACATCTAAGCGGAAAAGTATATAGAATATGGATAATGTATGCTCCGTATTGATTTCCGTAGTAAACATAAGGATTCCGTATATTTGTACAATATACCGCTGTCTGGATAACGGATTTTTCTCAGTGCAATCTTCTACGAAAGGTACGAAGACGGAAGAGTTCTATCTTCATACATCTATGGGTGTCTACTTAACAAAGGAAACGCGTCAAAATTACAAAACAACGGAATCATATTACGGTAGCAGGCAAAGTTAACTTTTTATTGAGATACTTTTTCGTTACGAACAGTTCGAACATGATTCATTAAACATATCATCCCTTCACTCAGCAAAGTTTATAATAGAACATTGAAAGTTGCCTGCCAAATAAAAGTTTAAATTTTTCATTCAACCAGCAGATTCTTCTCAATGGAAACTCTGCTGTGAAGAGAGCAGATCCATCTACCTGATCACTTCTCCGAATTTCAATTCAACTCGTTTTCTCGTGGACGGCCGTTTCCATTAAAGCACTGGTTATTTTATTCCTTCTTGGAATTTGCATCCTTTTGTATTTCCTATATAAACGTATGATGAACAGGTGATCCTCAATACAGACAATCATTTCTATCTTTCTCTTTTTTCAGTGTTAATAATAATAATACCTAATACCTATTATCGTAGCAGCATATGCATATATCGGGTGTTCTAAAAATGGCGTCCACGAACCACAGAGCATTATTCTACAAGCCAAATAAAGCAAAATATACATATATATTTTTTATACCTTTCGAGTTCTCGTCTGGAGACACAAATTGCACTATGTGACAATATCGCAAATAATGAACTATAGATTAGATCTACCAACCTATCAAATAGTTATATCGATTCTTTCTAAATGGCAGCTAAAGTCGATATTGATTGACACTACCATCACATATTAGTGTAGTAATCGATTCAACTGCTTGTTGTACTTGTACAGTAATGCTAATGGCTCGAAATTAATCTGCGACGTTGCAACATTGTGAAATTTTGATTCCCTATAGAAGCTGAAGGAGGCCCCCGAGAATTTAAAAATCATCACTAATATAAGTGTCACCATTGATCCCAGCGATCGTGAAAACTATGGATTTGACACTAATACAGGTCATTTTGGATTATTTTTATATGTCTCGGTATTCCCCCTTTGACGCCCTGCCTGCAGCCGGATGGAAGTTGAATTTGGAAGTTAATGCGATCGAAGTTTCATCATTAATTTCAGTCACCGCGAAAACTATGAATTCGACACTAATATCGGTTATTTTCTGTTACTTTTAGATGTCCTAGTAAACGCCTCCCCCTGAGACTCCCTGGTTCGAATTTTGAGAAAAAAAAAACGCTTCGTCTTGGTCTCGGGTCTGAATTATGGTACCCATGAGCAAAATTCGGTCCGCGCGTCTAGTTCCCAGGCCGAATATACACACAAATTTTTTTTATTTATATACAGGGTGTTTTCAAACAACACCGACAACGTTTGGGAAGTGATTCCTGACACCAAGATAAGACAAAAAGTATAGACCAACTTGGGTGCACAAATGCTTCCTTTCGGAGTTATGAGATGCCAAATACATGAAAAATTGAATTTTAAAGGCCCATAGTTCTAATACCATGGAACCTATCGTAGTCGGGCCAAGACTTCACTTAGGAACTAGTATGTGCCCTATCCAAATATCCAAGTTTCAGACCCCTGCGGTACTTCCGCAACAATTTTTATAGAAGTGGTTGGTGAGTACTTCAAATTATATGTCCAAATTATAGCCAAACTCCCTGTTTGAAAATTGTTGCATGAGTACCTTCGGATTTTGAAACATGTATTTTTGGATAGTGCACACATTAGTTCCTAAGTGAAGTGTTGATCCGACTACGGTAGGTTCCATAGTTTTGGAACTATGGATCTTTAAAATTCATTTTTTTCATGTTGTCAGCAGCATATAACTCCGAAAGGAAGGATTTGTGCACCCAGGTTGGTCTACAGTGACGTGCAAACCACTTGTAAAAAAACACTGTTTGTAGTTTAACTTAACACATTCAGCGCCGTGTGTATCTAAATTGATATACACAGGTTTTCCTTCCGGGACCGCGTGTATCATTTTACATACACAGTCGAGACTGCATTGAGCGACACAGCAAAATCATCAGCTTTAACCTCTCGGGTCAAGTTGACCTTGAGAAAGGTAGTTGTGTCTGGAGCCCCGGAAAGAAAACCAATGTGTATCAATTCCGATACACACGTCCTGAACGTGTTACCTTTTGAAAGTATATTTTGACCCGGGAGGGGAAACCAACAGAATTTTCCTTGGTGCTCAATGTGTTAAATGAGAAAAACTTCTGTGTCGGTTTATTTTATTTTATTTTATTTTTAGTCAGGAATAGCGCAGCAGATCAATTTTGCGGAATCTGCTGTATCCTCAAGAACGTTGCTTACTATTCCTGTTCCTCCCTTTACACACACAGATTATTTTTTCTACATTTATTGACGAGAAAGTTAGTGTCTTCGAAAGTATAGGAATGCTTTTTTCTGTCAGGTGGTTTTTATGACTTAACTTAGTTTTTTTGCAGCAGGGAAAGTCTCCATATGTCGTACGAAAAAGCCCCAGCCTCCGAAAAGTGTTGAGCATTGCGGTGAGAGTGCAACCAAGGACATTTCATACTTAATCAGTTGCAACGGAAAAGTTTTTGAAAGGAGAGCAAATAAAAGAAGAACAGACCCACACAGTATTGATTTTGACTGCACAGCCACTTTATTTACTAGAGTTTAGTTTAAATTTCTTAGCCTGTAGACTCTGACAAAACTTCTTGGCTCGTGGATGTGGTGCGCATAAGGAGTACAGCTCACAGCTGACGAGAAGAACCCTAAAACAGGGGACGCGGGGAAAGGTCAACAATACGGTCAAGTCCATTTTCAGGTTTGGAGGTGTGGTCTATACTTAGATGTCGTCTGCCACTCCGGGTAAAGTTATCTGTGTGCTATTCCGTGGTGTCATTTGAAATCCCCGTGCGAAAAGTGGGCGAGCCCATACCTACGTCACACTACTTCTGCTAGGGTTCTTCTCGTCATCTGTGAGCTGTAGTTATTTTATAATAAGTTTTATAATACTATAACAGAACCGTTCTTCGTACGAACTGCAAAATATGCAACCTATAACATAGTAGACTAGGTGGGTTGTCTAACTTAAAGGACTTCTGACTTATTGTTATTATTAAGTATTCTGCCTTTTACCAGGTCTTGGGATTTATTATTATTATTATTATTATTATTATTATTATTATTATTATTATTATTATTATTAAGATTATTATTGATCGGAAATGTTTATTCCACTTCTTTTGAACTTCACCTTCCTCTTTTAACTTCTAATATTTTCTTCTATTTTGAAATCATCGATCACTTGTGTTCTTCTTCTTCCTATTCCTCGCTTTCCTTCTGCCTTTTCTTCTATGGCAGCATAAAGAAGATAATTTTCTTCAGGAGACGTGTTCAATCCAATTGGCCTTCCTACAAAGGGTGCTGGCTAAAAGCGCCCTCTTCTCTCCTATCCGTTTTAAAACATTTTCGTTTGTTGCTCTCTCTCTGTTCATTATATCTTCTACATCTTCCTCCAATACCACATTTCGAAGCTCTCTAAATATTTCTTCTCTAACTTCCGTAGGGTCCAAGTCTCTGAACCATACAGTTCAATGCTCCATATATATAGCACAATTTTTCGGCCCGAGCCCAATTCAGATCGAATGTACCTAGTTTTGGAGATTTTCGGCCCAAGCCCGGCCCGGCCCGATAAGTTTTTTAAAATTTAGCTCGAGCCCCAATCTTTCTCAAAAATTTAGTATTAAACTTGACCTAACCCTCAGAAACATTTTCTAAACTCTGGTTTACAACCTGACGCTTGCCTCCCGAATGGTACCATTGCCTCCTAGAACTTTGCCTGGCATCGAGAGAACAAAAATTCCATTTCCTGTAACAAAAATCTAACTTAATTGATTTTTAGTATAAAGTGAAGATGGCAATATTGTTTAGCGACAGGCAAAACTTTCCCACCCCTTCTTGTCATATTTTGGGTTCAGTGAAGGTCAAGGCCAGAGCTTAATTTACCGCGCAATGCCTGCAATCCTCGTATATTCTGACTCATTCTGACCAAACTTTACTGTCAGACGTTGTATATTCTGACTCATTCTGACCAAACTTTATTGTCAGACGTTGTATATTCTGACTCATTCTGATCAAACTTTATTGTCAGACGTTGTATATTCTGACTCATTCTGATCAAACTTTATTGTCAGACGTTGTATATTCTGACTCATTCTGACCAAACTTTATTGTCAGACGTTGTATATTCTGACTCATTCTGACCAAACTTTATTGTCAGACGTTGTATATTCTGACTCATTCTGACCAAACTTTATTGTCAGACGTTATATATTCTGACTTATTCTGAAGTTCTTATAACAAGAGGATGAGGGAAATATTGGATGATTACGTTAACAGGGATTCGGAGAATATTAACAAGTGTCAGCTGCAGAGATACTCTCAAACCACGAGAAAGATATCACTTTTTTTTTTTTGGTAACAGAAAACCTATAGAAATCCCTGCAGCATTCTTTTCTATCCTTGCTAATAATTATAATTAATGAAAAATTGTTTTCAGTAGTATTACGTATATGGAGATACGAAGATGTATTCATTTTAATAAATGGGAAAATTTAATTTTTAATATTATTTCCTTGGTCTTTGACCTTTCCGTTCTGCTGTTGCTAATAGGATTTAACCTTTGTGATTTAAACAGAGAAGAGCCAAACAAGAATTATATAAAAGGCAAACTTAATTCAAAAAGGAATTATTTCACAATATACTACTTTTTAAAAATTAAACGAGAAACAGAGAAGCATAATATTACAACTCTTATGAGTACGGAAAGTTGAAAGCTAAAGTGTATATTTTAACATATACTCACTTTTATTGTAAAACTTTTACGGTGGCCTGAGGCTTGACTTAATGAATGACCTTTAACTTCATTTAAAAAATACGCATCAATAGGTTCATTTTCCCCTCGTTGAATTTGAAAAATTTCAAATTCCGCCCGATGAGCTGGTAATTTCGGTCCACTTAAGTCCGTTAATTTAGTTTTCAACTGATCATAATTAAGCGTATCCAATTGGTTTTGTGCATTTAGTTATAACACCGAATCCAGAGCCACGTCTTGAAGACACATGGGGGAAGAGTTTCTTCTTTTTTACGGAATTCAACGAATGCAACAGCGTGAGGTGGTCGAACAACATGAAAAACCTAGCGAGATCGGTGACGTCTCCAGAGTACTTAGTAAGGTGAGAAATATTAAAAGAAGCACGGGAATTTTGTTTTGCCATGTTTGTAATGTCCTCCGGAAAAGTGTTTTTCCCTGGTCTCGTGTTAGGCATACACTAAAAATAGTCACGTCTAAGTCACTAAGTTTACTGATAAGAAAAATCACATATCTATGAGTTTAAGAGTTCACTTCTGGTTAATAAAAATAGAGTCCGATAGGGACAGTACTCGGTAAAACAGAACCGGTCAAGCCTCTACCATGTAAAACTTTTTTGTGAGTAGAGCTGGTAATAAAACAAGACTTTGGAATTGACTCTCACTACCGACTTTATTTTGTTAAAAAAATACTATATAACAGTATTTACAGAAAATATTAAAAAGCCGTTCATCTCTAAATTATTAGGTTGAAGATAGGTAGTTTTTGACCATGAGGCAGAGGAAAAAATCTCTACAGAGCCCTGAAGCAGGCAAAGTAGAGTGGCGAAGGAATCCCCAATGCTCCGTGGCAAGCAATGAGGAGGTTAGTAGTCACAAAGCCCCCATGGCAGGCTAACAACTGCGGTAGGATTCCCAACAGAGCTCCGAAGCAGCCTATGCCAGGATGAAAGAAATAGTTAAGAGTCCCGTAAGCAGACTAGAGGTTTTGGGGTTAAGTTATCCTAATGCTCCAAAGCAAGCGGTAGGAGGGACACCAGAGAACCGGTACTAGTCCCCTGGTTGCTGCTGAATTTATAGGTCTCCAGGGTGGCGGTGGGCTGCTGTTCCGATGGTATCATGTACTTCGAAGGAGGAGCCAGAGGTCCGTTGTCTGCTGGTTGTAGTAAATTCACGTGATACGTAGTAGTACAATGTCTTAAAACCATGCGGTGATGTTTACAAACACAAGCGTAGAGTATTGTTTGTATACAGTAACACGTGTGATATTACAATAAACCCATATATATATATATATATATATATATATATATATATATATATATATATATATATATATATATATATATATATATTATATAAAAGTATTCACCTTATAGTCCTACGTATAATAATTTTTTTGAAAGCAGTATGTTCAGGGGAAATGATGTATTCCTTCGAAAAACAGACGAACAAATGTATGAATTGGAAAAAAAAATTAAGATAAAGTTGAATATATGCTATATCTACTTTGTACCTAGAGGCGGTGTTAGATGATGGAACGCGAAAACAGTGCTAACCAAAGTCACCAATGGTAATTAGTCTATATGTACATGAAAGAAGGAATTCTAACTGATCAGGTTTGCCAACCATACGATAATTTATAGTGATATACGGAAATTTTAGCCGTAATGCTATTGCGATAGTAGGTGGAATATACAATAATTTAATATGCACACTTTCCTGCAGTTTTTGAATTTGCAAATTAAATGTATATGTGCATTAAATAATTACAAATCACAAACACGCAGACATTGAGGTTTTTAATAGTCATTCCCACTAAAATAAATCAATAAGGATTTGGGAATTTGCAAATGGCAACCTTGTATCCAATCTTTAAATTATTCAATTACATTCACTACGGGGGTGGGGTGGGATAGTAATATTGTTGTTGTTCAGAATAGTATTAATAAGTGTTGTATAAAAGTGGTGAGAACAGTGACACTGATATGAAGTTAGAAACTAAAGATTACTAGATAAGTTTATAATATATTACTGCTATTAGTAGTATTAGTATTATATTTGTTTCTACAATTACCACATGCATAACGAATATACGATATTTTTTTTGTAATATACGATCATTTTAAAGACAAAAAATCCATGATTTTGTCCTCTGAGGTTGGCAACTCTATGACTTGTTACACAAGTGAAGGAATGAATGGCTACTTGATCAATCTAGGCCAAACTGATGAAGCTACGTAGAAACTTGGAATTTGGACAGTTTATAGAATTTGTAACGTAAAGTATTGCTAACGGAGAATTTACGGAATTTCAACGTAGAAGACAAGTCGGTTCAAAATCTCTTGTCGTCGGGAATTCTGTCGAGGAATTTGAAACTTAAAATATACAAAACGATAATCATTCCTGTTGTTTTGTATGGATGCGAAACATGGTCACTTACTCTGAGGGAAGAACATAGACTGAAAGTATTTGAGAACAAGATCCTGAGACGAATATTCGGACCCAAGAAGAACGGGAATGGGGAATGGCGGAAACTTCATAACCAGGAACTACATAATTTATACGGTTTACCCAACATTGTTAGGGTCGTCAAGTCTAGGAGGCTTAGGTGGGCAGGTCATGTAGCTAGAATGGAAGAAAGTAGAAACGCTTTCAAAGTCTTGACTGGAAGACCAATCGGAAAACGACCATTAGGAAGACCTAGGCGCAGATGGGAGGACAATATAAAGATGGATCTCGCAGAGATTGGAATACAAAGTAGAAACTGGATGCAGTTAGCTAAGGATAGAAGTCAGTGGAGAGCTTTTGTGAACGCTGCATTGAACCTCCGGGTTCCATAGGCAATAGAGTTAGTTAGTTAGTTAGTTAGAGTTTTAGTTTATTTCTCGGAATTCCTTAAATTTACAGACATGAAATATAACCAGCCCAGAAATATAGGGGGGCCGGTAGAAGTTAGGGTGGACCCGGTCCAAACACATTATGGTTCATCACCATATTATAGTTCATTTGCAAGCCTACCGTGAAAATTTTAGGAGGTCAGTAAAAATTTAGAGCAACCCGGTCCTCTGTAGACCCTCGTGGATACGGGCCTGCAAGAAATTTGGTTACTTAGGTTTTCCATTTAAAGTAACTAAATACATCTTCAACAGATTTAGGATATCATCTTTTAATTAATATGAATTTCCTATTTGCACATTTTGTTTTCCATTATACTTAAAATATTGTAGAATTTTAATTACCGTTATGGTTGTATAAAACTAATTTACTTCAATTCCATTTACATTCTAGTTGGTCTTGTTATGTTATTTTCATGATATATATCGTTTCCAAATTACGTAATAGAAGTGTTATAATTAATAGAATATAATCATAATTTGTAAAATTAAGTTACTTCATATGTATTTGCATTACAAATTTGCTTAATTACATTACTTCCATTGTATAAAGTGAATCTTTATCCTATATGAGAAGTATTATGCAAACAATTGTCGAATATTATCTGTATATACAGGGTATTACAAAATAATTCCGACAACGTTTGGAAAATGAAATGAAATCTTTGAGTTTTACGTCCCACGTTTGTGCCAGTTAGGCTAAAGGAGACGGTGATGATGAGTAATGAACGAAATGGTGGAATGAAGAAAGTGGGAGGAAACGGGAGAACCCCGAGAAAACCCACGCACACGGTGTTTGTCCACCACAAAGTTCACTTGGCGAGGGCTGGGATCGAACCCGGGGCCCTAAGCACCAGAGGTGAACGCTCTACCACTGAGCCACCGCGGCCCTCGACAACGTTTGGGAGGTGGTTCCTGTCATCATGATAAGACAAAAAGTTTAGACCAACCTAAATGCACAAATGCTTCCTTTCGGAGCTATAGGCTGCCGAAAACATGAAAGAATAAACTTTAAAGGTCCGTATAGCTCCAAAAATATGGACCTACCGTAGTCGGATGAAAACTTCACTTAAGAACTAAGATGTGGCCGATCCAAAAATCCGTATTTCAAAATCCTGCGGTACTTCTTCAACAGTTTTTATAGAGGTAATTGGTGAGTACTTCAAATTATATGCCCGTAGGCAAACCTTGTCTATCAACATGGTTTCGTGAGTACCTTAGGATTCTAAAATATGGATTTTTGAAAAGGGCACATAATAGTTCCTTAGTGACGTCTTGACCCAACTACGGTAAGAACCATAATTTTGGAGCTATGGACCTTTAAAGTTAATTTTTTTTTCATTTTTCGGCACTCTATAACTCCAAAAGGAAGCATTTGTGCATCCAGGTTGGTCTATATTTTTTGTCTTATCTTGGTGTCACGAATCACCTCCCAAACGTTGTGATGTTGCTTTGAAACACCCTGTGTATAACGAGAAAAATATCCGAAACTCAGACACATACCAATCAATACATCTGATTGAACGGAACAAAATTATATGGGTCAGTGCAAATTATCACTTGTAGGTTTGGGAAGGGGAATGGACAAAAACGGATATTTCTGCGGACCTGAAAATCAATGCTTCATCGTTATAACCCTTATTCTTGCTTACTTGTCACTTAAAATGTACTTGTAATAATAATAATAATCAGGGTGCGAATTACCGGGGGGGTGAGGGGAATTTCCCCCCTCAATCACATTTTGTTCCCCCCAAAGGGGTCAGCTGAAGTATCCCCACCGGGGATGCTCGCTTTCCCCCTCAAACTATGCTTAGTATAACTCCAAATGTCACTGATTTTTGTTATTTCTTGTAAATTTAATCTTTTAGCTGTATTTCGAAATGATCGATGTAAACTGTTCAGTTTTGGTCATTTCTACTTACCACCTAATTACCCACTATTTTCAACGTTGTTTAGTAGAACTATATTATTATGACTACGGTTGTTACTTGCAACTGTACCTTCGTACCCTTCAGTTCGTCATCGTTTGTGAATTTGAATGTACTAATTGTATAACAAAGCCACATATAGATTTATAAATGTTCTTAGCGGTTGGCCAAGAAGAAGTAAACAAATAGCTTCTTCTACCATACTTGGCGAAGTTCGGATATGTCATATTCATCCTCTATATTTGTATCGATTATCATCTTATTTTAATTTTTGTTATAACATGTTATTTCATTTTCCAGTGTACTCTTTGTTAGCACATGGTCTTCATTCCCTAGTAGGTTGTGTGTATGCAACTCAAAAGTTGCATTTAATTTGTGATAATTAGCATAGTAATCACTGTTTTTACAGTTTACGGAAATGAACTTTTGAAACTGTACTCAAAATCTGAGATATAGGTGTTCTCTCGTAAGTATATGTTAACGTACAAGCTGGGGGATACGCTACTAGTGAGCAGACATGTTAATGAAGGTGATTTTTAGGTGAATAAGCGAATAATTCAAGATTTGTTTCAGCATTTGTTAATACTACTGGTTCTCCGTGTCATCAGAGACGGCCTTAGTAGTATGCGGGGCCCCGGGCGGGGGGTTCGGTAGGCGAAGTCCCCCCCCCCCCGAAGCCAGGAAACATAGGTGAAATTTTTGAGGGGGGTAAGGGGTTCTTATGGCATGGGGTCGATATAACTTACTATACTTATAATCTTTTTTCCATTGAGGTAAGTGCTTGATCCACTATCCATAAGAAATATCCTGTTCTGAAGGACTCCTCCGGCGAAGATGTTTCTTCGTCGTTACCCTCATAATCGAATTGTTTTTTCTTGCATCTGACTCTTCGTTCCTTGAATTTCTGAGCTACGTTCATTTCGGACGCAATTTCCTTTGCTGCGATCATAGCATCGGAGAATCCGGTTTCCCGGTACTTTCTCAAGAAAGTAACAAGGCCTTTGATTTGCTGTATTACCACATCGAGCTGCATGTCAGCTGATTGCAAAGTTTTGCTGACAGCATTCACAGCAAATAAAATGTCATACCACATGATTAAGCTTAGAATTAACTCGAAGCTTTCGAGCTCATAATTTGCAGGACATTTGGCTTCACTTTTTACTAGCGGATCATTGGCGGTATCGGCGACAGTCAACAGTGCCTCCCTGACTTTTTTCGTCTGATAACGCAGCGCTTTCACACTTGCAGACGGCACTCCCACCGCGTTTCTGAAAGTGATTTTGTAGTCATGAAAGGCACGGTTTCTTCCAAAATTTTCCACCTTTCAGCCGAGGCAGCAAAGCATTTATATATTCTCTGTATGACACCAGAAAACGTCAATGCTTGGGAGTTGCATTTAGCCATGTCTCCTAAAACAAGGTTCAAATTATGGCAGCCACACGGAGTGTAAAATGCTTGACTGTTCATGCGAAGAATGTGCGCTTGAACTCTTTGGTGTTTTCCTTTCATGTTCGCACCATTGTCGTACCCCTGGCCACGACAATTGGCGATGTCCAGACCGAGATTCGCCAATGCGGCAAGAAGAGCTTCAGAGAACCCCTTTCCTGTTTCGTTGTCCACATCCAGAAATTCGATGAAGTGCTCCACCACCTTCACTTCCGGATCTGATACGTCCACAAAACGCAATATTAGGGACATCTGCTCTTTGTGGCCAACATCAGGCGTGCAGTCAAGGATGACGGCAAAATATTTAGCAAGTTTCACTTTATCAATAATTTTCCCCTTTACTTCTGACGCCATCAGGTCGATAGAATTCTTGTTAACACTGCGCGCCAATGCAGCTTTTCTTTTCTAATTCGTTCTAGCATCATGTTATCTATTGCGCTACCATTGGACATTCTCCGAGCTGATTCCAACCACGCTGTCATGCACTTAACGTGATTTACAGAAACTTCGTGGTGCTGAAGTTTATCGCCAAGATGCTTCCAGTCGCAGCAGCCTTCGTTTGCTAACTGACCTCTAGTAGCTGTCGTGCCAAACAACTTACAAGGAAAGCAAAATACTCTGTCTCTGATCTTCGAATAACTTAGCCATCGCCTATCCACTGTTTCTCCGTTCGTCATCCTCCGTGTAAAGAAATTGTCCGAAAAAATGTCTGTTACCTTCGTCCTTTGGGTATTCACAGTCACTTAGCCTGATTGGACCCTTCTCCACTAACATGTCACGCACTTCACTGTTAATATGTTTCCAATTACCTGGATCGTATATGTCCTCGAACAGTGTGCTCGTCGTTTGAAGAGTGTCAGAAGTATGCAGAGGAATGGTCGCGCTTTCACAGGAGAGGTCACTTTCTGGGTCTGTTGGAACAACGTTGTCCCCAGAGAATTGCACCAAGTTTTCGTTGTTGCTTGTGGGGCAACAGGGAGTAGAAACAGTTTTGTTGCCGGCTAGTTTGTTTTCTTCGTCGGACGCAAAACTTGGTATCACAACCTGGTCTGTCGCATCACACCGGTCGCTCACAGTCACAGACAAATCATCATCCGTGTTCTCAAGTTTTTGGTGTTGATCCGCTGATTTTACCGCAACAACAAACTTGTCCAAAGATCACTTTTGCTTCTGAATGAAATCTTCTTTATATTTCCGTTTCTTGGCTTTCGCAGCCCCACTTTCGTATTTACAGAATTTGTCTCTGTCTCTGCCACTCATGATGGTCACTTATTCTTTGCCCAATAAACGAATAATCGGAAGACACTCACGCACTAATCATAATATTACGTATCCACATCTCACTACGACCGGCGCGATCCGAATTCCGAAGCCAAACTGAGGTGCTACACAAGGCGTGCAATAGGAGCTATTTCTTGGAAGCGAGGACTCAGAGGTGTCCGTAGCAACAGGACCACTCTTCTGACCCAAAAGCAACAAACAACATGACTTCTCACTCTATTTCGACAACAAAGAAAAGTTGAGATAAGGTTTATGAAAACTGGTTTCCGAATAAATCCACCACATCGTATTATTGGCGAAAGTATTCACTTAACTCTAAGCTACGGTACATTAGAATGTTGCAGAGGCCCCGCATATTTGAGCTGACTGTGACAAGAGAATATCCTATCGCGGGGCCTGGGGCTAATGCCCCAGTCGCCACCCCCAAAGGCCGCCTCTGGTGTCATTGTCCGTGTCTGTATAAGCATTTCAACTGGAGCGGGTTTTTTTTTTAAAGTTAACCCTTCATTTTTCCATCTTTTCGCTGTACAGTTTGCTGTCCACGCAATTAATGTTGTCTGAAAAACTTCAGTGTAATGTTTTACTTTATTTGAATAACGTAGCCCATAGTGAATCAACTCATCTTCAACCTAACAGTAAAGTAATTTTTAAGTGTTGACTTTCTGTGCCCATCACGGAATCGATATTTGGAGAAAAAAAGTCGTGATGAGCACAGCTTTAGCGGGAAGTAGAAGCACAAGCTCCAAATTTGAATATTTGGCCTTCGATTTGACCTTGATGTGAGAAATCGGGACCAGCAACAATCCATTTCTTATTTGATAGAATAATATCTAGATTTTCTTAAAAGAAAAAAAAAAGTCCGGTTTAACATAATTTTAGTGGTTTTCACAAGACTGAAGTAGGTTTCTTTTCGCAACCTGTATGTATTAATGCAAAGTGGAAGCTTTCAATATGAGTGGAAAAATTAACATATGCTTGTGATCATGGCTATCGCTCGAGCCGAATTATTAACTAAATAAACCTTAGAGAGCTACGGGGACAAGAGTGAATACAACATTAAAACACGTTCAGAAAGGTTTAGTGGGGTGTGTGTATGTCAGACAATATATATGTGCATAGTTATTGTCGGTAGATTTATTAAATTAATAAATCTCTTATTTATTACAGATGTCACAGACACGCACACACACACACACACACACACGCACACACACATATATATATATATATATATATATGGGGGGTAAGGCATTTATTGTCTCATTTTGAAATTTGAACCTTCAGACTATGTCCTTTGGCCTAATTTTATCCCCCCCAATATAGATTATCTAATTCGCACACTGATAATAATAATAATAATAATAATAATAATAATAATAATAATAATAATAATAATAATAATAATAATAATAATAATAACAGAGGTCTGCAAAATCAAAACAATGCTAAGCTGTTTCGGTTTAGTTAACTGATTCGCATGTATTGGGGTGCGCTGAATCCAGGAATGAAAACCGTTTTCTCCTGGGACGTCTGGGTTTCGAACAAACGGGTGATCATTGTTGAGCAAAAATATGAACACAAATATGCGATTTACAGAAATACCATTAACAGCGTAACACAAATTATGTACTATGCCAACGTTTTACAAATCTATGATGTAATCTTACCAAATTCGTTTTATGAACAGATTTATTGTTTTTGGTTTTTCTTTGTAATCTCGTACTCTCTTTCATCACATTATGACATATGTCAGTGATCCCCATCCGGACCAATGTACACTCATGTCCAAAATTATTGTCGCATGTCTATAAATATGTTGTTGTAGGAATATAATTTGATAACGAATTCGCCTGGTATTTCTTATAATGTTAGTAAGTGTATAATCGGCAAAGACATGTATTTGGTAAATTTCATGTCGAAAGCGCAGTAAATAAGAACAACAAAACGAAAATAAAATTTTATTGTCTATTGAGCATCATTTTATTTTACTCATTATAATTTTCGTATTTATAATTATTTTCCTATGATATTTACCACAAATATACATTTCCCTATTATACACATAGTATCAGTATAAAAAGTACGCTGCAAAATCATTATCAAATTATATTCTTACAAGAAAACAGTTATAGATATGCGACAATCATTTTGGACATGAGTGTACATGTATTTTCATTTTTCGGGGAGCACAAATACATTTAATCTCCTATGTTCGTTTTTATTTTCGTGTGATGCATTTGCAATTTAGCGATTTTCGGCTACCTGTTTGACCACGTTACGTTTCTATTGTGCTAAACCTTGACGTCCGAAGAAGAAAAGAAGGTCATTTTCGACTTCGGTGCACCCAGAAGCGTAAAAATCAGCTAAACTTATGCAAACAGCTTTTTGGTTGCAGACCTGTCTAATAATAGATCTAATAAAGTGTAATAATATATGTAAATTGGACCCCCATTTTAGCAGCTGTTAGGAATGTCCCCACAAATGCTTAAAAACGAAATTTTTGCTTAAAATAAAAATTAATGTTTACTATTCTTTGCAACGGCAAACTGACTTAATCAGAAATCTGTAAAAAATTATAATTCAGAAGATATATTCTACGATCGTCTTTGAATACGTGAGAACTCAATTAGTATTATTAATTTTTAAAAAAAGAAAACAATTTCTGATTATTGGAAGATCACTCAAATTTTTTTACAAAATTACTTTTAAAATGAAAAGAAATTATCTAGTCAAATGTGGCAATAAAATTGTGTATTAATTAAAACAAAAAATAGGTTAATCTAAGGCAAATTATATATGAGCATTTTAAAAAGGAAAGAGAAAAACATTTTTATGAACATTCAGTGACAACTGATCTGAATTAATTCGGAATTTTTGTAATAGTTGTTCCTGTAATCGATTTTCAAATACTCAAAATTTTCGAATCAGCAAGTTGATAAAACCCAGTAAGATCTCACTCAGGATGAATGATCTGAAAAAGCTTTTTACATACTTTTTCGACCAAGTGTCCTCACCAGAAATCGAGCCCGGGGCCTCTGGCACAAAAGACGAAAGCAGGGTCCCAGACAAAAGGACCTCACACTCGCTGTTTAAAGCTCATATTATTTATTACGGAATACGTAAAATTATCCTGTAATATATTATATATGTGACATTTGTACGCTGTAAAATTTCAGATCAGTAGCTCTCCCCATTGTTAAAATGTAAGTAATATTATTATTAAAAAGTACTAAAAGCCGGTTAACACAGCTCTCACTGTAGGTTATAATACACAGTATCTTACAGTCAGGCAGCTTGAATATAGTAGCGAAAAAATCACTGAAACAACTGCGAAATCAAAAGCGAAATCTAGTAGGCTTTTATTTATTTATTTATTTATTTATTTATTTTGGAAACGGAGTTATTTCTTCATGACTCCTAGAAGCAGAGAGCCAGCAATTGTTGCAGGAAGTGTCCCCGAAAGGAGTAAGCCCCAACCGGGAAATCATACATATAAATCAGTTCAAGATGGCAAGTTGTTATATGAATTAGCTTCATATATTAATCTTCAAACTACCTCACTCATTGGGGCAGAGGGAACAACTCGCTGATTGGGTGCCCCCAAATATCCTCCTGCACCGGGGGTTCAAAGACGGCACTACTGCAATCCGCCAAAATATACGAGTATTAGTATTCCATTATTTTCGTTGTACTGAAGCAAAGAAAGCGTATTTTCAAACTTCTAAACGTCGAAGGATACGTCAAGGCTTTAGATCTTAATAGCTCAGCCCTTAATTAAGCTAGGAACAGAGGCAAAAGGGAGGGGGAACGCTGGGGGACGCCGTCCGCTCACTTCCAGAAAATATCTGTGGCGTCCCCTCACTTTCTAAAAAATAATTACAATGGGGAAAGATAGGCACGGGGCAGGGACGTACGCAAGAATTTATTTCGGGAGGGGTCTAAAGCGTTTCGGCGGGGTCCAAATACAATTTGAGGCTAAATTATATGAAAATTTCTAAAATTGCCCCTAAAAGTAGACTACATTTTCAAAAAAGTCGGGATTTCGGGGGAGGTATGGAGGACCCGCCCCCAGGACCCACCCCCTGTGTACGCCCCTGGCACGGGGGATGGAGTGACGTCATGAGTCTCCCTACCTTTTACCCTGGCTAGGAAGATAATTTTGAAATAAATGTGTTCCTGAAGGATATGTGTTCCACAAGGATGTGAAGTTTTTCGCCGATATGAATTTTTGTGTATGTGGGGATACCACGGCGTTGAGGGGGGAAGAGTAAAGTTTGTTTTTTTTTTTTTGTTTTTTGCATCAGGTTTTATTTGGGGGGTATTTTCTCTCTTTGGGGTACAGTCATACAAATAAGTATGTGAAGCAATTAAGTAGTCTACTACACACTAATATCCTTGCGAAAGTACTTGTTACTTATATGGTAAGTACGGGAGAGGTAAAGTTGGCCAATTTTTTTGAGTCTCTGTTCTTTTGGCGTAAATTACATTTATTTTCTGGACGGTTTCATATAAGACAAGATATCTTTTCACTTCGTTGGTCTAGAAGCATAATTCTTGTTTCTCTATTTTCTATGGACAATAACGAAAAACTGCATTAACATGGTACTATGGTGGTGGTGGGGCGAATAGCAAAATCAATGAATTGTTCTTTCGAGCATACTTTTTTTATATACAGGACGTTTTTATGGGAATTTTGCTCTGATTTTTTATGTCGCTTTGTATTACAGCAATGGCTACAATTTTTTATATTATTGTCACAAGTGTATTGTCTACACATTAGCTTCAATTTGTCAGCGTAGAGTAACTGTAAAGGTTGTCAAGGTCCACAAATTCTATTTTTTTTTAAATATTTTTGAAGGATTTTTGTTTCTTCTTCTTCTTCTTCTACGAACAGAGCAACAATTAAGCAAGTGTTACCTCGTTGGACTCAATGTTCCATAAGCTTTCCAACAAGGTATCAATCATTACCCTGTGATATAAAGGTAACCAATAAAGTTTTTTTGCTTTCTGCGAAGATCTGTGTACCATTGACCCTCACAATGTGAGTCGAATGCGAATGGAGATAAGGCGAAAGTCATTTGTTCGTGGGAGTATATCCAACATACTACCTGGTTGTGGCAATTCAGTTACACCGGGGACTTGCGTAAGGACAGAATGAACATGGGACCTCCACAGAGCGTCCTAAGGGCGTGTATACTGTAGGAGTTCAAGCTGGGATCAAACGTCACTACAGCGGGCCGGAAGATATGCCAGGCATTTTGTGAGGGTGTCGTGATTACGCGGACAGTGCAGCGGTGGTTTAACAAGTTTAAGGACAGAGGACCAAACACTCGAAGATGCACCAAGTGCCGGAAGACCAACACATGTACAAAATGAAGATCTTCAAGCAGCAATTGAAGCGAACAGTGGCCAGGCATGTCAGGAATTGAGACTTCAGTTCAGTGTGAGTGGAGAAACCATTCGGCAGCACATCCGTCAACTTGAGAAGCACTACAAGTTGGGTCGATGGGTCCCATATGATTTGACTTAGGGCTAGAAGGCAACGCGACCTCTGTTTCTTTGCTGTCTCGTCTGAAGAAGGAGCCATTTCTGGACAGGGTGTTGACATGTGATGAAAAGTGGGTTCTGTACGAAGCTCCATGGTGCCGTCATCATCGGTTAGCATCCCATGAACCGGTTTCAAAACAGCCGAAATCAGCACTGTAAATCAGACCTGTAAAAGGTCTTCCTGTGTGTTTGCTGGACTGCTTGCGGTTACCCGCTATTCAGAGCATCAACGCAACTGTGTACTGTTAGACGTTGAGCCGTGTTCAAGAAAAACTCAAAATTCTGAAGTCAGCACTTCTGAATCGCAAAAGTTGCCCTTCTGTTACAGAACAGCACTAAGCCCTACGTTTCTAGAATGAACTGGGACACCATTCTACGCCTTGGATTTGAAACACTGTTCCATTCGCCATACTCCCCGGACATTGCATTGTCCGATTATCACCTGTTCCATTCCTTGGACAATCATCTAAGAGGTCGCCAGTTCAAATTCCTAGTAGAGGTGCAAAATGCGCTTGATACCATCTTCGCTTGACGGCCCACCAAGTTCTACCGCGATGGCCTTCCAGAACGTTGGCAGAAAGTCGTCGATGAGGGCTATTTTTGATCTTCCAGGTACGTCTTAGGTGACATGTCGATGTTCGAACGTTCTGGGTGAACAAGCGAGAGAACTTTCTTGGTTGCCTTTGTAATTAGGGCGGTTAAAGGTCCCCAACATGAGAGTCTACAATTTCGTTAAAATCTCAGCCCGGTGTATAAAAATTAAAAAAAGAAAAGAAAAGAAAAAAAAAGAAAAGAAAAGAAGGAAATAAACTTTCCAAATGTAAAATGTCCATTTACTTTACCTCAGAACTATAAATGTCACCGAACAGTAATTCTCTTAATTGTTTTTACTAATTAAATTGTAGTATTGTTATAGTTTTGTGTTTGATTGCGAGAGAGGTTGCAAATAATAATTCAATTACTGCAATTGCAATTAGAAAAAAGGATGATTAAAATTTCTATTTGCTTCAGGAGGAATTCCACTATTTTTTCTGTATAATTAATTGAATGTAATATTTTTCTAAGCAGAATGAGATAGATGAAAATATATATATATATATATTGTTTGAAAACAACACACCGATAACGTTTGGAAGGTGATTCCTGATGTCAAGATAAGACAAAAAGTATAGACCAACCTGGATGTACAAATGCTTCCTTTCGGAGTTATGGGCTGCCGAAAACGTGAAAAAAAAAAAATAACTTCAAAGGTCCATAGCTCCAATACTATGAGACCTACTTAGACCGTCAAGACTTCACTGAGAAACTATGTGAACTATCCAAAAATACATGTTTCAGAATGCTAAGGTATTCACGCAAGATTTTTTTTGTAGAGAAAGTTTGGCTACAAGCATATAACTTGAAGTACTCACCAACTACCCCTATAAAAATTGTTGCGGAAGGACCGCAGGATTCTGAAACATGGATTTTCGGAAAGGGCACATGGTTGGTCTATACTTTTTCTTATCTTGCTGTCAGGAATCACCTCCCAAACGTTGTCGGTGTTGGTTTGAAATATATATAAATCACTATGTTTGGGACTTCGTATATCTTGAAACACCTGACCTATCTCGATCAAATTTTCAAAATAGATGAGATTCGAACCGGGATGGCTTTTATCATTCCACATTTGACGGTGGACTTAGGGGAGTAGAAAGGCGGAGATATTTAAAAATGATCGATATTAGTGTCGAATCCATAGTTTTCCGGGTCTCTGAGAGGAATAGTAACACTTCCGATGCCGTTTAAATCTAAATTCAGCCCTTTAAATCCAAAACAAAACGTATTCTCCTCGTGCGAAGGACGGGTATACTGCGAGTTGAATATAAGCAAGCTTATGTCATCCGACTCAACACCACTGTAAGAAATTTCATAGGTAAATTTACAAAAAAACGGTGGCAATCTGTTTGCCACTCCTCTATGTATATCAATTTACGCCTATAAAGTATAATTACTAATATGAAATGGTGTAAAACTACATCTTTATCAATAAAAATATAATAATTTCTTATAAATTTACTGTAAATTTGTAAAATATCCAGCAAATTTTGTAATTTAATCTAAGGAAATGTATATCAACTTACAAAATGCAGAGTAAATGATTTTACATAATTGTTTGGCAATTTAATTACAAAAAAAAAGTGTTTTTTCACGGTGTTCAATCTGTTCAACGCAGGCTTCTAACTAGAACACTAAGACAGGGGCGGCCGAGATAAATTTCAAGGGGAATAATTGTAGTTCACATTACATGCATAGTTTGAAAATGAAATATTTAACGTGTCACGCTTATGCCGTTTAGGGTGAAGGAGACACATGGTTACTAAAAGTGTATCATTATATAAACATTTGTGGGGGTGTGAGAATGTGGGAGGACAGGAAATAGAAAAGCAGGTACGATGTTGTCCATGATAAACACATACGATATGAGATCAAACCACGAACCTCTCGCACTAGAATTGAGCATTCTTATATTGAGACACCGTACTGCCTGCAATCATAGTTTCTTAATACGATTTTCCAAAATATAATAACCTACATCGAAACAAAAGCACTTCAAATGGATTGAACAATTAGCACAGTTTATTGCGATTTTAACAGTTTCTGAAAGTTGAAAATTGATTACAAAATGAGTACGAAATTCTAACAAGTACATATTGTATTATCCCATGTGATGTTGTAAACATACAATTCCACATGTCAGTTTTTACATACACCACCACGTCGTTTGGCAAGAAGACCTCACACTAGATGGATCTACAGTCACATGCAGACGACGGCTTCTAGCCCCTCCCACGGAGCAGCAGGCCACCGTCACCCAAGGAACCCTATAAATTGGATGGACAAAGGCAATTCAGTACCAGTTTCCTGGTGACCCTTCTCTAGTCTGCTTCGGGACTACGCCTATCCTTCCTCCTGGCTTAGCCTGCTTCGGGGCTCTGACTGGGAATCCTAACCTCAGCCGCTTCGAGGCTCTGTTGGCTAACTAACCTACCCACTGCTTGCTTCGGAGCTTTGGGCACCTAATTCCACTCTGCTTAGCCTACTTCGGCGCTCTGTAGAGACCCTGTCTGCGACCTTACGGTCAAAGACCACCTATAACTAACCTTTGATATTGGAGAGATTAATTTGTACAGTATTTTGTGAAAATACTTTTATAGAGAAATTTTATAATAAAATTGGTAGTGGGAGATCGATTCTGGACACTCTTTTTATTAACGCACTACCTATACCTATAAGGGACAAAACTTTACATGGTGGAGGCGTCGGGTATCCTGAAATGAAATTTTTCAATATAAAACGTATCTGCCTGCAAAAGACAAAAATCTTCTGAAAGTTTCATAAAAAATATAGAAAGTACGGACCACTGCACTAAACTCCGATTCGATTCCTTAAACTAAATCATATTGCACTGAGAAAAAATCGGACAACGGTATATTGTACAAATATACGGAATCCATATGTTTACTGCAGAAATCTGTACAGAGCATACATTATCCATATGCTACATATGAACTGCCTCTTTTCCGTATACCGCGGTGGCTCAGTGGTAGAGCGTTCACCTCTGGCGCATGGGGTCCCGGGTTCAAACCCTGCTCCCGTCAAGTGAACCTTGTGGTGAACAAACACCGTGTGCGTGGGATTTCTCGGGGTTCTCCCGTTTCCTCCCACTTTCTTCATTCTACCGTTTCATTCATTTCTCATAATCACCGTCTCCTTTAGCCTAACCGGCATAATCGTGGGACGTAAAACTCAAAGATTTCATTTTTTTTCGAATAGATGTTACACCATGCAGCTGCAAGATGTCTAATATTTAACAGTCTTCCGTATATTATATACGATCATCTGTAATTATATGAGATCATTACCACCTATATACAGTCATATGAGAAAGTACATATTGATGGAACACTTATAGGGACAGTATTATAAAACATACGTTTTCAGTTACACATTTGCTGTGTATGTTATATATTATAATCATACTTTAAGTCCAAAAGCTACAGGACTTACGCATATAACCTACGTTTATACGTACCTTATATACGTCGTTCCTCCGTGTGTGTTGCAGTTATTAATGAAACATTTTTCTGGTGAAACATGAACAAACTTACAAATTTACCCAAAGAAAACTCATTCCCAGAAGTAAATTAACCTTTGTAAATTTATTTTCCATAAGAAATATCTTGTCATATGATAGGGTTATCAATAAAATATTTGTTTATAAAATAATATCAAATCATAGGCATGATATTTTACAAAATAGTAAATAATAAAAGAACACCCCAAGAGTAAACTAACGCTTGTGGACATTCTCATGAAAATTATTAATACAGTTTTATAGCAGGCACGTAGCCAGGATTTCGTAAGGCGGGGGGGCCTGACATGAAATACTGTGGTTATCACACCAGGTGCTCGATCATTCTAAACTATTTTACTGGCAACATATATTGGTTTTTTAGGACAATAAAATGAGGATATGTTGGTAAGTAGTTTAATAAACAAACTATGAAGAAATCTCGAGTAAAAGAATATATAAAAAAAAGTATTGAAAAAGATTTTACAATGTCTACGTTCCTTCCTCTGTTCATTCAAATATAACAATTTTCCTTTCATTATGATCTCAACTTATAAAAAGTACACGTCTTGTACAGGGTTTTCATAAAGTCTGTACGGATTTAATTTGCTTATAATTTTCATAAAAATGCTCATAATGAAATCAAATAAAGTGCAAACGGTAGCGGAAGGATTAAATTTTTACCTGTAACACTGTTAGATATGCGGCAACTCTGAACACGTTGAGAGAGGCAGAGGGAGGGCAAGGGTCAGTTTCTTACCAAATTCCATCCATTGTTGTTTTCATTGTTGCTTCAATGTTGACTGTTAAAAGTAAGTTGTAAGCTGTATTGGAGTGTGTGTCTTTTAAATAATAAATAAATGAAAAACTCCTCTGAGAAGACTATTTTTTTTACCGTATCAAAGATGGCGTCGGTGAAAGAGAAAGCGCAATGTGTTCTGTGGTACGCAGAGCTAAAATCACCAATTCTGGTGTGTCGAAAGTTCACCAAAGAGTTCAAAAAGCCGGCACCGACTGAGAGTGCAATCCGAAAGTGGCATGCTAAGTTCTTGGAGACAGGAAGCGTCCTGGACCGTCCTCGAAGTGGGAGGCCGCCAACATCGCCTGCAACAGTGAGCAGGGTAAGGGAAAGCGCCGCCTACGCGAATGTGTGGACGTAAATGGCGCCCAGTTGGAGGTGTGGCGGTGAATGAACTGAGCTGGTGCAGATTACAGGTAAAAATTTAAACCTTCCGCTACCGTTTGCAGTTTATTTGATTTCAATATGAGCATTTTTATGTAAATTATAAGCGAATTAAATCCGTCCATACTTTATGAAAACCCTGTATTATAAAATGTACATATCCAATAATGTCTTGAAAAATATTTTACAATATCTGCGTTCCTTTCTCTGTTGAATCAAATCTTAATAGAACTTTCTTTCCACACAATTTTTTTGTTTCTATTACTTATTCCGTCAATCACTATCTGTTCCAAATGACAAGTTAAAAGAGCAATAGAAAACTGTTTCTCAAAAAAACATATTTGATATTGCAGAGATGACGAAAAATTATGATAAAAAATTGTCCATACTGCTACAGAACGGCACTTTGTTTTCGAACGCTTGAAAATCCCCTGACAAGTAGTAAAAATTCTGAGAATTCCGAATTTTTCTAAATATTTCAAGAAATTTTCCAGAAATTGTTTTTGTTTCATCCTTCCTTATTTTTTTCATTTCTGGTTTCGAAAGGGGGGTTCGGACTCCCCGGACCCACCCTTTGGCTACGTGCCTGTTTATAGGAATAATAATAAAATACCAACTTATGAAATATAAACAAAATTGATCGAGTCATTTTGAGAAAATTAATCCCAAGGGTAAACTATGCAGGAGGAAAATGCATTCATTGAATTTTAAGGGAAGGGCACTTACTCAACGATAGATATGAGCTAGAAAATAAAGTGGGCGTTCCTCATCCTAAATTATATTTGACCCCTCTAAACTAGGACGTTGTAGAGAATTTCTAAATTGACTCGAAACAAGATATGAAATTGTTGCAATTTTCTTTACCAAAATTCAATTCAATTTAGCGTATTATTGCTTATTTCTGCGTAAAATTATATCTTTCTTGCTAGATACAGCAACTATGTTCCCTGTGGCCTATAGAACCCGGAGATTCAACGCCTTGTTCACAAAACCTCTCCATTGATTTCTCTCCTCAGCCAACCGGATCCAATTTCTACTTTGTATTCCTATTTCTGCAATTGTCCTCCCATCAGCGCCTAGTCTTCCTAATTGTTGTTTTCGGATTCAATTTCCAATTAAGACTTTGAAAGCGTTCCTACTTTCTTTCATTCTGGCTACATGACTCACCCACTTGGGCCTCCTACCATACACAACAACCGGCATGATTATAATTTTATATATTTGAAGCTTCAAATTCCTCGACAGAATTCGTGACGACAAGAAATTTTGAACTGAATAATAACACGAATTCCTTGCTTTTGCTCGACATTTTATAGATATGTAATTGTGTATCATTATGTGAGTATACATAGGGTAAATCAAAAGTAGGTGGTGAGTATATGATAGCATTTACTTTGAGAATACATAGGTCCTTTGAACTATCTGTTAAAAAAAATAAACATTAACAATAAGTTAGAACAAAGACCATTGTTGTAGTATAACCCCAACTCAAACCCTGTTCCGCCTACTTTTTGTTCACCCTATATATATTCTAGTGTTCCTTGTTGTCTCTGTCATTATCTCTCAGTATTTAACCCCCACAACTACCCCCATATTATTAAACTAGACTTGTTAGAGGATTAGCGGTAATATCAAAAGTATCGAAAAGTATTCTTTTCCACTTTTTTGGCTGTGAAAGTTTTTTTTTTTTTTTAATATATCTGCAATGCGTGTTACACGATCTTGATATATGAGCAGTATCTGGAGTTCTGTAATCCTATCAAGATGTAATCTTTTATTATGATTATCGAATGTGTGTTTGTGTGACAAGAGCTAGTAACGGAAAATCCCTCGGAAAAGAAAGCTCAATCAACGTTTGACGTATGTAACCCAAGCACGCAAAGAAATTTAAAAAAAATAAATAAATAAGTCTGCCAAAACACATCAAAATTAGTCGTTCTCAATGACGATAAATTTCCGTTATCTACGCTACAGATATAAATTATTCAAGATGAAAACTCCATTAATATTAATAATAAACTGCTTAATACGTAGTACAGTGTTCTGTACGTATTTTAATAGCAGTTTACCCGTTTAGAATACTTTTTGTACTGTTATCAGTAGCAGAAGTGTCCATAAAGAAGGAGACAAAACCGTGTCAATGAATTTTAAATAGAAGCTAGCAAAGTAGTTGAAATCTTTCAACAGTTAGTAAATTTTCTTTTTAGAAAAAGTAGTATACGAATGCAGTTAAATTTGCGCAAAGAAAACACTTTCAACCAACGCCGAACGTAGAGGATGTGGTACAGAAGCACGGGTACGTAGAGGCCAGGCTCGGACTGGCCAGGGCAGGATGCAGGAATCCCTGGTAGGGCACTCACTATATATAGATATAGATATAGATAGATAGATAGATACATATAGATATATATATAATAAATAACATGGAAAGTAAGATAAAACATGTCTGCTGTGTTGAAGCATAGTTACTCGTTGTAGTTCGTTCGGTGGCCCCCAGCATTGAATGAAGTCTTGGGGTCCATTATTGGTATGAAACTTACAGTATTGTGAAGTCCTGTTTGTTGCCCTTTGTTTGTAGGCTAATAAGAATATATTTCAGCAATATGAATAACGGTATATAGCAGAGCATCATATTCTCTAAATGTGTATTGGAGCCCCGAGAATGCCGAAATGGGCCCCTCTAAGTGAGGCTCCTACCGGGGCCTTATACCTCTCCCCAGTCCGAGACTGCTACAGACCGGTTTTAGAGCGTAGGTTGCGCACATAAGTATATTTGTTGGGGAGACATAATTCTTCATTGAAAATGATAGAATCAAACTGGAGCATGATAAATTTGTTGGGGAAAAGAATAATTTTATCGGAATACTGGTAAATTTTGGATAGAAAGGTAAGTTTTGTGGGAGGAAGAAAGTTCAATTGGGGAAAAAAAATAAAATTGAGGGAAATGATGAATTTGGAGGGAAGGGTGGTGGATTTGGAAAAAGATAAATTTTCTGGAGAAAGCAAATTTTCAGGTGATAAGTAAATTTGGGGGACAAATTCTGGATCTGTCAAAAGGTAAACTTGTGGGAGAGAGTTAAGATTTGGGGAATAGTAAAATTGGAGGAAACAGTGGTGGATTTGGAAAAATGTAAATATTTGAGTGATAGATAAATTTGGAGGACGAATAATAGATTTGTAGTGAGGTAAATTTGGGGCAGAAGAATAAAATTGGGGGAAATGTGGATATGGAGGGAAGTGTGGGTTTGGAGAAAGGTAAATTTTGGGGAGAAAGATAAATTTGCGGGAGAAAAGTAAACTTTCTGATGATAAGGTGATAAGTAAATTTGGGAGACAAATACTGGATTTGCAGAAAAGTAAATTTGGAGCAGAAAGGTATGATTTCGGGGAGAATGGTAAATTTGGGGGGAAGAGTAGTGCATTTGGAGAAAGATAAACTTTCGGGAGAAAGGTAAATTTTCTGGTAATAGGTAAAGTTCGAGGAGAAATAATGCATTTCCAGAAAGGTAAATTTGGGGGAGAAAGGTAACTTTTCGGGTGATAGGTAAATTTGGGGATTAGTAATGCGTTTCCAGAAAGGTAAATTCGAGGGAGAAAGGTAAATTTTCGGGTGATAGACAAATTTGGTGGATGAATAATGATTTGCGAAAAGGTAAATTTGGGGGAGAGAGGTAAAATTGGGAAGAGAATGGTAAAATAGGAGGGAAGAGTGGTGGACTTGGAGAAAGGTAAATTTGGAACAGAGGTAAATTTTCAGGTGACTGGTAAATTTGAGGGATGAATAGTGAATTTGGAGAAAGATGAATTTGGGGCAGAAAGGGAAGATTTGGGGAGGGAACAATGGTAAAATTGAAGGGAAGAGTGGATTTGGAGAAAGCCAAATTTGAGGAGAAAAGGTAAAATAGGGAGAGTGGTGGATTTGGAGAAAGGAAAGTTTTGAGCGTAGAATGGTGAAATTGGGGAAAGAAAAATGAATTTGAAGAAAGGCAAATTTGGGGCAGAAAGGTAAATGTTTGGGAGATAAAGGTAAAATTGGGCGGAAGTATGGTGGGTTTGGGGAAAGACAAATTTGTATGAGAAAGGTAAAATTGGAGAAGAATGGTGGATTAAGGGAAAGGCAAGTATTGGGGGGGAAAGGTATATTTTGGAAGAAAAAGTAAAAATATTAAAAATGGGAGAGAATGACAAATTTGGGGTGAGAGAGAAACGTAAACTTGTGGGAAGAATTTGAGGGAGAAAAATCCCGATACTAGCAAGTACCAAATTCCACGTTGTAAACGTAGCCCAGTAGATTCCAACCCAATATGGGAGTTCTCTGAAAGCCAGGAAGAGGTTGAAGTCCCGATCTTGTCTATCTCACTGTCAGATCCTCTCCAAAGACAGCTTTTAGTAGGCTACACCTGTATGGTTTCTTCGTACCTATAGGATATCGGGAGATCCGGGTTCGATTTCCGGCGATAGTGTGTGTGTGTGTGTATTTAATACTGTATATAAGTATGATGGTGAATTTTCAATGTTTTCACATTGTGAAAGGAGACTTTCTTTTAGTAAAAGGCCCTCTCTGAAGATGTTATAGGTGCTCCATAGAACAACTTGCTGTTTATGCCACTGACAAATTTGACTTTAAAAATCCAACATGTGACGATAATCTGTTTAGCAGAATTAAGAGGCCTCATCACTGCGAAATTAAAATACCGATAATTTTACAGTAATTAGGGATATCTTCAAGTAGACAAAAGATAATCGAAAAGTGGAACAAGACCTCCGTAGACAATATTATTCTGCTTGAGATACCGTTATCATGATTCATTTATCTGCTTTCGATTTCCAGGAATTTAGAAAATCGGCATTGATTTTCGCGTTTCTAAATAACGGCAAACGGAAAGCTGCTAGGTACTCGTGATAACGGTACCTCATGCAAATTAAGATCGTCTAGGGAGGTCTTGATCCACTTTTCAATTATCTTTTATCTATTTGAAGATATCACATAATTACTGTAAAATTAGCGGTATTTTAATTTCGCAGTGATAGGGACTCTTACGTAAGCGAAGTAATTAAGATCATCAAGACAGATCTTTAATGTAAAAAAAAAAAGAAACAAAGAAAAAAGAAAAGAAAAGAAAAAATTCAAATAACAAGTTTCTTTAACTTGTAAATCCTTCTTCCACGTCAGTTCACATTTACAGTACTTGGTTGTAGAAAGACAGTCGTACAAGTGTTGATTGCGCCCACCTTTTTCGACCACCTGCCAAGCTTCAATAGCTTTTGCTCGTTCACTGAACCTTTGCAACTGCGAAGAGAGACAGATGAGTCTGAAAAATCGTCAGTTTGACAAATGGACTCTCTGTGTAACCAAAAGGGAAAGGGGAAGAGAATAAACTAGATGGATAACATTCTCAAATATTATTGTAGGAACTAGGAGACAAAATGAATTGATAAATGAGTTTGAAGACACAAAGTGGCGAGGAACCAAGAGGAAGTTACTCAAGACGATGATATACGTCGGTAGACAAGAAAGATGAAAAGTCATCAGAAGGTAGTTAGATTTCAAATTTCAATTTATCTCTGTCATTTTTGTAGAAATCATTTGTATACGAGTAGAGTCTTTCTATTTCAACTGTGCCCTCGCTGGCACTGCTGTCGATGTGTGTTTCCCCATACCTCCCTCACAAGAGGAAGGACAACTTGCTATGGTCGATATTCTTCAATAGTTGGATGCAGACAGGGTTGCAAACCCGAATTGTTTTCCGGGTTTCACTGTACACTGTCTTGTTAGCCATTCTAAGTAGTTTAGGATCTTCACTAGAGATGCAAAAAAGCCGGCTTTTTTGAATCCATGGTTTTTTTCACATAAAAAGCCGGCTTTTTTGAAAAAAAAAACGAGAATTTTGGAAATTTTGGCTTTTTTCAATTTCATGATTTTTCTATCTAAATAGCTTTCTTATAGTATATTTTATAGTTAGATAAGAATTCCATGACCTGAATGTGATATTTCGCTCTGAAATTCACCATCAAGATGGATGGAGCATATGTTTTACGAATTAAAGCTAACATGAAGAATGTAGTATTTGAGGATAATTTTAGAGGCTATTTAACTTTATTTTAACTTTTGAGTTATCGACATCTTTTTTCTTCTCTAGTTTGTCATCCGTGTTTCATTTCTAAGAGCTTTTAGTACTCTAGCTTCTAGCGCAAAAGTTAAACTTGCCCGTCAAAGCGTACGTTTTTCAATATATCCGTCAAACCGTACTTCCACATTTCTGTTATACTGTAGCTGTGAAGTGATTTAGCAATAATTTTCCGGACACAACCTTGAATACCGATTTATACAAATAATTAGTATCGGATTTAGAAAAGTACTTTAGGAGGTTTTTTTCTGATTGTTTCGTTTCCTAAAAAGTCCTAATTTTATTTGGGAGGTGCTTGAAGTTTATGAGTACAGGCATAACTAATATTTCGTTTCGTTTACATGTTTAGCAATAATCTTCCGGATACAACTTTAAAAATCATTTTATACTGAGAATCAGTGGCGGATTTAGAAAAGTATTTTGGGAAGGGTTTTTCTTACTGATGTTTAGTTTTTTTTAAACATTCGTAATTTTTATTTGACGGGAGCTTAAAGTTTATGAGTAAAGGTATAAATAATAGATATTTCGTTTGTTGCAGACATTCCGTAACTTTGGGGAACGGGCTTCAGTCCGAAAGACCGCCCCTCTAACCTTCGCAAAACCGTCACTGCTGGTAATTAGTAATAATAACGATTTAAAAACAATAAGAAAGGAAGTCGCCCAACTCACAGTACACGCACTATTTCTACATTCACAGATGGAATGAAGAAAAGCTTTGTCAGAATGGTCGAATGCTGGTTGAATCCCGGACTTCCCGATAGAAGCCCAAAAGCTAATCACTCAGTCATGTTTGTTGTGCAGTTGTATTTAGCTTAACTTAAATATATTTCGTAGTGCTTTCTTTGGGGGGGGGGGAAGGAAGTTCCATAATGATATATTGAATCCCTCTTGTTAAAAATTCAGAAAACTTGAGGATTGGGTAAACTGTGATGGTGGTTCTATAAAACTTAACTGTAGAATTTCAAGAATATACAGAACCAAAAGCTCTAGATGTGCAGCCTTTAAGTGTATCATATAAATCTAAGTATTTCTCTTATGTTTTATTTTAATTTTATTTTGTTTCAAAAAGAGGGTATGGAATATTTTGAAGTAATGATTTTGCTAGTTATTTGTGTATTCTTTTAAAAGTAGTGTTTACTTTTAGGGTTGGCTGGTTTACCCCAACTTTTTTTTTTTTTTTAATAATAACTGGTTTAAACCACAAAAATAAAAAGAATGAAAAATGCGAATCGTGTGAACTTCATGGTGACGTTTCCAGATATCAAACCACCTGCAATAGTTTTATTTCCCTTTCACCTTTTAATCAAGGTGTCCCATGTTCAATTCTCGGTCGAACCACAAACCTTCTTTCATGCGTAACCCAAGTAGCGGTTCGGATGTCAGTTTAAGCGAAAGTCTTCTCCTTGATAACCTCGGTATTTCGTAAGGATGTTAAGCCTAAACACACGAAACAAACCAAATTGTATATTTCTGCATGCCTAAATGCCTGCTGTTTTATAAAGAAGCCAAGATTGCTTAAATATATTGATAGAAATTGGCAAAATTTATCGATTGCCTACGTAGCTTCCAACATTAGCTTGGATTGGAGTTTCAATGATACCTACGTACTAAATTTGTAATTTAACATCTCAGTTTTAGCGTACTGATCATGGTACGTTGACCTTTAAATTTTACATGCAAAGCAATAACAGGATTTTCCCGTTATTGTCTTACATTTCAAGTAATGACGGGATTTTCCCAGTGGCTAGGGCGGGAGATTCTCAATTTAAGAAATTTACTGACCGGACTTCTTTAAGCTTATGGGAATTCTTCCGGCATAACCCCGCTGTTGCATAATAACACCAAGGCGAAACAAACTTATTTATGTGAATATGAAATATAAATACATAAAGCAAAAAATCTAAATCAAAAAAGCCTGGTTTAAACCAAAAAAGCCTGGTTTAAACATCCCCCCAAAAACGGGTTTTTGGCATTATCAAAAACAACCATGGTTCTTGCCAACTCTACTTACTTTTGTATATAGGAGGTTTAAAAATTCTTATTATATACATTGGTTAATCCTGTGGAATTCATAATGTAAATATGTTGAAGAAAAATTGTTTGAAATATCTTTTCGAAATTCATAGTTTATTTTCGATGTTTTATATTATTATCAGCATCAACCACTAATTAAATGATTTTTTGTGTTATAGAGAAGCGATACAAAGTCTGTTTTATCAATTTAAAGCAGTATTTTGAAAAAAGCCCAAAATTTCCCAAGCAAAAAAGCGAAGCAGAAAAAACCGAGTTTTTTTTCCAAAAAAGCCGTTTTTTTTTCCGAGCCCTTGCATCTCTAATCTTCACTCACTAAGACACACTAACTGAATGACAAATTGGCAACACAACCGAGGTCATTCACTTCTTCCCCCAAAGCAAAGGGAAGATTTCCTCCGCAAGAAGGCGGTGAGGGTGGGGACGAAGTATGTTTCACGTATTTCCCGAGGACACAGCTGAAATAGACAGCTCTAGCTAAGGGAAGGGTAAAAAGTGAAATCTTTCCGTTTTACGTCCCATGATTATGCCGGTTAAGCTAAAGGAGACGGTGATGATGAGAAATGAATGAAACGGTGGAATGTAGAAAGTGGGAGAACCCCGAGAAAACCAACAATCCACCACAAAGTCCACACGGCGCGAGCTGGGATCGAACCAGGGACCCCAAGCACCAGAGGTGAACACTCTGCCACTAAACCACCGCGCCCCTTAGCTAAGGGAAGGAATGCTGACCAGTAGTCGTACTGATTTATGATGTCATCAGATTGGGCGTCATGTTTCCTTAAGCTGGCTAGATTTAGAGAAATAATTCTGTAAAAATGACGTAACAAGCACTGATTTAAATTCCCATGAAATGTGTGAATTTAACGTCCCACGTTTTTGCCCTTTAGGCTAAGGGAGACTATGATTAAGGCAAGTGAATAATGGTAGATGAATTGGTGGAATGAGAAAGTAAGAGGAAATAATGGTACCGTGAGAAAATCCACGGGCACGATGTTGTCCACCACAAACTTACTTGAGTGGGGATCGAACCAAAGACCCTATGCACCATAGGTAATCACTCTACCATTGAGCAATCTTACCTCCTAAACCTCCATCCAGTTTTCTATATATGACATTTTGAGATCTGAGATATTTTTCAGTGAAAATAATGGTCCTGACTCGTCTTCTGGAAATGATAATTACTCCAATAATGGATTCTCAAGTGTTAAAGGAAAGTTCAAGGAACACCGCGTTTGAAAAAAAAAAATCACTACTAGTAGTGGTAGTACAGTAGTGTTTTTTTTTTTTTGGTCTTTTCACGTCCGCGGATATGACCTCATAAGATAAAGGAGATTGATGGTTAATGAAAGCGAATGATTATGTGGGAGGAAACGGGATAACACCGAGAAAGCTCAAAGAAACGATGTTGTCCACTGCAAACTGACTTGACCCGAAATCGAAGCAGTGACTATGATTTGATTTGATTTGATTCTCAGTTTAGCGTCCCTTTCAGGCTATATGAGGCATAAATCTACATCTTAACGTGTAATAGGACCATATGAATCCTGCCGGGAATCGAACCCGGGTCTTCCACAGCAAATACACTAACCTCCTAGCCACGAAGGTGCTCAATCTAACAAATGCCGCATCGTACTTGAGATAAGCCTTCAAATACTATGAAGTTTCTGTGTTCGTGTCCCTGTCGTGGATTAAGCACAAAAATTAATAAGATTAAGTAGAAGACCCTGGACATAACCCTAACAGCACAATTACATAGCAGGCATATGACTATCATGTTCTTTCAGGTACATGGGAATGTATCCAGTATGTGCCTTATATACTTCTGAGAAAGAAATGACATAGATGGCAAGTGATAGTCACAGTCTATGTCCCCTCCTAGGCACATGCCTGACATGTACCTGGGGAACGTGCCTAGTATGTTCTAGGTATGTTCCCCATACCGTAAGTGTTAACGAACCACAAAATTACTCCCCCAAAATATGTTAAATCGCCAAAATACGTAATCTGTTTACATTAAGGTGAGTCTAAAGAACACTTTAAACAAGTAAAAAAAAATACGCAGGATGTACGCGAACCACCAACCTTTGTATTATTAGCCGCGTTCTGTTCAGGACTTGACCACGGAGGCGATGAAGAGAACATCGCTTGTAGAGGGATAAATTGTTGAGAACTTTTGAATTTGGCTAATCAGAGTGCTCCTTTAACCACGTATGTTCGACTACAACCGTTTGGGATCAGATAAAATCTGCTCGCCATGTAATTTTATAATAAAATTACGAGTGTCTATTTACTTTATTTCATGGTTCTTCCATATTCACTTTCAAATGATCGGCGACAGTTGCCATCCAATAAAATTGACGCGTTTTTTGCTTCTAGCACACAATCGCTTAGAAAAAGAAGCAACAAATGCATCAAATGCGGGAGATGAATTAAGAACACCTAAATGGCGAATGCCTAGCACATCTTGTACTGTTAGGGAAATGCCCTACGGGCGACTAGCGAGAGTCCCTTTGGTGGACAGGATCACGGGTTCGATTCCATTCAGGAAGCAAATGGAAATTGAATGCATTACGTGGTTTAGATTCTACCTTAAACTGTAGGCCCACAGCCTCTGTGTGAGAAGCAGGGCGCTAGCCAGCCCAAGAGGGGCGCCCGATCCAACCATATTATAGTTATTTGCAAGCCTATTGTGAAAATTTTAGGGGTGCCAGCAAAAATTTATTGGGTGCCCGGTCCCTCTTAGACCGGGCACCTGGTGAGAAGGGAAGCTAAATTCGAACCAAATGACTTTGTTTTGTAGTTAATACAGAAACTTCGTATCACCCTGTATATTGTCAGCTAAAAATACGTTTATTCGACTGTTCACTGATTTCTTGGTAACCCCTTTGGCCTTAGGAAATTCCTACATATCTGCAGTGTTGACACATTCGCACAAGGATCACCGTCTAATCAAGTAAGAATTTCTTGGCAAACGTCTCAATATTCTTCTTCAGACAGCGACACATGTGTTTAACGTTTGATAGTCTTCACAAGTGTCCCCTCCTACCTATCCATGATCAAACCCATATGAACACCTTACTACATGTAAAGAGGTAATATTCTTTTTTGTCTTGGACGAACGAAATTAGGATAAAAAAAATAGAATAATATAGTGAATATATCTCTTACTAACTTACCACTTACCGTGCTACCTCTTCTTTTCATCCTTTGTAACTGCCACGAAATGACATTTTTATAGGGACACTAACATGACCAATCTCTACCTTTGCCAGGGCTTGATGCCAGGAAAAAAAAAAAAAAGCTCTTGTATTACAAGATAAATGGCTTATGTCTGAATCTATATTAGGGACTCCAGCACATAGTGGATGTTTTTTTTTTTTTTTTTTTTTTTTAACATGTTTGGTGACAGGAAATTAATTTTGAAGAATTTATTGAACAAATTTACTAAGCGGGAGGCAAACTGTGGTTATTTCTTGACGTTACAGCTTTTGAGTTAAATAAATCATCAACTTTTCCGGAAATGAAAAATGAAATAAATACGACATATGTAGATTACTTGATTCTAAATCAAATGTTCACTTCATAGTGTATTGGATGTTGAGCACTTTTTGAATAAAATATATACACTATTACTACTACTACTACTACCACCACTACTACTAATAATAATAATAATAAAATAATAATAATAATTTATATATTAAAATGCTAGGTTTATATGTTTGTGGCCAATGCTTTTGACAATGATATCTCGGAAACCACAAGCTTAGAAAGATGTCGTTTACACTAATCGATTGCAAATTTTGTGTAGATTGTTCAGTTCTGATTGAATAGTTTTAAAAAAATCCTTTATTTCTTTATCATATTTTTAGAGGTACACTGGAAGTATTGGAATTTTAAAAAGTAAATCAGCATATCCTACGAGTTATACATTCCAACACCACACATTTGTATACTGGGTTAGTATATCTCTCCTACGTTTGTTTCATAGCCAAATGATAGTGAAAAACGAAGGATAACCATTTCTCCTGTCTAAGATGAATCTATAGCTTTTGCCCAATGAAAAACATATATCACTGACATAATTAATTGTGTGTGTGTGTGTAATGTATTTGCTTACTACATCTTGCACGCAAGAAGAAAGAAAACTGATCATACAGAAATTAGAAATTCTAACAGGAAGTAGGTTCAAATCTTGCAAGCGGTGTGGAATATTGAAAAAAATAATCGAAAAAATCTCCTCTTTATGGTACCCCTTGTCGACTTTTATCAAGATGTCCTTCACATGTGTCTATAAAGGACATGTGCAGATGATGTGAGGAATGACAAGGAGATTCATTTTCATAAGTGAATGATGCGCTGTGTAGAGAGCACAAGTTCAGGTGCAGTTAATAATAATAATAATAATAATAATAATAATAATAATAATAATAATAATAATAATAATAATAATAATAATAATAATAATAATATTATTATTATTATTATTATTATTATTATTATTATTATTATTATTATTATTATTATTATTATTATGTTGGATGCTAGCAATCGGGAGGTATTATGTTGAATCACTACAGTCGGTCCCTCAGCTGAAATTCTTCAAGAACATTTCCTCACATGGCGGTACGTGAATGCTCGGATCGTACGTTTAAATGATATTCCTGTCTACTCCACTACTCCCTTACATTGTTTCCCTATAGCAGATGTTGGTTCTTAATAAAGGAAGTATAAACTAGCTTCCTATAGTGTGTCTGAAAGTTTGGTAAAGAAATACGTAAATAAAAATATTAGGTTCTAAGGCAGTGAAATGTTAAAAGAAACAATAATGCTTTGAATAAGTTTAAGTTCGTTTAATTACTTCCTACGATTATCCATAACGATTCTGGTACTTATTACACGAATAAGTAACACTTTCTGCCAAAAACTTAATACACTTATTTATTAACCCTTTATTTGACACTGTTGCAACATCGCATTCTATGCAACATCGCATCGCGTCATATGCACGACTAACTTCAGTGATCATTTTATTGGCATTATTGCTTTGGACATGATTTGCGGGTAGCTTGTTTAAATAATTCTCATCTTCGTCAACAGGGACAGGCCGGTACCCAGTCCAAAGTGTAGGGGGGGTCAGTAGAAGTAGGGGGGCCAATCCAGCCATATTATAGTTCATTTGCAAGTCTACCGGAAAAGTTAAGGGGGCAGTGAAAATTTAGGGGGTCCCGGCCCCCTAGACCCCCTGGATACGGGCCTGAACAGGGGACAGTCAAATTTAGTATTGTAGAAGCTTTATCTCCAACGTTTCGCGAAAGTTCTTTTATTTCTTATTTATGATTTCTTGCTCTGTTGAAAAATATTTCAACGAAACTGCTGCTAATTACTGAAAATATTCTTAATGGTATTTGACCATAATAGTGCAATGCTGCTCAGTAGCAACACATAAGACCTATTTTATGGCAATGTTGCTTTGAAATAAACATCCTGTATTATGTAACCAAATTGCAAAAATACTTTAAAAATTACGAAATTATGATCAGGAAGACATGGTACAACCATAAAAACAAACTAAATACATATTTTAATGGTAATGTTATCAATGGTTACCAGTTAAAGGTTTAAAAGCAAAATAAAGTGTTAACGTTTCGACACCTTATTGTTGTCGAAATTCAATGAAAGGGACATCTTATGAACACATAAATATGTACTCAAAAGTGGACCTCTTATTTATTTGGGAAGCCATCTAAGATTTTCACTTCGAGCTGACACCTATCCATCTGGTCCAAGAGACTCCATGATAATAGTGTTTTTCTTTGTCCATGATAATAGTCAATTTTTCTTTAAAATAGAAATATCAAACTAAATAAGAACTTATTAATATATATATATATATATATATATATATATATATATATATATATATATATATATATATATATATATCATTGTTCCTTCAAAACATGCTCCAGAGTTCCGTAAGGGATGCTAGTGGAGAGTAATGAGACCGAACACGCCTTTCTAACTCAGACCACAATGGCTCAATGATGTTCAGATCTGGTGATTGTGGGACCCACGGGAGGTGTGATAGCTCCTGGTCATGCTCCGCAAACAATGATTTCACCATTTTTGCAGCGTGACAGGGTGCCAAATCATCTTGGAAGATACCATAATCATCAGGGAACAATATTTGGGCCATGGCTAGAACCTGTTCCCCCAAAATGGCCTCATACGACTTAGCATTCATCATTCCATGCAGGGCTATGATGGAACCAGCAGAAAACTACAATATCACTGCATATACTGTAACAGAACCACCCCCATGCTTTATAGTTGCGAGCAGACTATCTACGCCTGTGACGGTGTTCTCTATACGTAAACACGGCCGGTTGTTGGAAACAAGGTGAAGGTCGATTTATCGGACCACATTACGTGTTTCCACTGCTCATGAGTCCACGAATTATGGTCCTTGCACCACTGGATACGCCTCTTCGTATTTACTGCTGTGACCAGGGGTTTGGCGATAGCGGCCGTGCCATGAATTTTCATTTTATGAAGTTCCCGTCGCACTGTTTTCGATGAAACTGAGTTCTGTAGGCCGGAATTGAGTTCAGACGTAATTTTCATTGCAATGGTCTTTTTAGCTGCTACAATCCGTTTTAATGCCCTCCGGTCCCTATCTGACAGAATTGTGTTTCGACCACTATTGTGCTTTGCAGGCGTCGTTTGCCCACGAATTGTGTATGCTCTCGTGACATTGAACACAGTGCCTTTCGATACCCCCACAATGTTCGCCACTGGTGTTATTGAAGCTCCAACCAGACGGGCACTAACGATCATGACTCTTTGGAAGTCTGTGAGGTCGCCCCTTTTACCGCACCCCTGCATATATATATATATATATATATATATATATATATATATATATATATATATATATATATATATATATATATATATATATATATATGTGTGTGTGTGTGTGTGTGTGTGTGTGTGTGTGGAAACTACTTCTTTGCTCTATTTTTCAACATAATTTCCATAAACTTTCAAGCGATTATCATATCTCTGTACTAACTTGGAAATTCCATCAGCATAAAAAACTCCCACCTTTGCCTAAAGCCAGTCTATGGCTGAATCTTTCAGCTCCTCATCATCACCAAAGCGCTGAGATCCAAGCCACTTCTTCATATGCATGAAGAGATTGTTAAACGTCGATTTCAACGAACTTTTCCATCAATTTTCTGAACTAGTTCATTAGTGACCAGTGATTGCCTGCTACTACTCTCTTCGTCATGAATGATAGTCTAAACTTTTAAATGAACGAACCCATTCTCGAAGAACTCTTTTACTCATCACACTTTGTCCACACACGGCACAAAGTTCCCGATGAAGAGCTGCTGTCGAATATTGTTTTGCCGTAAGAACACGTATAACAGCTCGCACCTCACAATTGGCGGTTGTTTTATTTTTTATTATTGTAACTCATTTTGAGACGCTACAAAAGTGGAAATACTGATCAGACAACCTTCACTCTATCACGGCTGATGCAGACTGATCTACCGCGCACGTCTGTGCAAAAATGGTAGCGCTGCCCCCATTATTTCACACACAGTGATCAATTGGAGGTTACTTTTCGAATGCACCTCGTATATTTAATTATGTAGTGTATATAATTACCAGATTGTGTCTACTTTTGTTTGACACAAGCCAAATGAGCTTTGTGGTGGACAAACACAGTGTACGTGGGCTTTTCTCGGAGTTTTCTCGTTTCCTCCCACTTCCTTCATTCGACCATTGCATTCATTTCTCAACATCACCGTCTCCTTTAGCCTAGCTGGCATAACCTGGGACGTAAACTTTAAAGATTTGATTTCATTTAAGCAATGCACACTCTAAACGACTATTAATTTTAAATAAATAATAATCATATTTCTTTATTTTAGAGTAGAATTTTCGAAAGTAAAAATAATTCTGCAGACTAGAGTCATTTCTTTTGTTACTGCACCGGTAAACCGTATTTTTTTTCTTTATGAGTCCCTATCACGGCGTAATTCGCTAATTTTACAGTAATTATGTGATATCTTCAAATAGATAAAAGATAATCGAAAAGTGGAACACGAACTCCCAAGACAATATTATTTTACATGAGACACCGTAATCACGACTCACTTAACTGCTTCTGATTTCTAGCCTTTTAGAAAATCGGCATTTATTTTCGCGTTTCTAAATGGCTGCAAACGGAAAGCTACTAGGTGACTCGCGATAACGGTATCTCATGCAAAATAATATTGTCTAGGGTGACCTTGTTCCACATTTTGATTATCATTTATCCATTTGAAGATACCACATAATTACTGTAAAATCAGCGGTATTTTAAGTTCGCAATGATAAAGCCTCTTAACTTATAAACTTACTTATTTAATCCAGTGGCACTTCTATAACAGAAAACTAAAAGGGCATGAGTTTTTACATTTGAATATATGCGATTGTTATTCTATGCTAATGTATGTATAATGCGACTTGTTACGTGATTCATTGTAATACGTTGCACGTGCCCTAACTGAATATATAGTATATTTAAAGGTTGTAATTTGAAAAGAAGGAAGCGAGCTGATGCATTATAATACAGTTAAAGGGTAATTCAACAGATTGTCTTTTTGGCTTTTTAGAAATGCATTCTTTTAGCATAAAGATAAGAATTATGCATGAACAGTGCAGTTACACGCAACGTTACATGCGATTTCCGTTTAACAAACAGTGACAGAGTCTTAAGCATTTAGTTTCTAATCGTATATGAAAGTACTGTATTTATAAATAGTAAAGATAGGAATGTGTTATTTAGACTGAAATGTGTGAATTAATACTGTTTTTTTTATTACCATTATTTTACAATACAAAGCATGCATTATAGGATGACTACTGCATGAAATATACATGAAGAAGAGTCCATCCACAACGCTACTGTTACCAAATACAGATCTTATCACATTTGGAAGAGCAATAATGTATAGTGTTTTGTTTCTACTTCCTATATAGTAGTTTGCATGTTTACTGTTTCAAGGATTTCGCTAGACAGTGCGGCAATAAGGAATCAGACCCACTCTCTAAAAGAACAAGTACCGCTGTCACGTGTACAGTACATGAAGGACTTTGGCTTGTATGGCATATAAAGTTTCCAACAATTTTACCGGACAGTTCGTTGTTTGATCTCCTTGTTGGGTGTCCGGTACGACCTCAAAACCAGATGTTAAATCTCCGGTAATTTTTCGTCTTACTAATCCTATTTTCTGTTCTATTCAGATTATTTTGGAGTAAGGAAAAGAATCGTTTGTCGATGAACATGGTTAAAGCAGAGCTTATCGTTCCCTTTGATATTATCAACCTCTTGTGTGCTGAATTAGCTGAAGAGTTGAAGGCAGAAAAATTTATCAAATTTATCAAAGCAGCTAAAAGGCAACAAAAGTACATTTTCAAGAGCACTGGTTCATCTTTCAATTAAATAATGCATCCAGATCCAGTCAAATTATGTGGGCATTATGAGACATTACCAACTCCAGCGAAGCTGGTAAAACTTATTTTTGGAACAAAAAATACGAAAACTCGATTTAGGGGCCATTCAAAATTTTTGTGACCCATGCTCCAAAAGATCCAATATATATTTCATTCAATCAAACATCCTTTTGTACGCCTCATATCTCGAGAACTACATATTGAGCAGTTAAACCCAAGTTATCACTTAACTCATTCTGATATGCTTATTCCCCCCCCCCAAAAAAAAACGAAAATTCAGCTTAGGAGCCGTTCAAAAATTTTGTGGCCCCTGACCAAAAAAAAAAAAAATCAATATATCTATTTCATTCAATCAAACATTTTCTTGTACGCCTCATATCTCAAGAACTGCATATAGTGTAGCCAATCACTTAACTCAGTATGATGTGCTTATTCCGTAAAAATATACAAAAACTCAATTTAGGGGCCGTTCAAAAATTTTGTGGACCCCGACTCGAAATCTAATTATTGGATAAGATCGCAATGTTTTGATCCATTTTTTGGATCACTCGTAAAATTCTTGTTCAAGTATACAGATATTTTGTGCATGCCACAATTATATTGCCAATTATATTTGCTTTTCTGTTTTAAATACGATGTATAATTGATGGTAGAATCAACCAAAATTGAAATAAATAACTTTAATAAATGCTTCAATAGTAACTAAAAGTTATTGAATTCGAATCCTGAAACACTCAATTTTAAGTGAAGAAACCACTTACACTTTGTTCACATTTTTGATGATGTCACAATCTTAAGAGTATACGTAATACAGGAGGATGTTCGGTATTTCCATGTTCAAATGGAACGAGTTGGCAACACTTATGGCATGATATTTACTTATTATTGAAGCTGAAAGTAATTAGTTTTTACCATTTCCGGTTTTAGTACAAAGATTAAAATGAAGATTGGATATGTTCTTGAGATTCTTTATTGATTGCAGAAAGCCGCTTCTCACTATCTATTATCGTTTTAACTCTATAGCGATCAATGTTAAAACCGGAAATGTTGATTTCTAGCAATCCCCAGTTTTAATAAAGGGCTAAGTGAGAAAACGGTACCTATTATGTGATTATTAAATCGATTCCAAGATACCGTTTCTCGCTATCTCTCGCCGTTTTAGTTCTATGCAAATGGATATTGAAACTAAAAGTTGTAGTAAAATTTTTCTTTATCACTCCTGGTTTTAGTATACGGTTAAGAGGCCTCATCCCGGCGAAACTAAAATACCGCTAATTTTATAGTAATTATGTTATATCTTCAAATAGATAAAAGATAATTGAAATGTGGAACAATATCGTCCTAGACAATATTATTTTCCGTGAGGTACCGTTATCACAAGTCACCGAGTGACTTTCCGTTTTCAGCCGTTTAGAAACGCGAAAATAAATGCTGAATTTCAAAATGGCTCGAAATCGAAAGCACATAAATGGGTCGTGATAACGGTATCTCATGTGAAATGATATTGTCTAGGGACCTCTTGTTCCACATTTCGATTATCTTTTATCTATTTGAAGATATCACACAATTACTGTAAAATTAGCGGTATTTTAATTTCGCCGGGATGAGGCCTCTTAAGAGTAAACAAAGTATTTGAGAACAAGGTCCTGAGACGAATATTCGAACCGGAGAGGAACGGGAATGGGAAATGGCGAACACTTCATAACGAGGAACTACATAATTTATACGCTTTACGAAATATTGTTAGGGACATCAAATCTAGGAGGCTCAGGTGGGCAGGTCATGTAGCCAGGATGGAAGAAAGCAGAAACACTTTTAAAGTGTTAACTGGAAGACCAATCGGAAAACGACCATTAGAAAGACCTAGCCGCAGATGAAAGGACAATATTAATATGGATTTCGCAGAAATAGGAATACAAAGTACAAACTGGATCCAGTTGGCTAAGGATAGAAGTAAATGGAGAGCTTTTGTGAACGCGGCATTGAACCTCCGGGTACCAAAGGCCATAGAAAAAATTAAATGAAATCTGTAAGTTTTAGGTTATTCCGGTTAGGCTAAAGGAGACGGTGATGATGAGAAATGAATGCAATAGTGGAATGAAGAAAGGGGGGGGAAACGGGAGAGCCCCGAGAAAACCCACGAGCACGGTGTTTGTCCACCACAAAGTCCACACGGCGCGAGCTGAGATCGAACCAGGGACCCCAAGCACCGGAGGTGAAAGTTAGTTAGTTAGAGTGGAGATGAAATGTAATCTTGGAATGCTTAATCCACCTAGTCAAATCATATATCCAGTTTTACTCTATAGTGATCAAGGATGGTTGATTTCTACGACTTTCAGTGTATTGACCATCTTCACCAACGAGTTCGTTTTCTTACTTTCCGGCACTCTGCATTCTCGCCAAAAGTAATGTTAACCCATCAAGTAGTTCTTGAGACTTTTTGTCTCTCAGACACAAAAAGAAAGCACTTCTTATTGCTGATCTGTGCTACAATTTCGGCACTCTGTCATTACCTTCATCAGAAACGATATTTGTTATAGGTCTATTACTAAAACAGTAACACAGATTTTTAACAGAGCCACGATGACTCAGTGGAACGCTCACCTCTGGCACATAGACAGTGGCGTCATTTCAGGGTTTGTAAGGAGGTTTGGCAAGATTGTCTATCGACATGAGATTCATGTTTTTTATATTCGTATTTTGGGGGCCACGGTTGGTCAGTGGTAAAGCGCTTACCTCTGGTGCTTGATGTCCGTGGTTCGATCCCCGGCCTATGAAGCTTGTAGTGGACAACACCGTGTCCGTGGGTTTTTTCGGGATGCTCCAGTTTCCTCCCACATTCTCATCCCACCAATTATTTCATCATCACTCACTTGAATTGATCATTCAGATCTCTTAGCTTAACGCGCAGAATCGTGGGACGTTAAACTGAAATATTTCAGAGAGATTTATTAGTATTTTAGTATGTAACTTATTGAAAAGCATGTGTTTCTCAAACTTAAGGGTGCAATTGCATCCCTACCTCCTAGACATCCTTGATTCGATCCCAATTCCTGCCGAGTGAACTTTGTGGTGGACAAACACAGTGTGCGAGTTTTTTTGGTGTTTTCTCGTTTCCTCCTACTTTCGATGTTTAACCAGTATCATCTATAACATCATCACTGTCTCCCTTAGCCTCTCTGCATAATCTAAAGATGTCAAACTTTTTTTTTTTTTTAAAAAAAGAAAAACAGAAAAATTCATTAACTATCTATATTTAAAAATGAAAGTATGTTTGTGACTTAATAATTTTTGAACCACCCGCCCCGATTTCGTTCAAATTTTCAACATAGATGAGGTTCATACATGATGGGATAGTTTTTGTCATTTCACTTTGACGGTGCAACTTAGGGGAGGGGGAGGGAGGAGATATACAAAAATGATCGAAAATGACCGATATTACTGTCGAATCCATAGTTCTCGGGGTCGCTGAGATGCACAGCAACATTTCCGATGCCGTTTAAATCCAAATTTAGCCCCCATTAGTACTCCTAAGGGGGATGGTGTCATGTAGAAGTAGGTCTAATTGAAAATAACCAATATTAGTGTTTAACTCATACTTGTTGGAGTCCCTAAGTTGTTTGGTTACAGTTTTGGTGCCATTTATGTCCAAAATGAAATGTATTCTCCCCGTGCGAAGAACGGTCTATTTTGCTGGTAATGAATGTTTACTTTGATCAAATTTATACGCAGTTCCAGAGCCAGAATGAACAGTATCTTTAGAAATCGTACAATGTAAGTTCTTAATAATATTAATTGTGTTGGAAATATTATGTCTCCATTTTTTCCACGCCAAATTGCAGTAATTTCATCTCTCGTTCACAATCTCCTTATGCCAGCGTTTTGGACTGTGGCGGCGATTGGACGTTAAAAGTGGGGGGCCAAGACATGATCTGAATATTTGCATATCAATCTTAGTTTCCGTGGTTGTTTCTAACACTTTGTTTGACGGAAGGTTGTATAACTAATAGGATACTATCTTTTTCGATTAAAATCCCGTATATCGTATTTCATATTTTATTCAGTAAATTGACAAGAGCAACGGAAGTGGGTACCCCTTTGTATTCTTAAACAACGAAAGTGTAAGAAGAGATTTGATTCCTTGCTCATGAACATCTTAAAGTTCTGTCTGGAAAATTGTGTAATCAGATTATTTAATAACAAATTTACAAAATAAATAAATACAGAGAATGGTATTAATCATAATAATGAATAATGAGACTTGTTTTGCAAAAGTTATATTGAACAACTTAACCCATTATCAGCCATTGTCCCTTTTTTGGGACGGTTTGTTTTACTATTTTTTGAAAGTGTTTGGAAAGATATTCTTCAAATATTTCATTTCCTTTCATTGGTTTACAGTCTCTTCTTCATGATACAGAAGTTATTTGCAAACTTTTAATAATACGATAGCCAAGATATGGCGCCACATTATGTGTAATTTCCGTTTTTCAGCTGTGCAAACTTTTTTTTTCCGTTTTAGCGTAATATTTGTACTGCATATTCAATAAAATAACGTTTGTTCTATGACAACATGTATCTCAAAGTAATATGATCGTCTGCTATGCAACATAAATGCATTTAGTTAAATTTCTCATATATTTCAAGCGTCCTAAAATTGGGACATTGGCTGGTTACGTTAGTATTATTTCCTATGTGAGTTATAGTTCAGTCTTATTCAATATTGGTAATTCTAAAGATATAATTAGATGCTGGTGGTATGTAACGAAGGTTGCATTTCGTAGAACACTATGACATTGTATAAGCCTGCCTTCACAGTGGGTGAAATTGTGAATTTATTAGAAAAGTAAGATAGTGATGAGATCGACCCCTGCTCTTTGATGAACGGCAATCATATGGAGAAAGAAACAGAACGTGGTTTCATGGATCATAGATTTGATAAAGAAAGCGAAATTCTCATTGTGAAACGGAATAATAACGGAGATGAACTAACAAATGCATAAAGATAAGTGCAATATAAGTGTACGAACTCCTTTAGGATAACAATAAAGTAATTTAGAATTACATGTATGTAAAACAAATAAGTGTGCAAATGTGGATTCATTGGGAATAATTTCATAAATTTCCCAATTTCAAGGACGTTTGTGAAATGCAAATATAAAATGCTTACGTATTCTGCCATTGTCCCAAAAATGGGACGGGTTGTATTTCCTGAACTATATCGGCTATTTCTATTTTAACACTAATTTTGCGTATTCATATCTCAAATAGTGATGAATAAACACATTTTAAGACATTAACAACGATAGAAGAGTTTTGGCGGGTAATGGGTTAATTTTTAATTTCACACATGCTATTAAATGTATGTTATTACACTTAGAAAATGAAAGGCAGTAAATACTTCAAGCATATGGTACGACATTTAAAGAAATATTTGCTTTTGTAGCTTCCCTAAATATGTTCGTTGCCATTAGGTGCAGTTTTCAGTTTCTTGGAATACAACACTCAACAATACTTAGTATCATTCTACACTCCAGTTATACAAAATAATCCTAAAAGCTAGAATTATGTTGAATTCACTAAATTTAATTGTATATACATTCGTACATCACTAAACACACCACTTCACTCATATACGTATTAAAGTGCAAAACAATGGAAAAAAATAGAAGTTGTTTCTTATTACTCTCTTTTTAATCAATATTCCTTACTATTAGGAAGAAGAAAGGACATTTTAAAAACCGTCAATTGTGCAATTAAAGAATAACTGGTGAAGGACTTCTTTCTTTGCGAAATATTCTTTCAATTAGTTTCGAAGCGGCTGATTAACATATTGAGCCCTTGTAAGAAAAAAAAAATATGAAAGTATGCTCGAATTGTTGCACTAAAGTAGATTTATTTTTGAGCCATTTTTTGTGGTAATTAAAACGCAATTTCTGTAGCTTTCTTAACTCCACGGGAAGACAACCAATACGTACTCATGCAACGGCAAATATTAGTCTATAAGGCACCATTTTTTCTATGAATTAGTAACACATACAAAAATTTTACATTTCCAAATGAAACTATATACATTAATGAGTTACTTCAAAAAAGTAAAGGGGCAACTGCCCCCCTTTGCCCCCCCCTCCCTAATCGCCGCCCATGGTTTTGACAACACTGTCGTAGAGCGATAGTAATTTTCGTTGTGTAGTCTATGGTGGCTCCATTTGTTGTTAACGACACATATCGAAAATGTTTCTCATTCCTAGGGATGGCGGCGTTGAAAGGTCTTTGCCAAAACAACTAACATACATTCGCACTGGCACCAGCTGTTACTGTTGTATTTGGCATTCAGAGATGCTTCAATACTCTAAATGTTAACGTGTTCCTTCACGCTCATTTTCGGTGAAACTAATTACAAAATCAATTAGTGTTGAGGTGCACGATTTCCTTCTTAGTGGCGCTGATATTAACTCGTTTGGAATCCAGTAATCACGGAGAATATAGTAAACACAAAAACAAAACTTTTTCACTAATTTGAAATATATATATATAGGATATATATATATATATATATATATATATATATATATATATATATATATATATATATATATATATATATATATATATATGTGATTACCACCAAGTTGGTTTTACTTACGTCATATTTCAACATAGATAATTATCTGGATGAAAATTCTTTCATCTGCCATTAACTTTGTTGAGAAATTGTCATTAATTTCATATTAGTGCCTTGAATAAACATACACAACCTTAATTTTGTAATATTCGTATTTTAAATACTGATTCATATATATATATATATATATATATATATATATATATATATATATATATATATATATATATATATATATTCATATTCATATATATTCATATATATAGATAAACATAGAGACTTTACTAACAAGGAAACTTTTTCTGGTGTCACACGAAATGTAGAACGAGACTATGGTCAATCGATTTGTGTTAGTGAACAAAAAAATCCATAAGCGGAAAACCCCCTCGATCGCTACCGTTCCGTACTTATGGGGGGAAGAGTAGGGGCACTGGCAACACAACATGTTGTGGATAATGAGACGAAATATGGAGCAAGTTCGATGAAAATATGCGTAGAAGCACAACATACCTATACTACAATGTGACATTATATTCGACAATACTCTGACAGGTGAGGGCAGAGACGTAGCACATAACGACGGAGGAGGGGGCGGGTTAGCGCATGGAAAAATTGTCATATAATTGAGGAAAACGGAGACTCAAGACGTCAGGGGAATAGTACAGTAATATTACATGGTCAAGTAATCAATCTCAAACCATAGACAGCCTATAGACGACACCGTGAAGCAAAAATGGAAGAAAGAGAACTATTTAGGGGATTGTCCATAGGGTCCGAACTTCCTCCCCTCGTAACGTCCGATGTGTATAGACTGTTGTATACATGTAGGCATTCATTTTCATATGTTGTTGATGATGATGATATAAAAGTAAGACAGCAATATACGCCCCCATGTGAATGCACTGCAAAGTCCAATACACCACTATACATTGAAATTGCCCTCTTGCCTTTCTACTCTCCACCCATGTACTTGACCATGTCCATGATATATTACTATGCTATTCCCCTCAAGTCCGGCTCGTATATGTTCATACCTTCTATGGAACTTTTTTCCTACGCTATACTCCACGCTACTCTCCCTCCTCCTCTGCCGTTACCGTGTTACGCCTTTGCCCTAACTTGTCAGAGTATTGTCGGAATGTAATGTCACATTGTAGTATAGGTATGTTATTTTCATCGAACTCGCGCCATATTTCGTCTCATTATCCACAACGTGTTGTATTGGCAGTGCCCCTACTCTTCCCTCCATAAGTACGGAACAGTTGCGATCGAGGGTTCTCCCCGCCTATGGATTTTCGGGCTCACTAACACAAATCGATTGACGATAGTCACGTTCCATATTTCATGTGACACCAGAAAAAAGTGGTATCCAGGCCCGCAACTAGGGTTTCTGTCACCCGGGGCAAACACACAATTCGGCGCCCCCCCCCCCCGGGTTTAGTCGAAAAGTATCACTTACTTATGGATTGCAACTGTAAATAACATTCTTAATGAAACTATTTATATCGATTTTTAAGTACTTTAATCAAACTTACTTTAACCAGAAAAATATATTACATTCGTTATGTGCTCACAAGTTTTAAGAATAATTTTGTGCATACATTTTGTTTTAATGTTGTATGAAGAAATCAAAACAAAATGAACTAGAAAATATCTGCCACATTATACAGTTATTAATTGAAATAACACATTTAGTTCCCGAAGAATAATTATGAACATACACTTTCATATTAAAATAAGAAACTAATACAAAATAAACTAGAAAATATCTAGTACATCATAAAGTTATAATTGAAATAACATTTACTTCTAATAAACCCAAAAATAATTTTGTACATAAGCTTTCATTTAAAAATATAAAAACAATACAAAATAAACTTGAAAATATCTGGTATATTATAAATAGAACAACCCAAAGCATAAAAAGCATAATAGCAATTTAGACATATGGTGGGTACCTTGAACATGGGTGTGGTTGTCTAAGGGTCCAGAAGAAACTAATTTTAAAGAATAATAAACCATAATTTTAGAAAATAAAGCATAATTTAAAATATATATCTTAATTCTTGGAAATCCTATTTAACTGCAAGTTTAACATATACTATAATAATATAATTAAAAAAATATTTACACTGCAAAATCATTGAGAACGTAACAATGCAACAATGAAAAGCTTATTTTTATTTCTGTAAATTTTTCGGTGTAATCCTTTGATGTGGAGAAAAGAAGAAAACTTTTCATCAACAATGAAGCACACAAGAACTCCACACTATATTGTTATGTGTACCTCTCGAACTTGAGTACTTTATGTACTTTTTGTGCACCTTTCTGTATACTTTCTCTTTCTGTATATATGCACCTCTAAGGTGCACACAAGTGATAGAAAAAACTGATTCGAGCAAAGCATATCTCTTTACAGTGCATTAACTAGAAAGTTCATTAAATATGAAAGAAATTGCTTCATAAAATATTAATAAATAGATCAAGATATTTAGATTATTTAATGTATAGTAAATATTATACATTATACACGATTAATGTAAAACAATGATTGAAATTAACAATAAAGTATATGTTGGACTGATAGATAACAATTCAAAATGCCTCGAGAAGCTCTCAAGCAAAACTAATAGATAAAACTTCATACAGCCTTCACTCGCAAAATCCCTTGGTAAGGCGTACAAGAAACAATTAAATATACCGAGGCGTGTAACTTATCTTTTCCGCCACAAAACTGCCCTGTAGTTTAAAAACATTACAGCAATTGCGTAACATTACAGGGGGCGCGTCTGAGCTAAACTCTTCAACCACCTGCAAGCAACAAAAATCGGTAACTTTTCGCCCCCGCCCCTATTGATAACAGCGTTTTAAACTTCAGAGCTGTTCACAATGGAATTATAGAGCTTCTTCGTGGCTAAGCGGTTAGCGTACGCGCGTTTGGCGTGGGAGACCCGGGTTCGATTCCTGGCGGGAGCTCATGTGGTTCGGATTCCACATTAATCAGTAGGTTCACGTCTCATATAGCCTTGCTGCTGAAAGGGACGTTAAACTCAAAATCAACTCAACTCAATGGAATTATACAGACAAACAGCTCCTTGTGGTAGGAAAAGAAAGGGGGTCGGATTCTCTGTGGTCGCCCAAGGGAACAAATGCATGCAATATTAGGTTTTTAATGTATGACATTACACCTATTTAGATGACACTCTCTGTCTCTCTAAAAGAGGTCCCATGGAAAAGGCCAAGTAAACATTTGATTTCTTTTAACCTCTAGAATAAGTTCCTCAAGGGAAAGGGTGCGATTTTTAAAACAATTGATACACTATCTTCTTTCTGGCGCCCCCTCTAGTTGCGGCCCTGGTGGTATCTACATATTATTTTCAACGTTAAATTGCATTATCATTATAATATGTGGGTGTTTCCTTAACAGATATCAGTACAGTGATCAGAGTCGGATTTAGGTTTGAGAAGGTAATAAACCATTGAAGGTAATGGGATCCTTAACGTGTCCAGCTGTCCTTTTACGTTGGGGACTAAGATGAGGGGAACTCATTAGTTAGTTCATAGGAGATGAAGTTACTGTCTATAACGCTAATGTGTAGATGGCTAGCCCCCATTTCAAACAGTAACTTCATTCACTTATGTTGTGGGTCCAGGTAAAAGGCAACGTTGTATTTTCATTTAACATTGGGCACATAAAGAGTGTACAGCCCAAAATGGCTCGTCCCATTAAAAAAAAAAATCTTCACTTTCGATTGAAAACATCATATTTGTAGATAGTTTCCCCTCTTATATTTTGTTGTAACTCTGATAATAACAGAGTTACCATAGGACTTTTGTTAGAGAATTGTTGAGATACCCTGTATGTGTTACATGTAATGTTTTAATGTTGCAGAAGTAATGTTTATTATTCATCATTTATGAAATACGATTAACACTTAAATGACAATTGGTTACTACATTAGAAATGCCTATATTATAATTAGAGTCAAGAATTTTATTTACTGTACCTTAATTTTCATTTTCTATTGTAATGCTCAAATCAGATTATCTTGCAAAGAATTGAAATGATATGAAATCTTTGAGTTTTACGTCCGACGATTATACCAACTAGACTAAAGGAGACGGTTATGATGAGAAATGAATGAAATGGTGGAACGAAAAAAAGCGGGAAGAAACGGGAGAACCCAGAGGAAACCCACGTACACTGAGTTTGTTAATCACAAAGCTCACTTGGCGCGAGCTGGGATCGAACCAGGGATCCCATGCACTAGATGTGAACGCTCTACCACTGAGCTTTCGTTTTTCAACGCAAGCACTACTTCGCACCTTTTGTCAATGTCACCACTTTCAAAAACTTTTTTTTTTTTTTTTTTTTTTTTTAAGGAGAGATGCTCCTTTGACGCATTTCATTCTTATAATAATTGCACAAAAAGATCAAACATGTATGACCCGACATTACTTTCTCTTCAGTACAGTTCAAATAGGCCAATGATTTATCCAGTCTTCTCGATTTTGGAGAGGAGGACTCTAATGCTGTAGGCGAGATCATATTTATCACTTACTTTTAACATTGTGCTTCTGTTATAAGATAAAAATTGGAGGACGAATTCTACAAATTTGACGGAGGAGACATTTTCTCTTCCTAATATGTCTGAATAAAACACTGCAATACATCAAGTAATTGAATAAGATGTAAAATTAGGTGGTAGTATTACACTGACAAATCAGAGCTGTCAACAATTGGAATTGTTGAATGCTTTTCTATTTAAAAATGAAATGTTATCTGTATTAACAGTTTTCCGGACTTGTAAAATGTCAAATAATATCTGTTATCTCTGTTGGACATTAAATAAAATCTTTTAATTTTTACGTTCCACGATTATGCCGGCTAGGCTAAAAGAGACGGTGATGATGAGAAATGAGTGAAATGGTGGAATAATAAAGTGGGAGGAAACGGGAGAACCCCTACTAAATCCATGCACACAGTATTTGATCACCACAAGGTTCACTTGGTATGAGCTGGGATTGAACCACGGATCCCATGCACCAGAAGTGAACGCTTTACCACTGAGCCTGTGTTGGGAACACGATACTTCGTCAACCTGTCATTTCATCAAAAATTCAAAGCGGTCATATCGTCAAAAGAGACGGTTTATTCATCAAATGAAACAGTCACATCATGAAAACATAAGGACAGGACATTTCTTTTAATTATCACTTCGTTAAAAACGCAACATGGTCATATTGTCAAAAGAAACTGCCAGTTCGTCAAATGGCCATATTTTCACATGGTCACATCGTCGAATGAAACGGTCATTTTCTCAAACGGACACTTCGTTGGAAGAAACGGACACAACATCAAAAATACGAAATGGTCACATCATCAAACAGGCCTTCTGATGTTAATAGCATTGTGTTCTATAGGTTGTTTTAGGCAGATATTTTAATGCTTGATTGAGTTTTAGTCCCTAGAGTTATATGATGTAATTAATTTTGGAACTGTTGTATCCATTTTAAGCTTTTTTTTACCTTTTTAACGAAAATGTTGCACCTTAGATTTTTTTAGGTCTAGTTATGAACTATAAGAAATTATGCATTAAAATACACTTGTTTTCTTTAAGTTTGTTACGTGTTTAAGATGACCAATTTTCAATGAAACGGATGGTTGCCAACATAGACAAATTTCACTGCACATTGGTCATCCTGGGCTTTAAACCAATGAATAGATGCACCACATGTAGTGGGAAGATACTTCGAAAGTACATTGAGAAAAAAATCGTATGTGGCGTACTTAGAAACATATGTTCCTCGAAAGTATAGTGAGAAAATAATCGTATGTGGCGTACTTAGAAACATATGTTCCTCGAAAGTATAGTGAGAAAATAATCGTATGTGGCGTACTTAGAAACATATGTTCCTCGAAAGTATAGTGAGAAAATAATCGTATGTGGCGTACTTAGAAACATATGTTCCTCGAAAGTATAGTGAGAAAATAATCGTATGTGGCGTACTTAGAAACATATGTTCCTCGAAAGTATAGTGAGAAAATAATCGTATGTGGCGTACTTAGAAACATATGTTCCTCGAAAGTATAGTGAGAAAATAATCGTATGTGGCGTACTTAGAAACATATGTTCCTCGAAAGTATAGTGAGAAAATAATCGTATGTGGCGTACTTAGAAACATATGTTCCTCGAAAGTATAGTGAGAAAATAATCGTATGTGGCGTACTTAGAAACATATGTTCCTCGAAAGTATAGTGAGAAAATAATCGTATGTGGCGTACTTAGAAACATATGTTCCTCGAAAGTATAGTGAGAAAATAATCGTATGTGGCGTACTTAGAAACATATGTTCCTCGAAAGTATAGTGAAAAAATAATCGTATGTGGCGTACTTAGAAACATATGTTCCTCGAAAGTATAGTGAGAAAATAATCGTATGTGGCGTACTTAGAAACATATGTTCCTCGAAAGTATAGTGAGAAAATAATCTCTATGTGGCGTACTTAGAAACATATGTTCCATGTGTAAATCCTATAATTTTTGGACTTAACATACAGCAGACTATAACTGAAAACGCATGTTCTATAGACTAATACTTTCTGTATAAGTGTTCCATCTGTACGTACTTTCCGTATGAAACAATATAGGCGGTCAGGATCTCACATACAATTGGACGGAAATAACATATAGCTGACGAAGGTAATATATGTATGTAATATAAGGAAGACTGTTAGATATCAGACATCCTGTAACGGCATGATGTAGCACCTAAGGGCAGTGCGTATGTAGCATATGGATAACGTATGCTCCATACTGATTTCTGTAGTAAGCAAGAGGACTCCGTATATTTGTACAGTATACCGCTCCGGATAACAGATTTTTCTCAGTGTTTGACTAATGGCAGATTGTAATGAATAGTTAATATATGTTTTCACTCGTATATTCTGACAATTAGATTTCCATGCTTCGTATAAAACAGAGAAAAATATGATTCTAGCACATCGGGATATTCTAACGTAGGATATTACTATTTATTAAATTTTTCTAGTTAAAGTTAATAATATGATATTAATATCGTAACATAATATTTTAATTCATATGTTAGTATATGGCTGACTATCGTTCATTTCCATACAGACATGATCATTTTCTGTTATTTCAAGAGATATTTGACATGATATGATATTATGTACTTTTCGAATAATAGCCAAATAATGTAAAAAAGGGTTTGAAAGGCTGATCATATTTCCTAGAATATATCAAACTTTTAGGATTTCATTTTCATTTTATAATTCAGATACAATTCATGTTGGATTCAATGCGCCTGTTGTGAAAGTTAGTACCACATAATATATGACACCAATATTCAAGATTTTATATGTTGTATTTGAAATACATTATGGGATTTTATTACTTTCTATACAGGATTTTGTTACTCTCTTCATTTAAAAAAATATCTGATACATACATGTTATCAATGTATTGATTTCTGCTTTGTTTCATTTAAAAGCAAATTCGGTATAAAACATGGGCAGTGAAACCAAATCAACTGTACTTGACTGAAAATATTCATAGGTTTACTGTATTATTATCTATATGTTATACTGTGATGTGGTTTGTCTTCTATCTTGGTCGGTTGATTTTGGATTTAACATCTCTTTTAGCACCGAGGCGATAAGAGAGGCCTGTCGGAAAAGTATCTGACAATTCCTAAGAGAGACCCTATATACTCCACCCCACTCCAAAAATGTAAGCGGTGTGTGTCAAAGTATATATGTCTTATGCAAAAGAATTAACTCCTATACTCAATGATGTAATCATATGACATGATCAATCTTCATCAAGGTTGAGGTCAATAACCTATCACATGAAACAATATATTGCTTACATGTATATTTTTTTTGGCAATTTTTTGCCCATGAAAGGAAACGAGATGGACCACTCAAATTTACAGTGATATATTAGGACTATAGAGAACATTTATGAATTATTGTATTTTGGCAATTCCTAAATTTAAGGGGTGGTCCTAGGGAACCCTCTCAAAATTTACGAGAAGTATACCAACGTACCCATATCATATGAAAAGGAATAATTCCTCTAGTCATCCATATAACCTTACGAGGTAAAAAGCCTCATGAAAGATGATAATTTGAGTTAAAAATCTCTGAAATTTACATTTTTGGTAATATTTTACTAATTGAATGGAAAGAGATAGACTCGCAAAACTTACTGAGGTACTTTTAAATTTGGTTATTTCCAAAATTCAATCGGAATGGTCCTAGGTACCCCTCCCAAAATTTAGGGGTGCTTCAAAGGACCCCTACCAAATTTAGAGAGCATTAACCCCTATGACGTCATACAACGTGATCAGGACACGTGACATTTCTCAATCAATCAGATAAAAGTTAGACCAAGCGTCCTCATTGCTACTTCAATGTATGACTGCAAAGTTTAAAGTACCACTTATACCAGTGATGAAAGTGCTCAAACTTTGATATATTTATCATTGCTCTTTTCATACTAATTACAGGATACTTAATGCAACGCAATTGTTTTACAACATATCAACGGTCATGAAAAAAAAAAAAGACTCAGAATTGGGATATTTATATCCAAGCTTTGATACATTGAAATTGGTATCCACGTGCCACCTGGTTAGATACGATCTTACAGTTGTGCTTAATTTCGCTTTGCATGACTTTGGCTATATCATCTGGTATTAGAAGTAACGTCTAAAGCCTCCTGCGTCTCATTTGCTGTCAAAATTCAACATACATTAGCAAGGGCGCCGATTTCTCTTTAAATTTGGGGGGCGGGGCATTCAGATGCAGAAAGTATATATGAGGATTTTAAGACAAATTGAACTCAAATTATGCCAAACATTGAATATTCGCAAATACAATGAGGGGGCCTACAAGAGCTTTGGGGGCTCGGCCCCCCCAGGATCAGCGCCCTTATATGTTAGTAGATATGATGAATCACAGATAGACTTAACCAACGCATACCCACAGAACCTACACTACTTCACTCATAACAGGTCATGCATCATCCCATAACGGAACATGCATAATTCTAATTTCATTCTAATATGCATAATGCTAACTTTATTATAGGAGTTATTCTACAAAATGTCTCCTTGACCTTAAAACTTGATAATTGGGGGAAGGAAGGGTGGCTCAGTGGAAAAGCGTTTACCTCTGGTGCGTGAAGTAACTGGTTCGATTCTCGGAAAGTAAGTTTGTGGTGGACACCGTAGGTTTTCTCGGGGCAATCACGTTTTCTCCCACATTCTCATTCTACTAATTGTTCATCGTGATTCACTTTCCTTAGTCATCCGCCTCCTTTAGTGTAAAAGGCATACTTGTAGAAAATTAAACTGAGATATTTCATTTCATTTTCAACTGCATAATTATGTAGATATATAATTTCACAAGTGACCTTTCTACACAGACACCAGTTAAAAGCATATCAACAAGTTGGTCAATACAATTTGGTTAACAGACAAGCGCATTACGTAATTATCAAAGTACACCTTGTCCGATTACGTATGTAATATCTAGTAATAACACTACCCCAATACTTTTGTACTTATTTATATGAAAATATATGTATTGTTACCTACTGTAGCAGAATGTGTGTATTGCTATTTGGTTTTCCTAACAGTGACACATATACTCCTAACGGTGACAAACACTCTTAACAGTGACAAACATACTCCTAACAATGACCAACATACTCTTAACAGTGACGAACATACTCCTTACAGTGACCAATGTACCCCTAATAGTGACAAATATACGCCTAACAGTTACAAACATAGTCCTAACAGTGACAAATATACTCCTAACAGTGACAAAACATACTCCTAACGGAGACGAACATACTCTTAACAGTGACAACCATACTCTTAACAGTGAACAGCATACTCTTCACAGTGGCGAACATACTCCTAACAGTGCCAAACATACTCTTGACAGTGAACAATATACTCCTAATAGTGACAAATATACGCCTAGCAGTTACATAGTCCTAACAGTGACAAACATACTCCTAACAGTGACAAAACATACTCCTAACAGTGACAAACATACTCCTAACAGTGACCAATATACTGTTAATAGTGAAAAATTTACGCCTAACAGTGAAAAACACTCTTAACAGTAACGAACATAATCCTAACAATGGCCTACAAACTCTTAACAGTTACGAACATACTCTTAACAGTGACAAACATACTCCTAACAGTGACGGACATACTCTTAACAGTGACAACCATACTCTTAACAGTGAACAATATACTCTTCACAGTGGCGAACATACTCCTCACAGTGACAAACATACTCTTGACAGTGAACAGCATACTCCTAATAGTGACAAACATACTCCTTACAGTGACCAATGTACCCCTAATAGTGACAAATATACGCCTAACAGTAACAAACATAATCCTAACAGTGACAAATATACTCCTAACAGTGACGAACATACTCTTAACAGTGATAACCATACTCTTAACAGTGAACAGCATACTCTTCACAGTGGCGAACATACTCCTAACAGTGCCAAACATACACTTAACAGTGAACAGCATACTCTTGACACTGGCAAACATACTCCTAACAGTGACAAACATACTCTTGACAGTGAACAATATACTGCTAATAGTGACAAATATACGCCTAACAGTGACAAACATACTCCTAACAGTGACAAAACATACTCCTAACAGTGACAAACATACTCTTAACAGTGACGGACATACTCTTAAGAGTGAACAGCATACTTTTCACAGTGGCAAACATACTCTTCACAGTGGCAAACATATTCCTAACAGTGACAAACATACTCTTGACAGTGAATAGCATACTTCTAATAGGAACAAACATACTCCTAACAGTGTACAATATACTCCTAATAGTGACAAATATACGCCTAGCAGTGACAAACATACTTCTAACAGTGACAAACATACTCCTAACAAAAATGAACATACTCCTAACAGTGACAAACACTCCTAATAGTGACGAACGTAGAGGTTGTAATGTTGACTCCGTCACTCTGGCTCAGCTCCCACCCTTTTCTAGTCAAACGTTTCTGGCTGTTCAACGAAACCTCAATACACCCATGGATTCTTTTTTCTAACCTCTATGTGCACATCACGTGATATTTATAGAATTAGCTTCATAAATTGGATTCTCTTTCTATAAATAGTAATAATAGGAAACATAGAATCCACAATAACACATCAATTTCCTGTGGGAATAAATTGCATGATACCATAAACCCATTGTAAGAGGTTCTAAAAGTGCACGAACTACTTTCGAAGCATGCTTCTTTTGTCCCTTTACGATTACGTGGATGGATATTCATCGCTTTATATCATGGCTGCTTTCGTTATTTGAATGTGTTGACACAGGCAAATGGCCGGAGGGGTCAATTCACAAAATCGGTTGTCATGAAAAGGTGACACGCACGTGTATATACGTACATATATAGACAAACAATACATCAATCACACAATCTGTTACACATGTGTAGACATAATACACGCCATTTTTGATATCAGAAAAGAAGTTAAAGGTTTCTAAACATAAGGACGATTAATGATTTAACGATTTTCGTGAAAACCTTTGTTCGAAGGACAAGGTCGTTGTTTGTGAAATACAATTCTGATGGAAATTTAAGTCCTTTCATTTTATTGGAGCTTGGTCTACGCTGTAATGGAAGTAGGATTTAAGAACTATATTACTTAAGTCCATAGAACGGGATGGCATAGTGCTTTAGGCATCTACATCCGAACTGAGGGGTTCGGGTTCGACCTCGGTGGAGGGAACTTGACGGGGCTTATAGAATCAAATGCACGGATTATGCTATAAGCTAATAATTTGACTCATCTAAAGCTCCTTCTAGTGCCAGTAACGTCACAATAATGAAACTCCGTGATATCAATACTATTTTCAGTCTAGATCTGACTTAAATTTCTCTCTCGTAGACAGATCGTTTGTTTCGCATTCCATACAAATGTCTCGATTTCTTTAATATGCCGCCCTTGGAAATTTGGCGCCTTGGGGTAGGGCCCCTTTGATCCACTTTATTTGGAAACTATTTACGAGTTACATGTCTAAATTCCTCAACAAAGTAAGTTGTACCAGAGGCTCAAAGGTGGTCCGACATCATACTAAGAAGATAACTCAGATTTTATTCAAGTCAGCTCTAGTTTGCCTAAATCTAATCTACGAGTAAACTACGTAATTTAAACAAAATAAAGAGTTTGTGTGAAGTATGTCTGTCTATCTGTCTGTGTGCGGCCTGGGGACCAGACGAGTGGACTGAGAGTTACCAAATTTGGGTCACTGGTACCTTGGTTCAGGCCCCAGACCAAGACAAAGCATTTTCTTTCTAAATTTCGAACCAGGGGGCCTCAGGGGACACGTTAACCGGGACATGTAAAAGTAGTAGAAAATGATCGATTTTAGTGTCGAATTCATAGTTTTCGCGGTCACTGAGATCAATGGTGAAATTCTGATCGCGTTAACTTCCAAATTCATTCCATTCGGTTGCGGACCGGGGGTCAATGGGGGAGGTATACCGAGACATGTAAAAATAATCCTAAATGGCCGATATAAGTGTCAAATCCATAGCTTTGAGGTCGCTGAGATCAATGGTGACACTTCCATTAGCGATGACTTTCAAATTCAGCTACCATTGTATGCGGGCCAAGGGTTACCAAGACATGTAAAAATAAACCAAAATAACCGATATTAGTGTCAAATCCATGGTTTTCGCGTCGCTGAGATGAATGGCGATACTCCTATAGGCATTGACTACCAAATACAGCCCCCATGCAAAGAATGGGTATTTCAGCTATTGGGCAATAAAGTCGGGTTAAACAATAATAATAATAATAATATAATAAAATAAATAAAAATAAGTTAAAAAGTGTACTACGTGTACGCGACGTGAGAGACCTGAGTTTGATTCCCGGTGAGAGCTTCTGCGGTTCGGATTACGCGTTAAACTGTAGATCCACGTCTAACACATAGCCTCTGTGCTGGAAGGGACGTTAAACTCTAGTTCAACCAAATTTGTTCAAGTGTTTGGTAGCTAGCTGTGAGATTTGAAACCAAGTCTTCTGATTCGAAGGTCAGAAAACCAATAGTTTGCTAACCAGGGAGTAATCTACACCCCCCCAACACCCCCCTAACACCCCTCCAAATTTCTTTACACACGCCCCTGGATGGAAAAGGAATACTCTCCCAAATCCAATCGTATCAATCAGTATCACATAAGTTATGTATTACATCAAGTTAAAAAAGGTTTAGCGTTTAGGAAAGAAGGCAATATTCTTATTTATTTCACTTCAAAATACGAAGCGAAATCGTTCTCATGTACGACTTCGAGAACCACATGACCTCATTATTTCTGGCGGTGTTTCGATGGAAATAATTGACAAAACAGACCGCTGATACCTACCCTTCTGGGCTCCGCGGTCGTTTCCGAGAAAAGAGATTGATGGACAGATGCTGATTACTGAAATTGGCAACGTCTTGAGCGCTCATTCACCTATCTCCTCCGCAATAAGGAAAAATCTGACAATATAGTAATAAGCCTATACCAGATTCAGTTGGTAAGTGTTACTCTGCAACAGGCTCGCAACCAGAGGGGGCTAGGGAGGGCCTGGCCCTCCCTAAATTTTCATGTCCCCTCCAGACCTCAATACAAAATGCACAATTTAGATATTTGTAAGAGAATTTTTAATGACTTGGTCCCTCCTGACATATTCATGGCCCCCCAAATCTCTGTGGCTGGTTTCGAGTTTGCTCTGCAAGTGGTGTGTCAACGGACGGACGTTAGAAGGGTGTAGTCAAAACGTTTTTAGAAATGTAGAGATCGATCGAATTAAGAATTATATATATTTTAGACTGAGTCTAATGTTATGCAGGAACTATTTGGCGCTAGCTTGATTCTTTTGTAACGTATATTTTTATTCACGTAAATTCATTGAGCGGAACAGGGCTCATAGCGAGTTATTTTTCAACTAAAATTTACTTTTTTTTTCAAGTTGGTCACTAAAAGTTACTTTTTTGAGAGATAAACTTTCGTGTGATTTATGTTTTGCATTGGCAGTTTTCTAAGAAAAATATAAAAACAAATGGAAAAAGGCAGAAACTTGTTACTCATTACTCTTCTGAAAGCTTCAGTACTTGCTGCCACATGTGAAATAGTCAGCTTTATTCTCACTTCAGTTTTTATTCTTTCTAAAGCACAGTAGACGGTTGGTGGATACTTAAGCTCTCAAGGTGAGGTTGAGAACCCTTCTGTGTCTATTCTTTCTTCTATCATAATAATCTTTTAGTTTTCTCTCGTAATAGTTAACGCTCCGTTTAACGTTGTTATGTTTGTATGGTTCATCATGTTCGTCTTGGGTTATGTTTCTTGTATGTTGTTCTTAAGAGTATGTGATGAATTTGAATATATATTTCACGTTCTTCGGAATTCTTAATGCGAAGTTAAATAGGTCTATAATGTCTGGAATGAAGAAATTCGGAAATAGGCCAGAACTGGTTTCACTTACTCAGAAGAAACAAAACAACAAACAAAGAGAGAGGTGGTGGAGAGATTGACAAAGGAAAAAAGGAGCACGAGATTTTGGTCACTTTTTTGTGTGCTTTTGGCCATTTTTTGGTCACTTTTCAACTATTTACAAGAGACCAGACCCTGAGATTATTAAAATTAGGGTATATTAAAGAAGACAAAACAGAAAGATACAAAATATTTGTAAATTGAAAAACTGGATTTCTGGAAAACAACTAAATCAATGAAAGATATTCAGAGCCAATAAAGTAGCCAGGAAGGGGCAGGAACGGAGATTAAGAGATCAAATAACATTACAACAATTAACGTAATTCAATAACAACAGGGTTAGAATATTAAAATAATGAAATTGGAACTATGTACAGTATTAATTACTAAACGAATGTGATTTCAGCATGGGACGAGGGAATTTTTTGCCAATTAATATTTTGGAAAAATCACCCTCTAAAGCTTGCTGGGGGTGAATAAATTGAAATAATAGCAGAATTTTGCAAAATAATTACAACAATTCGTATGTAATCATTTCACATGTAATTACTGGGTAAAATAGTGGAGATTAGTTCCTAATACAATGAAACCTCTCTTAACGGACATCTCTCAATTGTGGACATCTTCATAAGAGGACAAACTTTCTTATTCTTCCATGCCCTAAATATGTGTGGTGTGGTGTTATGAGAGAGAACCCTTCCTTTTAGGGACGCCTCTCATTTACGGACAAATAATCGGTTCCACCAATGTCCGTTTTGAGAGGTTTCACTGTATTACTTAATTTCTTAATAATAATAAATGCTCAAATGTGTGAACTTACTTTATTGAACTTACCACTGCGAAGAGCTGATATTATTATTATTATTACTATTATTATTAGGCTATTATTATTATTATTATTATTATTATTATTATTATTATTATTATTATTATTATTATTATTATTATTATTATTATTATTATTATTAGTAGTAGTAGTAGTAGTAGTAGTAGTAGTAGTAGTAGTAGTAGTAGTAGTAGTATTGCAATAGTTGCGTAACAAAATATACTGTTTTCCTGTTTGAGTTTGTTTAAAAATTATATCACTATTCTCAGACCACACCCCCCTTTTTATTTTGAACACCCCCCCAAGTAAAAATTTCTGGCGTACTTACTGTTGCTAACATGTTATCAATAATTGAGTAAATTATCCTTTTCTCTTTTAATGCAAATGAAGTGTGGAATACGATGGAAAAAGCACGGAAATAAAATCAATGCAGCTATCCATACGGAAGAAATTTAATTTTCGTTCAAAGAATATAATATGAGAGATACATCATTCAGTAACGTAACTCTTTTCACATCAAAAGAATTCTTTAATGAAAGTAACTCAAACCCTGCTTGTTCATTTCAACTCTTTAGTATTTTCTTTCTTTTTTTAAAAATTCAGTTTAGCTGATGAATGGTGAAACCACACACAGCTCTAGTCTAGCGATATTTAATTCCCAACGACGGACATATAGTATCGCTACAAGCATTAGATTAGTCAATTTTTCAACGCCAGATACAGAAATCGTGTAATACATATATAAATGCTTGTCTCTGCGATGTGCTGCGTTACACAGAATTTCAAAGAGCCTTTAGCCATATCCACAGACCGTGAATCCCATCAAAATATTTTCTCTGTCTTGAGTTCTCTGTTTACAGTTCTTGTCTAGGAGATGAGAGTTTTCATTTATTTGTTCGGATGAATTATACTGGAAGCGCAGCTGGAGTGGAATAAATCGTTGTTTCACTGTTGCTCCTGGCATCTATGATAAATTAATTAACTTCTCTTTCTCATCAGAATTAGTTTTAAGTTCTAATTGATCCTAATAAAACATGGTAAGCATCCCAGTCTGTGTGTCACGTTATTTTTAATAATAAATGTTAAACGTCTTACAAGATACATTCGCAAGTGTCCCCTCGGGATTCGTGTAAAATTGTTTCAAATGCACAGTTCTCGGTTGTGCAATGTGTATAGTACTAATTTCAGAGGCCCATACTGATAAGTTGCGTGTTTATAGGCCTTCATATATATATTTCTGAACGTACATCCATACAGACACACAGACGTGAATACGGAAATAGTATGTCTTCACCCAAATCTGGTCGTATCTGGATTTACATGAGGCATTTTGATCTAATACAATACTTACTTGTTATAGTACAACATGGTAGTAATAACAATCACTCACAGAAATGTAATAAGATTATGACACCAATTTTGCAAAGAGTTTGTTTATACCTACAGTGTTTTTTCAGTTAGAACTTCTTTTTTATTGCAAACATCAAAAACGTGAGCCTAACAGATGTTACTCTGCAATGTCTATTCGCGAAGTGCCTGGAGGGATTTAACATGCAATACTTTGCAAGCGGTACAAGATACGGTAAAATTCACTACACCAATGAATTTCCGAGAAAATTGTACATGAATTTGATGTGTCACTTGCACCTATTCACAAAGTTGAATCCAATATGGTGGATCCAAGATGGCGGCCGGAGTTGATAACATGTTCAGAGAAGAGGTATTGATCCAATTTGTTTTGCAGATGCCCACATTCATGTCCAGTTACATCTAAAGGAACTAAAAGCAATTGTGTGTCCGAGAGTTATAGTAGTGTATGATTGGATTCCAGATATATGAAGGCCCATAAATATGGAACTTATCGTATAGGCCTCTAAAATTAGTACAATTGTGATATAATTTAAACTGCTGACAACTTTTCATTTGAATCAAATTTACACGAATCGCGAAGGGACACTTCGCGAATGTAGCTTGACAGTCTAGGCGTCACACTATTTCTAATAATAAATGATAATAGACCTCTCAGTCTATGTGTCACATTATTTCTATTAATAAACGCTAAACGAATCAGTCTATGTGTCAACATTATTTCTAATAATAAAAAATGATAAACATCTCAGTCTATGTGTCACGTTATTTTAATAATACATGCTAAATGTCTCAGTGTATGCGTCACGTTATTTCTAATAATAAAAACTAAATGTCTCAGTCGATGTGTCAGATTATTTCAAATAAATGCTAAACGTCTCAGTCTACGTACGTGATGTTATTTCAAATAATAAATGGTAAATGTTTTAGTCTGTCACGTTATTTCTAATAATAAATGGTAAACGTATTACTTACTCTATGTGTCACATTATTTCTATTAATAAATGATAAACGATTCATTATATTTCGTCACATCATCTCTAATAATAAATTATAAACATTTCAGTCTATATGTCACGTTATTCTGATAATAAATTATAAACGTCTCAGTTTATGTCACGTCATTTCTGATAGTAAATGGTTAATGTCTCAGTCTATGTGTCACCTTATTTCTAATAATAAATGGCAAACGTCTCAGTCTATGCGTCAGCTGCCTGCATTAATGCGTGTCTGACTGACGCTAACACTGCAGATGTCGCTACTTGTACTATCTGGTGTGAAATTGCGCAGGAAATTTCCCGATTTAAAAATATAGTGACGACTTAGGTGCAACTTAAAAATGATATTGTTTGAATTTAATTATTTATGCACTATTTTAAAGAGTTACATCTCGTGACAATTTGAAAATGTGTTGTCCATTATGTGATTTAGTCCTACTTCAACATGGAGTAATTGGTGGACGAACCAATATAAATAAATTAAATTAAATTAGTTACATTTGTTAAATCTAACAAATTTAAGCTTTCAATTATGCACATTTTCGACACCTATTAGCCTCAGATACGAAGCAATAGAAGATGTAGCGACATGCATTATTAGAATAACCGTGATGTAGAGACAGATATGTTTTCTATCTATTTTTAGGATTAAGCCTGTACGATACTTCCATGTACACTCATGTCCAAAATAATTGTCGTATGTCTATAAATACGTTGTTGTAGGAATATAATTTGATAACAAATTCGCCCGGTATTTCTTATAATGTTAGTATGTGTATAATCGGCAAAGACATGAATGTGGCAAATTTCATGTCAAAAGAGCAGTAAATAAGAACAATAAAACCTAAATAAAGTTTTCTCGTCCATTTAGCAACATTTTGTTTTATTCATCCTAATTTTCGTATTTATAATTCTTTTCGTATGAAATTTACCACAAATATACATTTTCCGATTATACACATAGTATCAGCATTAAAAGTACCCTGCAAAATCCTTATCAAATTATGTTCTTACAAGAAGACAGTTATAGATATGCGACAATCATTTTGGACATGAGTGTACCTATTGATCGTCCGATAGTTCGATATTATATACCTTTCGATGTTATTTTCGTAAAAGTTTAACTTTCCATATAGCTGCGAGACTATATGAGTCATGAACCTACAAGTAAACGTGGGATTTAAATCTCATGAATTTCCACCTGAAATCAAACCCGATTCTCGCACGTAAAGTTCGACATGAGATGACAGAAGACATAATTTTCATGACGAGATAGATGCCAAACAGTGACCTCCCAATAGAAACATAAATTTTCCGACACCATTTTATAAGAAGACATCCGTCTTCAACTCTTAGGCTAATGGACACGAATGATTAAGGCAAGTGAATGATGATGATGATGATGATGGAACAATTGGTGGAATGAAAATGTGCGAGGAAACGGGAATACCACGTGAAAACCCATGGACGCTATGTTGTCCACCACAAAATTCACGATTAAGTAGCATTGTATGTTTGCTACATACTTCTATCAGTAACACACAACACATCTAAGAGTGATACTTCTACTGTTAGCAGTGATATACAATACTTCCAACAGTGAAACATACTCCCAGCAGTGACACATAATTCCTAACAGTGACATACAATACTTTTAACAGTGACACGTATACTTCTAACAGTAACTCCCAACTCCTAACACTAATACAATGACACAATTTGTACTCGTAAGTTCTTACATGATTTGATGGTTTTCTGTTAAAGCCAAAAGGGTGGTATACTCTATTGTTTATATGGTCATAACTGTTGGTCATTGAAATTTCTGAACTAATGAAATGTCTTGAATTAGTTTATCTAATACCATGGTGTTAATGTGCAATAACCTTCTTTCCAGAATTATCACATTTTATCCCTTTATTGAACTATTTTCGGAAAGTATAAAATTAAGTACTGAATTCAGCGCAGACTTGTTTCAAGGGAAACTATCATAGCCAGATGAAGTTGAAATATTATTTTCCCAAAATTGAATGTACTCGTTATGTTAATTGGGTCATTATTATTATTTCCTTCTCTGGTAAGTTGTTATTATTTATAGATTGTTACATTGCGGAACAAAGAAACCTCTTTTCCTCCCATTACCTGTTTATTGGTTGTTTCGTGGAATACTTAATGATTCTTCATAACAATACCACGTAAGTCTTTGTATCGATCGTTTTCGTCTGTTTATAAGTGGTATAGATATTATATTGTTTTCTGAAGAGCAACCTCAATATATTTGTACGTATGTTATACAAATTGTCTAGATTACCATGGCTTATAGCGGTTATTTCTATCTGACGTCACGATATTGTTTGACCTATTTTCAGTTAACTAAAGGCAGTGTGCGCAGAGAAACAAGAATGTTCATGGGTAAGTCGATATAACACTATACTCTTGCAGATATAATACTTCTAGAATCAAGACTACTCATATTCTAACAACACTTCTCGGTACATTCTTCCGTCCTTAGCTGTAGAGACAGACCAAACAACTCGAGGCCTGGTAAAAGGAAGTTGTGATAGCTGAGTAGGTGGTTTTTAAGGTATTATTAGTTGTGGATTCATAAGTACTCGTACGCTACAACACTTCTCTACATCTTCCTTCCTACTTTGTTGTAGGAATAAAACAAACAACACAAGGAAAAAATGAAGTCTTTAAGTTTTACGTCCAACGGTTATGCTGGTTAGGCTAAAGGAGACGGTGATGATGAGAGATGAGTGAAATGGTGGAATGAAAAAGTGGGAACGGGAGAACTCCGATAAAACCCACGAGCACGGTGTTTGTCAAACAACCCAAGGATTAGCAAAGATGATGTGATTGGTAAACAAGAACATCGATGACTGAGTCGATGTTTTTTCAAGTTAATGGATATCTTTATCCTGCCAGGGTCGCCAATAATACAAAGCACACCATTCATAGACCATGACTACTCGTACACTACAAATAGTTCTTTTCCTTCTTAGCATCTTCCGTTCTTCGTTGTACGAACAGACCAAGCAACCACGAATTGCCAAAGGTACTAGTGATGGTGGAGTAGATGGTTTTGCAGTTATCATCATGCAAACTGCAAATTGCTGAACTGATAATACCCTTTTCCAATTTAACATAAGGTGCGTTACCAGTGTGGAACTTCACCAAATGGTGCAACTGGAAAACATATCGTCTTAGATTAAACCAGCTTATTCCCAACCACTTTTCTCTCTTTGCATTTTTCCGTACCTTTACCCGTAACAGAGTTTGCATATGGCCTTGGACTTTTAACACATCCTGTATAATATGTTTATTGATGACAAACATATATAAGACCAAGCGTAATACACACATTCCATGTCATGATGTTATCACAAAGAAAGACAAATTTCTCTTATATGGTGTAATGACTGGAAGATCAATTAAGATAATGTATACTGACATGTTATCTTCAATCCATTAGTAAATTATCTCAATACAATGAGGCAAACTGCTGAATCATTTATTAGTTTATGGCTTCTTATTACGAGACAAATATATTATTTCATTACATTCACAAAGTATGTATATGTTTCATTTGGTCTTAATTTAATGAATCTACTCGTAATACCGTATGTTTCGAGGAAAAAAATGGTGTAATGTATGTGAATCTAAGCAGTAAATTTTCTTCTTCTTTCTAAAGGCTAAGCCTTGGTTTTACAACCACAACTTCCTATTTTGAGCAGTTCTTTCCATCTCCTTGTAGGAAGTTCATTCCATCTTATTTATCATACTTTTAACGTACGATGTTCTCGGTCGTTTTCTTCCCTAATATCTTGCCTACGAAAAATATTTCGGAAAAAAGCATCATATCTAACAAAAGTTAATGGCCAATGAGTTTAGCTTTTCATACTTTTATTATTTTGATTAGTTGCCTTTTCTCATTCATTTCTTGCAGTACCATCTTATTGCCAGTGGCGTATAGTGGTTTTAGGGCTTGGGCTACCAGTAACCTTTATAATGTCTGTACCTTATTATTATTATTATTATTATTATTATTATTATTATTATTATTATTATTATTATTATTATTATTATTATTATTATTATTATTATTATTGATGCCTAGTTTCTTCGTTATTATACAGTCTTCAAAATAAGAAGAAATTCTTTCAACACACTTTCCTTTTATCAAATAGATAAATATGATTTTCTCTCCACTAGCAAGACTTATGTATTATGTTATTAGTGTTACAGAATAACGACCGTACATTTCTACCTTTTTCTTTCCTTGAAGTAACCCTACATTTTGCTTTGGATAGGGGAAACCCTACTCATAAGAAATGTAATTAAATGACATCTTTAAGTTTTACGTCCCACGGTTATGCCGGTTAGGCTAAAGGAGACGGTGATTATGAGAGATAAGTGAAATGGTGGAATGAAGAAAGTGGCAGGAAACGGGAGAACCCCGAGAAAATCCACGAGCACGGTGTTTGGCCACCACAAAGTCCACACCTACTCATAAAAGAAAATGGAAGATAATCGCGCAATGAAGAACGCTGAAATAGGCAATTAGCCTCAGTCTGTACGAGCCTTGGCAACGAAACGCAAATAATGAAACAAGTATTTATAACAGCTATTTCAAAACACTATAAAACACAAAATTTTTTGTTGTGTTGACGCAAACCGCTACCAAACGAGGCTCAAGATGTCCGAGACAATTCCCAGGGGTCTCCAAAATGCCTTGTTATACCTCGCGTAATTTTCTTTTACTCTTCGCTCACGCCCAGGAAACCGATTTCTCTAGAGGCAACTGCTGTTACCTGGTAGTCCATTAGTATGCTGTGGGTGGAGATGGAATGAAGGGGAATGCGCCGATACAATTCTTGCTGTAGTAGCTGGAAAGTGGTTACTGCTGCGTTGTCATATCGAAGACCTCTTAAGATAGCGAGACAGCTGTGTACGAAGAAGTTAATGGATCTTTGTTAACACATACAGATCTCAGAAACTTGTGTCATTCAAGGAATATACTAAAGTGTAAAATTATCAATATAATTTAGTTTATATTAGTATAACTTTATTTTGTAATATTCTAGGGCTACCGCTGGTAGGCCTAGTTGCCCACGAAATACGCCACTGTTTATTGCTCTTCATTTCAGTCTAGATAGTTCTGGTAATTCTTCTCCAAAACCACATTTCCGCTGCCTCAAGATGGGGTTTCTCCTGTTTTGATAACGTCCAGATTTCGCATTCATATGTCAATACATTCTTTAAATTTCTTCATAGCGTGGATGTTAATGTGCTTATTCAGGAGAAGATTTTTCTTGTTCTGATAGGCGTATTTGGCCAGTGCCGTTCTTCTCTTTATTTCACTAAGACATCTGTTGTTTTCTTTTATACTGCTACCGAGATAGCAAAATTCGGTCACTTTCTCGAGCTTGTGTTATCCTATCTTTATGTCGGCTCTTCCTTCACCTGTCTTCTTATCTATAATCAGTGGCGTATTTAGGTGGTTGCTTCCGGGCTTAAGCCCCCCCCACGAAATCTTACTTACTATAGTAAAGTATATGAAATATCTTGCAGAATTTTCATATTTTCAGGAAAAGCCCCCCCGAAAGTTAGCAAAGTCCCCCGAAACAAAATCGTAAATATGCCACTGTCTATAATCATGATTTTTATCTTCTTGGTATTGATTTTTAGTTTGAGCTTCATTATCTCCTGGTTTAAGATTCTGAGTTTTGTATGTAACTCGTTTAGCTAAGCAGGAAATACACGCATAAAATTCTACAAAATTATTAAAATTTGTTGTAAAATTATTAAAAGTGAAAAAGAAGAAAATGAAATGAAATCTTTGAGTTTTACATCCCACGATTTTGCCGGCTAGGCTAAAGGAGACGGTGATTAAGAGAAATGAATGAAATGGTGGAATGAAGAAAGTGGGAGGCAACGGGAAAACTCCGACGAATGCGGTGTTTGTCCACCACAAAACTCACTTGGCGTGAACTGGCATCGAACCAGGGATCCCATCCACCAGATGTGAGTATTCTACCACTGTGCTCCCGAAGAAAAGAAAAAAAACGAAAAGAAAATGTAAGTCATAGTCCATACCAATCGCTAATCTCACGGCACAAAAGTATGAGCGAGAGAGTGTCTACGAAAATTCCAAAATAAAATTTCGTAACTTTTTCATGATATTTTCTTTACTAAACCATAAAATTTCGTAACATTCTCAAGAGCAAATTTGGGTGCGAATTAGGCCGAATTTTCATGCATGCAATAGAAGCGTGGTTTGCTTGCGATTTGGTTGCGTCTAAAGCCGACTGTAGACATTTTTGGTGGTGAATTTTGACGCTTTATAGAATAAAATTTTCCAGTCTGTACTTGTATTTGTACAGATTAAAAAAAAATCGTGACCCAAAAGCTAAATTTCGTGACTTTTTCTGGACTTTCGTGACCGATAGACAACCTGAGAGATAAAGTGTAAAATAAATGATTGGTAGGGGCGCAGACTCCCGGGCTGCTCTGGTGCTCGAGCCAACCCCCGCCAAGAAATTTTATGGGGGGTGCTTAGCACCTATACAAAAAAGGGAAGAAAAGTAGAACAGAGAAAAGAAAAGAAACCAGAAAGACAGATAAAAACAGGGAAAAATTCTACTATTCCATCACATTTCTTAAATGTTAGTATGGTCCAATACTTGCATACAGAGGAGAAAAGAGAGGATACATGTATAAAGCTTGGGCAAATTTTGAAAGTGATAAAAACGTAAAATTCCAGAATTGTGGCGCTAAAGATTTAACTGCCAAATTGAACGAGCGTTTCTCCATGCTATTTTCAGCTAAACATTTTCACACTTTTGTATGAAAAATGGTCGGCGTTCAGAATAGCGTGACAAGAACTTAGATCGGGATTTAGGACCTCATGACCTGCCTGATTACGCCGTCATACTCTTATTCAAGAAGGGGGCCGCGGTGGCTCGGTGACAGAGCGTTTCCCTCTGGTGCGTGGGGTTCCTCGTTCTATCCCCCGCCTAGGAAATTTGTGGTGGACAATATCGTGTTCGTGGGTTTCTCGGGGTACTCCCGTTTCCTCCCACTTTCTCATTCTACCAATTCTTCCATGATCATTCACTTGCTTTAATCATCGTCTCCCTTATCCTCATTTTATTGTCCTAACAAACCAATATATGTTGATAGTAAAGTAGTTTACATTGATCAAGTTCCTGAGCCTTCAGAATTTCATATCACATCCCTCCCTCCCCCCGTTACGAAATCCTGGCTAAACGAACCAATATATGTTCCAGTAAAATAGTTTAGAATGATCGAGCCCCTGGTGTGATGATCACAGTATTTCATGTCACGAACCCTCCCCTTCACGAAATCCTGGCTACGTGCCTGTCTATTATATTTTGATTTATTTGAAAAGAAAACTATTCATAGGCTAAACTAAAAGTACTCTGGTGGAGGGAATAAAGAAACTTGTCATAAAAACGAAAACATAGTATTAGGACTATGTGCAGAAATCGAAATGTTTGATTTCCAAGTACTGTAACCTTTATGAATTCTTTATGCAATTTTAGCATTTGTCTTCTTTAGCCTAAAAGGTACGTAAAACTAGAACTTTCATTTCACTTCATTCCATTTCATTTCATTTCATAGCTCGAGACTGAAAAGATTTTCTTAAAATTAATTTATACACATCAAACAAAAATTAATCAAGAATTTGCTGAATCTAAAGAAATTTCTCTTGGCTTAGCAACACTATTAAGATGAAATGGTGTTTGTGATAAATGAAAACAAAAAGAGACACAAGCATTAGAGAGATTATGAAAGACGAAACGAGAGAAATATATTACACTCTAGAAGAATGGTGTACATTTTTCTTCCACGAAATGATATTTTTTCTGCAAAGAATCCTCTATATTGAAAATAAATAACCTGTGTCTAAACATCATCTCAGCGCAGCGCGTGGCAAGAACAAGTATTGCCTCCTGAAGATATGGTTGAGAGCACGAAAATAATATTGTGTACAGGACAGGAGCAATTTGTGCAACTTTAATTAAGGATGTTCTCTTTCTAAATTAATGAATTCTGAAGCCAAATATAAACAAATTATTTTTATATATTTATTAATTGTTACTGTTTTGTCCCCGTCAAGCCCATAGCTACGGGGTTACCAGTGGCACTGAGACTCCCTACGACCCCCTTAGCCCCTTTGAAACTTTTAGCTGTTCGTTCGTTTGTATGTATATATGTAAGGTGAAATCAAGTTAGCCCCCTGATAAATTACCAGTTTTAATGTTTTGGTACGAGCAGTGGTGCTATTCAGCCGGTTCGCTAGAACCTGTTGTTAAAATATTTCGAGTTCGCAAATCTGTTTGTTATACCCAGACATAACAGTAAATTTTATCCAATTTACCCAGGAACAGTAAATTTAAGTTCTGAGAGGGAGTATACGATCTCTCAGAACGAGGTAAGTGTTTATTTCTTAATCTCAAATACATAGACATCAAGAATGAGAACTGGGATCACAGGGTTATAGTAATGAGGGTTATTTATATTTGGAACGCATAGTACATACCATTATCAACAATTGTCGATCCGATGATGGATTAAGGCTTTCCAATACTTTTTGACAACCTTCAAATATTGGATAAATCGTTTTCAAGACATTCGCAGTGTTACTTAATTTCGCCACTCCACTTTGTGTAAATCTCTCTACTTGTCACTTGTGGTATTTAATAAAAAAAAAAAAAAAATGCTTTTGTCTACCTTGTATGGTTTGTTTCCTAAGAGAGTTATTTGCAGCTATCTATTTACCTGTTCATCTGCTCTCTCGCTCCTTATATATATATATATATATAGAGGGTGTTCTAAAATGGCGCCCACGGACTACAAGGCACTATTCTACAGGCCAAAATAAAGCGAAAATGTTCTATGGTGTTATGCTCTCCGGGGCCTCCTTCAGCTGCTACGGAAGGGCGCGGTGATCAGTCGTAGAGCATTCACCTCTGGTGCTTGGAGTCCCTGGTTCGATCCCAGCTCGCGCCGTGTGGATTTTGTGGTGGACAAACACCGTGCTCGTGGGTTTTCTCGGGGTTCTCCCGTTTCCTCCCACTTTCTTCATTTCATTCATTTCTCATCATCACCGTCTCCTTTAGCCTAACCGGCATAATTGTGGGACATAAAACTCAAGGATTTCATTTCATTTTTTTCAGCTGCTACGGGGAATCAAAATTTCACAATGTGGCAATGTCGCAGATTAACTTGTAACCGTTAGCATTACTCTTTGAGTACATCATGTAGTTAAATCGATTGCTACACTAATAATTGCTTCTAGTATTTATCTATATCGACTTCAGCTGCCATCTGCAAAGAATTGATGTGACTATTTGATAGATTGGTAGATCTAATCTATAGTTCTTTATTTGCGACGTTGCCGCATTGTGCAATTCGTGTCTCCAGACGAAGACCCGAAAAGTATACAAATATACACACAAACACACACATTCTTCATTTTGACTTGTAGAATAGTGCTCTGTGGTCCGTGGGCGCCATTTTTAGAACATCCGATATATATACAGAGGACCGGTTGTTAAAAAATTAGAATAGCACCACTGGGCACGAGCCTGCTCCCTGTGTTACTACTGTGAAATTAAAAATAGCAACCCCCTTCACCAATCGACATGCATGTCAAAAATAGAATTATATCCTACCCCTTCCCCCCAGTGATGTAGTTAGCTTCCTTCATTTGGGGGAGGTAAAATATATAAATTTATGACTTGTTTATTTGAATAAATAACTGAGGAAGCAAGGTGACTCAGTGGCAGAGCGCTCACCTCTGGTACGTGGGGTCCCTGGTTCGATTCTTGGTTAAGTAAGTTTGTGGTAGACAATATCGTGTCCGTGGATTTCCTTGGAGTACTGCAGTTTCCTCCCACTTTCTCATTCCACTAATGCTTTCATCATCATTCACTTGCTTTAATGTTCGCCTCCCTTAGCTTAAAGGGCATAATAGTGGGACGTTAAACTGAAATATTTCAAAGATTTAAACCCGTAGCTGCTCCAGGCCAAGCTGATTATTTTGTTTTATTTTGTAGAAATAAAAACTTCTTATAACAAGTAAGTAACTGTTTATTTGCAATTGTTTAATAATAGGAAGTATTCCCAAAGAAATTTCTTGTTTTTACATATGAAATTTTCTCTCCTTTAAAATGTATAACGGAGTCTTTAGTTGAAAACTGAAATCACTGGGTTAAGGTGTTTTATCATTGGACGATTCCTTGCAACAGATAATGTAATCCAATAAAAAAAATCTTCATCTATGTACGATCGTTCCAAAACAAGATCGGTATTTGTCTCCAAATCCAAATCTTCGATTCCAAAATTGAAATATTCCATAACTTTTATCTGTTGGTTACATTGAATAAAATCACCACGTCCTCTGCACTAAAACGTACCGATTGGACGTGAAAAAGTGAGTTAAGTTACTAGACTTAGGAGTAACACAAAGACATCGGAAAAAAAGTTGTCTTCGACAGGCTAGAATAACCACTTTCTCCAAAAGCAGATGCACTCTCGAGAAATAGTTGTGCTAACTTATTTGTTACTGCAGAATAGATCTTTACTTTTCTTAGTTTTGCAAGTGGTACCAGTTTGTCCACGTTACCCCAAATTCGGTTATGGCCAAAGTTGTCAAAAATTACCTATTCTTCCAAATTAAGACAATATTTTATGAAAAAACCACAAGTCATACGATGGAAAACCGTGAACCACGTACATCTTGCTTAAATTAATCCTAACGTCACTTAGATACTGTTCAAACTGTCCGTCTTGAATGGCACCGAATGCTTTTATGTTTAATTCACGAATATTTGGAAGAGTAAATTGAAAATAGCGCCCTGTGAATTTCGGTCCAATTAATATGCGCACTGTCAGAAAATATGAACCAAGTGTGATATTTTCCATAAGTAGAAGCTTTGCTTTGTTATAATTAAATACAAACTAATTATTTGCTGAGCAAAACTATATATTTTCATTAAAATTCAACATGTGGTACAGTTTCACCACTCTTTGGCTTCATCAGACACTATGTGATGCAGTATAACTGTACAATCGTATATACATAGAACAGCTAAGATATCTTTCTTCTGATTGGCTACTGGCTCTGTATATATAATTAATATTATAAATTAATTGTTAATTTAATTTTTTTTCTTTTTTGAAGATAAAAGAAAACATTTATTTAATTTTATATATATAAAACATTTGAATAAAATTATTAACAATATACGAAAGAAATAACAATCAAACTGAGTAAATTTCAAACCAGAATACATGAGAAGCTTATGGACCTATATGACAAAGAAATACAAATGAAATTATAACAAACTGTATATGAAAACAAAATTATTTAAGATTTAACAAATTTATAGATGTATTGTTATACATTTTTAATTTTTTAAAATAACAATGATTATTAAAAAACTGATATAATTAAAATTTAAAATGAAACAGTAAATATCTATTCTTCGGTACTTTGTTCCCATAATGTTCGGCAGGTAGTACTAAATCTTCTGCTTTCAAAGACTCCAACCTATCATGTTATGTCACTGTCTTGACGTACGGTACAGCATTCATGCCGTAATTTTTCATATAAACTTATGGACTGTGAGCTGTCTCTCCATACTCCTTGCTCGGTTGCTACATAAATTGATGCACCAATGATGTCTGTTTTTACTCCTAACCTCCCTTCTTTGCAATTACAGAAGAAAGACTTCTTCTAGCTCTTTACTAGTGGGTAACGTTCCCATTATAGCCGACACGTTCCCACGCTGAATGGCTATGATTATGCGTTGAATCAGGAAACTTTTTGCTCGATTATCTCCTGATTTAATCGATAGACGGTGGCCGATTTCTTTTATAAATTTGATGCCTCCTTCTTCCCAAGAACCGCTAGACTCAATTGCTATTTAAGATTGTCATTTTGTGTAATTAGCAACAATAGAATGCATCTATATAGAAATTTTCAAATAAGTATAATTCAAAGGGATTTGCTGCTGCCAGTAGCCAATTAGAAGAAAGATATCTTACATTAGCTGTTGTGTGTATATACTATTGTACAGTTATCCTATATCACATAGTGTCTTGATGAAGCCAAATAGTTAGTTGGCGAAACTATAACACGTGTTGAATTTTAATGAAAATTTCTAGTTTTGCTCAGCAAATAATTAGTTTGTATTTAATGAACTAAGTATAAGAAATAACGGGCTGTCAATTCTCGGGCCGCTTGGTATGCTTATTATGCCAGTTCTCAGGCCTTGTTGATTAAACTTAGGCTTAAAATGTCATTCGGGGTGTTACCAATTAGGTTAGCGATCTGAAAAAAACTATGGATTCGACTAGAGCTACCAGATTTTTTTTTTTACTTATTTTCCCTGCGCAATTTTCAAGTTTCATATGTGTCAGTCGGCTCCGCTCCACCCTGTATATAAATGGCAGAATTTGTAACCTTGACTAAAATTTAAGTGAAAACTTCCTATTATTTTCATTCAGTAATTACACTGGCTTACAGTGGTTTTGGTGCCGGGTGTTTCTTAGCTGATTTGAAGTAGAATTGGGACGCTGAATCCAAATATGGCGTTAGTTTTCCCCTAACAGCTTTAGTTTTTGAGATATAGGAATTGCAAGACTGACCTGCTACAACGTTGAAAATTGCATAGGTGCTGTTTTACTGTAAGTGAAAAGAAAACTATGACATTTAAATCTGTTATTTGGAACACTTTGAAAATAATGGAAACCATATAAACACAAACATCAAGTACATAATAACTCTGTAACTACATTTTATAATAGTTTTTATGAATAAAAAATCAAATAATTTGTTCAAAACGATCTATTCAACACTTCGGAAGCTTCGTTTTCGTGACATCCTTGAATGTTTCTTTGCACAGTCTCTTTTTAGGTTCCAGCAGTAATCTGCCATCATATGGGCATCCCATCTTCCTTGGTAGCGGTCCTCCATTGTTTTAATATCTTGGTGAAATCTTTCACCTTGTTCTTCACTCAGACTGCCTACGTTGTCTGGGAAACGGTCCAAATGGCTGTGCAGGTAATGAATTTTGATACTCATATTACATCCAAGTTTTTGGAATGCATTAAGCATCTGGTTCACTAGCTCAACATAGTTATCAGCTTTATTATTGCCAAGGAAATTCTTGATAACTTCTACAAATGAGGTCCAAGCTCTACGTTCAGTCTCATTCATGGACTCCACGAAAGCCGGATCTTTCATGAGTTGTCTTATTTGGGGACCATCAAATATTCCAGCTTTTAATTTTTCTGTGCTGATCTGAGGTAGCTTGTTTCCCATGTAAGCAAAGCACGGCCCGTCCTTATTTAGCGCCTTTACAAACTGCTTCATCAAACCGAGCTTGAGATGTAGAGGTGGCAAAATGATTTTGTCACACTCAACAATAGGCATGTTAATAATATTTTTCTTACCAACAACCATGTCGTCTCTCTGCGGCCACTCTTTTTTTGACCAATGGTTTGCTTTGTCTCTGCTATCCCACAGACATAGAAAACAAGGATATTTTGTGTAGCCACTTTGCTGTCCAAGAAGAAAGTTCACCATCTTTAAATCCACACAAATCACCCACTGATGGTCCTGATATTTAATTTTTTCCATAACCAAAGCAATTGCTTCATATTCTTCTTTCAGTCGTGTTGAATGAGCGATTGGAATTGAGCCATATTTATCGCCATTGTGTAGAAGGACGCATTTTAAACTTCGCTTGGAGCTATCAATAAACAGGCGCCAATCATCTGGATTGTATTCTGGAAGACCCATGTGTTCTAGGAGACCTCTAACATCGTGACAGAATACGAGATTTGTGTCTTCAGTGAAAAATGGTAAAAACTCCTTTTCCCTTGTTCGGTAGAATGTGATTTTAGTTCCTTGTTCTAGTACGTTTTTCTCCTTCAATCTGGAAGCAAGTAATTCAGACGATTCTTTTGAAAGATTAAGGTCCCTAACTAGATCATTTAGCTCATCTTGATTAAACTGTTGAGGAATTGTTGACATTCCCTCATAATCACTGTCACTTCCATCATCCATGTCACAAGAATGTTCACTACGTTCGTTTTCAGTCTCACAAAGCTCTGGCAAGTGGTGAAACGTTGGGATTGGTATTTCATCGGAATGAACAACTGGACGTCTTGCTGAAGGCAGATCAGGATATGTCCACTTGTTCCGGTTATTTCTATTCATACCCGTAACATTTACCAGGCAGAAATAACAGTCATCAACATGGTTTGTGGGTTCCCTCCAAACCATTGGAACACCAAACTTAAGACTTTTTCTTTTTCCAGTTGTCCACTGTCGCAAGTGTTCAGTACACATTTTACACACAATATGTGGAGCCCACGTTTTATCTTGGTCCCCTAGGCGTACACCAAAATATGCATGATATGCTTTTTTTACAAAGTCACTGATATGTTTTCTATTGTCTTTAAATGTGTACTCACCACATATGTAGCAAAACACATCAGGATGGTTAACACAACTTCTTCGACTTGAACTCATTTTATGTTCAGGCCACTAACACGGATGTTAAATATAAAGCCTTAGTATACGCGATACAAGTTATGATTTCAGAACAAAACTCACATGTTCCAACATGTCACTCCACCTGCAAGACAACAACTACGATCCACTAGCCAAGTAGAATACCAATGCAATCTAGTGGACGTTCCTGGAACTACTATATGACTAGTTTCCGTTTAGTACCGACAGATAGCAGCACTAATGAGAAAAGAGCGCCGTTCTTCCAAATAGAAATCTCTATAGAGCACAGTAGGATTTATTTGAGTTGCAGAGTTTATAAGATCATATTCAAACTTGTTATTACGAGAATATTTGTATTTCTTTTGCTTATTTTGTATACTATTGCAAGAAGCATGCAGAAATAGTGGTTACATCATTTATAATTTACATATTTATTTTGGATTGTAATATTTCTTCCACATACATTGTAACGTAAATAACACTACTGGTACAGTAGCCTGTATCTACCAAAGTAGAGCTGATAGAAAAAACTGCTTACATTATTGGATTCAGCGCCCCACACATAGTTAAAATCAGCTCTAAAATTTTAGGCACCAAGAAAAAATTTTTTTTCTGTAGGCCTGTGTTATTATTAATAATTTAAGTTGGAAGGTAACTTTTGGGTCACCCTGTATATAGTAATAAAACTCGCAGTGGTCAAAACTACGTTATGCAAAGTATTCCTGTGTATTATTTTAATTTATGACTTTTCATCTACCATATCATACTTGCCTACTAAATGAAGTTAAAAATAGTTAAATGAACAGATTTTATCATATTTATTTTCCACGATAAAATAATTCTTAATTTTTTAAAAAAAATGGTATTATACCCTTTTTTCTGCTATGGTTAACTGATACAATAATCTGAATAAAAATGTATATACAATATTCCAAAAAATAGATATGAACGAGATTTGTCGCACTGCCATGGGATTACATATAATTGAGTTTTTCATGTTTTTCGTCTCTCTCTCTCTCTCTCTCTCTGCATTGGAAATTTCAATAGCGTAGTAGTAAGAATCTGCATCACACTATTTTTTTCCTTTTTTTAAAAATTTCATTTTGATGTTTTCACTTTATCACGCCCTTTTCAAAACTAGTTACAGAAATAGAAGTAAAAAGGAGGTAGTTAGCACAAGAGAAGTTATAACACAGTTTATTTTTTATATATATATATAAGAATAGCTTTATCATTTTCTTCTGCATATATGTACATTTAAGGCAATAATTTTTGCTTACATTGCTACTTCCATTAACGGAATTAATTTACCCTTTATGAAAATAGCGTTGTAGAGGACAGCGTGATATTTTCTTACTGCATTGGTTAAAATATAATACATTATGATTATTGTGCTTCATGAAAATAAATCTAAATTTGGCCCAAAGTAGTCAAATACCCTCTTAAAGTCTAGTGTTTAGATTTAACATTTCTTAGCCTTAAGAAATATAGCTCAGCGCATTGAATCTTTGGCACCATGATATGGAAAAAATAGATTTTCTGATCATGCTGTATTCTATAAATCCCTATTTTACTTTTACAGTAGAATCCCTCTAAGCGTGTGGCTATCTGAGAATGCGTTACTCCCCGCAGGAAACGCGGTCAAAGTGGCTACTCGGTAATTTTACTTTTGCCAGAGGTATAAATAATACTGTAAGCCAGTCAGGGTTTCCGGGTCTTTTTGCAAGGTCCAGATCTATACTAGCAGAGTTCCAATACTTTGCACAAAGCAATTTCTAAACAGCTGTTTCTTTCTAAAATATCCTTGCCTGGCAAGACGTCTTTCCTTTTTGTCCTTCCTTTTTGTTCATCCTTTAAACAGCATGCGGTCTGTTGTTCCGAAACGCACCAAATACGCTCGAGCTGACGTTTTCTCCGCGTTTTTATTGCTTTCGCGTTTGTGATTAGCCATCTACATTTAAATATATGGTCAGCGTATTCCAAGCGTACGCATGAGCAATAAATACGCTTTGCAAACGCTACCAAATAGTCGGGTACTAATCCGTAATCTTTGGGACTGGGGGTATTGTCGGAAAGCAAGAAACGTGGGATTATCAGTAAATACTACGGACTTAAAGATCACAGATGAATACTATCGTCAACTCAACGAACGGTAAGCATACAAACTGCATAGTACAGTGCAGAAAACACGCACAACAAAAGAAACGATATAAGAGATGACGGAGCACTAAAGCGGAAAAGCGGTAACAGCAAGTAAACAACAACGCCGCGACGGAGTAAATGACAATGGGCCTCGTGAGTCACCGACGAGTCGGGACAAGTTCGGCTCGAGCACGGTCGGATCAACAGCAGTGGCGGGCCAACCGAGGGTGGACGAGATGTGCTCTGCTGTAAATTGAAATCTATAAGTTTTACATCCCACGCTTATGCCGGTTAGATTAAAGGAGACGGTGATGATGAGAAATGAACGAACTGGTGGAATGAAGAAAGTGAGAAGAAACAGGAGAACCCCCGAAGACCCACGCATACGGTGTTTGTTCACCACAAAGTTCCCTTGGCGCGAGCTGGGATCAAACCAGGAACCCCAAGCACGAGAGGTAAACGCTCTACCACTTTTTTTTTTAATTCCTGACTTTTTTCTACCTTCACTACTTTTCAGGACTACTAGAACGCAGAAATATCGAGGACAGTTAAAATTCCACCCTTGCTACTACTGAGGGACTCGAACCTCTAATGAGTTTCACCTCACCTGATCATTAGCCTAATGCATCAGACAGCTCGGCTACACCAATCGGCAACACTGAGTCACCGCGGTCGGCCCTCGGTTAAAATTGAGTTTGGGAGTCAACAGGTGGTATGAAACTTAGTTTGAGAGTGAAAAGGAGGTATGAAAATGAGGTTGAGGATCAAAAGCAGATATGAAGTTGAGGTTCAAGACCAAGAAGAGGTATAAAATTGTGGCAGAACTTGGAGTAAATAAATTTATCCCAGAATGTTTCAAAAACACAAGAGAGTTTTCTGGATTCACATGATATTCCGAAAAAGAAAACATTTATTACATATACAAAGGCTATGTTTGTCTTGAAAGGATATTGGATCGAGTGCTTGGATCACCTCCCTTGATGAGATTCTGCGTATCATTAAAAGGACCAATTGCAGCTTTGAGATTCAGATTGAATTAGCTTCAAAAGCCAAGCTTTGTCTCATCGTGGTCAAGTAACTGACGCTCGCGGTACCAGATTCGCGACACACACTGTCCTAAGAGAATCCTGCACATAATGCTACTAGTGACACCAACTCCCAACAATGACACACACAGTTTTAAGAGAGTCCTACACATTCACTTCTAATAGTCACACACTCTCTCCCAACAATAAGATACACAGTCCTAATAAAGTCCTACACATATTCCTAATATTGACACACTCTCCACAAGTGAGACACACACTCCTAAGAGAATCCTACATAAACTCTTAATAATGACACACATACTTTCCAACAATGACACACGGATTCTTAAGGGCATGGGTGGCGATTAGGGGGGCAAGAGGGGGCAGTTTCACCCCACTTTTTTGAAGTGAGCACTTAACTCTTTTAAATTATATCATCTATTTTTCGGTGATAGGCTAGAATCTTCATTATTCGATTTAAAAAAGTACCAAGCTTTTTACTTCTTTTTTCTCAAGCCTAGAGGCATTGTGGAACACGTTACACATGCTTTCGCGCCTTTCTGAGTCGAGACGTAGAGTGTGACGACGTCATAACTAAAAAAAAATATTTTTTATGTGACTTTTTAATTACTTTTTGCAGGGCTTACTTTTGCACCTAGAAGATTGAAATTTTGCACACACATTCAGTGCATTCCTTACTATTTTCCAGATTCTTTTCAGATTTCTGCGATAAAACAGGGGGGACCAGAGGGGCAAAAAGGTAAAAAAAATATATATCTTTTTACAAGGATCCCTTTTCTCGCGATTTTCCCTCCTCAGATACATGGAGACATGTGAATGGTACCGTTTGAAAGGCTGTTCTGTTCTAAAAAGAATGATGTACGAACCATGATCCTAGTGTAAATAGGGATGTCTCAGGGAATTTTACCCGAGATCCTTTTTTTATACGGGAATCTGGAGTATATTAGAGATATTATTTTTGGTGGGCTTACTTTTGCACCTAGAAGATTGAAATTGTGCACACACATTTAGTACACTCCTTAGTATTTTTTATATTTGTTTGAGATCTCTGCGTTGAAACAGGGAGGTACAGAGGGGCAAAAAAGTACAAAGAAGAAATTTTTTTAAACAAATGATCCATTTTTTCATGATTTTCTCACCTCAGGTACATGATGGAGACATGTGAGTGGTATCGTTTGAAAGTATTTTCTATTCTAAAGGGAATGATGTACGAACAATGATCATAGGATAAATAGGGATGTTTCACGAAAATTTTATATTACATCCGGGTCATCTGGGGCATTGTGGGAATGTTCTTAGCTCATTGGTAAACATTTTCCCGCACTTAGTTTTCAAGATAGAAGCTTGAAATTTTTTATACACATTTAGTACACCCCTTCGTATTTTTCAGTTGATTTTGAGATCTGTGCGTTAACAAAGGGGGTCTAGAGGGGATCAAAGTTTGAAAAAATCCAGATTTCCCTCAAAATTTCGCCTTCTTAGGGACACGATAGGAAAACGTAAATGGAACCGTTTGGAAGTTGTTCTATTATGAAGAAAATGAGGTACTAACTATGATTCTAGAATAAATAGGAATGATGCTGTAGCTGATTGACTGAAATTCAATAATTTACCTTTAAAAAACCATAATTTAAAAGGTTAATGCATATAGTTTCATTTGGAAATGTAAACTTTTTGCATATATTACTGGTTTATAGAAAAAAAACGGTACCATATAATAGTTGTCGTTGCGTAAGTGTGTATTGGTTATTTGTCTTCCCGTGGAGTTAAGACAGCTACACGAATTGCGATTTAATTGCAATTCAAAGGTATTAATATTACAATTGCGTCGTAGCATATGCTTGTAATATTTACTGTCTTTCATTTTCTAAGAGTAATAACATACATTTAATGGCAAGTGTGGAATTAAAAATGTAAGTTGTTCATTAATCCCCAGTTTCAATATAACTTCTGCAAAACAAGCCTCATTATTCATTAGTATGATTAATAATATCCTTTCTATTTATTTGTTTTATAAATATGTTATTAAATAATTTGATCACACAATTTTCCTGACAGAATTTTAAGATGTTCATGAGCAAGGAATCAAGGGTTAGTACCTATGTGCGTTGCTCTTATCAGTTTACGTAATTAAATATGAAAGACGATGTACGGTATTTTAACTGAAAAAGATAGTATCCTATTAGTTATACAACCTTTCGTCAAACAAAGTGTTAGAAACAACCAGGAACAGTAACATTGGTATACACATATTCAGATCATATCTTGCCCCCCCCCCCCACTTTTAACGTCCAATCGCCGCCACTGCTTAAGGGAGTCCTACTTATACGTCTAATAGTGATACACATACTCCCAACAATAACAAACGAAGTCCTAAGAGAGTCTTACTCATAATAGTGATACACATACTTGAAAGAATGACACACGGAGTCTTAAGGAAGTCCCACATATACTCCTAATAGTGATATACATACTCCCAACAATGACACACGAAGTTTTAAGAGAAAAAATGAAATGAAATCTTTAAGTTTTACGTCCCACGGTTATGCCGGTTAGGCTAAAGGAGACGGTTATGATGAGTAATGAATGAAATGGTGGAATGAAGAAAGTGGGAGGAAATGTGAGAACCCCGAGAAAACCCACGCACACGGTGTTTCTCCACCACAAAGTTCACTTGGCGGAGGCTGGGATCGAACCCGGGACCCAAAGCACCAGAGGTGAACGCTCTACCACTGAGCCACCGCGTCACCGAAGTCCTAAGAGAGTCTTACATATAATCCTAATAGTGATACACATATTCCCAACAATAACATACAGTCTTAAGACAGTCCTACACATACTCCTATTAGTGCCACATGTAATCCTGTGGCTCTTCAATTTCCATTGGGAACACTCAGTCGAAAATATACCAGCTTTTTCAGGCTTGGAGTCCTGAGCAAACTTTCCCCCTTTTTTTCATTCACACGAGGAGAATGCTTGGATGTTACCTCCTATATAGGTCCTAGCTCGCATTCTTCCTTACCTCTTTTCCGGACAGTGTACACCCCGAAGGAACTCATTCCTCATACGTGACAAGCTTGTATACATAAATGAATAAATAGTGCGTATAATTCCAGCATATACTTATTAAAGTTGCAGACACAAACCCGATTAGTGGTTGAGATCCCAATTTTAAACACTGTGTCGCATTTTCTTTGAAAGTGATAAAAAAAAGCAACAAGGAGGCAAGTTCTACCGTAAGATGGAGATACATATCTTTATCTCACTGTGACTGAATTATATAGTTTCTAAAAAGGTTAATCGTGTTATATGTAAAAGTATTATATGCTTTCGTACCATTATGGGAAATACGATTTCGATACGTTTCAGAGAGATTTCTGTGAACGTACAGCCGTTGCTCTCTTAATCCCAGAAATGATATTTCTTCCTCTCTGGAAATGTAACGAGATATTTTTTGACCTGGAAAACGCGAGCTTCTCCCGTCCAAAGGCATCTCACGTCCTGTAGTAACCTGATTAGTCTCTGTCGCTTTTCTTCGTAATGGAGTCCATTCCTTCCAGCAAATATTTATGGAGAAATGAGTGAAATCTTATGAACAAGAAGTGTTTTGGCTGAGATTATCTGTTTTTATTGAATTCCATGCCACGTGTAAATTTCGATCGTTTTCCTCTTCTCCAACCCTTTTGAATTAATTCTGCGTACGTCCAGGAGCTACTGACATCCACAAGAATAGAACACTAGTTTAGAGCAGAATAAGGGGATTTTGATGTGGCTGGAAAGTGAAAGTTACAGTTAGAAGTGAAAGTTGATTTAACCCTTTGATGTCCTTTGAGAGTTCGCCGTCTTCATCTTAAAAGTTGGTTCTTGACGTCATTTAAAACATTACAAACCACACGTTTCGTCCTCCCTGCTTAGCGTTACCACGTGGCAAACTTTAAAAAGGAGCTCAGAAGATTACTTGGCAAACTTCTTCATGGCATAGAGAAAACATAATCTAATAAAATTAGACTTTCGCAATATCAATTACGGAAAAGTTAACATCTCTCATTCGTAATTATAGCTAGCACATATTCTACAGGGTGATTCTTTTAAAGCTCACAGATTTCATTTGGGTCTAGAATTTCTAACTGAAGTCCGATTTTCATGCGGTTTGTGGCAAAAGATCAAGGAAGGATAAAAGATTTATGGGACTATGTTTACTGGTTTAAATTTATCCGAGGTAATATCGGCCATGCCTCAAGAAAACCAGCAAATTTTCGCCAGTGTACCTTACAATTGGAATGAAGTTTGGGATTTTTGAAGCGAAGTTGCAGAATACAAATTAAATGTTAGTGAAAATACAAATTAAGTGGTACCAGCCATAAATCACATGTTGAATAGCTATAGCCGATTTCTTGCCACAAAGGACGAGATTTCTTGAGCGATCTAAGGAGTCGATATCTGGCATCTTCCACAACAGCCGCCTGAGGAATCCGATGTTTCTCTGTCTTACTCAGGAGCGATCTTGTTTTTTCCAATTTATTCACTACCACATTATGTTCCTATCTGGGGCAGAACGTGAGGCAAATTTGTTTCTGAATGCCCTTTGCATAGCAACAACAGATTCCGTTCCCCAAAACTTTTAATGATAAACTCATGTTGTTCCAAAGAGTACACTATTCTCACTATGCCCTGATCATACTCACACAGTAGCACAGAACAGTAAGCACAATTCTCAATAGCAACCATGTTTCCTGTTTCTTATTGACATTGCGAGGTTGCCATCTTACGAAGAAATCTCTAATCTCCACATCGCACTGCACCTCATTCCAATTGTAAGGTACACTGGCGAAGATTTGCTGTTTTTCTTGAGGCGTGATCGATATTACCCCAGATGAATTTAGACAAGTAAACGTAGCCCCGTAAATTTCCCATCCTTCTTTGATCATTTGCCACAAACCACATGAAAATCGGACTTTAGTTAGAAATTCTAGACCCAAATGAAATCCGTGAGTTTTTTTTTTAAAAATCACCCTGTATTTTCTTGAAACTTGAACATTGCACCAAAATTAATATTGACAATTATTTGCAAATGTTAAATAGGTACAAATCTTTAAGTTGTAGCAGTTGTCTCTTTACTCTCCCAAGAAAGAGGATATTTCTCCATGTTCCTATAAAACTATCCAAACCGTTCTTCTTCTTCTTCTTCTTCTTCTTCTTCTTCTTCTTATTATTATTATTATTATTATTATTATTATTATTATTATTATTATTATTATTATTATTATTATTATTATTATTATTATTATTATTATTATTAAGTATTCTGCCTTTTTGCAGGTTCTAAGACTAATTAGGTTTTATTTTCAATTTTTATTTTCAGTTTGGGCCTGAAAATGTTTTTTCCATGTTTCTCGATTTTCAGCTTCCTCTTTTAACTTCCAATATTTTCTTCTATTTTTCAAATCGTCGATCACTTGTGATCTTCTTCTTCCTATTTCTCGCTTTCCTTCCATCTTTCCTTCTATGGCGGTATGAAGAAGACAATTTCTTCGTAAGATGTGTCCAATCCAATTGGCTTTCCTGCGAAGGATGCTGGCTAGAAGTGTCCTCTTCTCTCCTATCCGTTTTAAAACATCTTTCTTTGTTACTCTTTCTATCCATTTTATCTTTTCCATCTTCCTCCTTGTGTTCTTCTTCCTATTCCTCGCTTTCCTTCCATCTTTCCTTCTATGGCGGTATGAAGAAGACAATTTCTTCACAAGATGTGTCCAATCCAATTGGCCCTCCTACGAAGGATGCTGGCTAAAAGTGTCCTCTTCTCTCCTATCCGTTTCAAAATAACTTCATTTGTTGCTCTCTCTCTGTCCACTTTATCTTCTCCATCTTCCTCCAACACTCACTTCGAAGCTATTTAAATATTTCTTCTCTAACTTCCGTAATGTCCAAGTCTCTGAGCCATAAAGTCCAATACTCCATATATAACACTTGACTAATTTCTTCTTTAGTCCAATGTTAGCCTGCTAGTTAAGAGTGATCTTTTCTTGTTGAATGCTTCTTTGGCTATGGTAATTCTTGACCTGATTTATTTTGTACAGTAAGCGTCTCTGTTGAAAATACTTCCCATATATTTGTAGTAATCGACCTTTTCAAGTTCTCTTTGTTCTACTCTGACCCATAAGGGATATTTTCACAACTTTTGATATTTCAATGTTGATTCTTAGGGCTCGAAAAAGAGAGAACATGTCCAGGTGAAGAAAAAAAAACGTATGGTTATCATATGTCCGCTGATTTAGGAGCTATCGTCCTTTTATTGTGCGTGGTTCCGGTTTCGATTCTCAGTGAAAGAGCGTTCAACGTATTAATATGTTATTAAAGTCCCTTTTCACCTCTCGTATACTCCTGGTACCGAAAAGACATTAGTTCTCAATAAACAAACCATATTTTAAGAATATACAGGGTATTTAAAAAATCTGGAGTACGCAATGCATTAGACGTGAGAGTAGTTACAGATAGTTTGCACGTTGTAATGAATAAGAGAGGAAAATGGAAACTTCCCGAGTAGAGACAGTGTCATCCGTCTGCCGTTTTGGTATTTACCACTTTAGGTGCAGCTCGATTTTTTTCTTTCTTTTCTTTTTCATTCACTTCTGGTGCTTGGGGTCCCTGTTTCGATCCCAGCTCGGACTAAGTACACTTTGTGATGGACAAACACCGTGTGCGTGGGTTTACTTGGGGTTCTCCCGTTTCCTCCCACTTTCTTCATTAAACCATTTCATTCATCTTTCATCATTACCGTCTTCTTTAGCCTAGCCGGTATAATCGTGGGACGTAGAACTTAAAGATTTCATTTCTTTTTCTTTTTTTTTCTTTTTTCCTTTTTTTGTAACTTGAAACATTATATTATACTGTATATCCTTTAGGGCTAGAATTCTTTCAGAAACTCGCTGTTGAAATTGATGTTACAATTAGTGTCCCCCTCGTCTCGTAATGAGACGGGAATAAACCTTTTTTAAATCCGAAACGAGACGAGAAATTTCAAACGTCTCATAGGCAAAACTAGTTCACCCAAGTCTTAGATCTAAAATGTTGTTTTCGTGTCACCTGACTCATAGTATAAAAATTATACGAACACAATAAAGAGCATTTATCAATGCTTAAAGATATGCAGGTAGTAATACAATATAAAAGTGAAAAGCCACTTGGCGTAACATACCTTTTTAGGGCTTTAGGATTTAGATTTCTGGGCTTTCGGCATCTAAAGCCATTTAGCCCGTCACGTATTGAGGGATGACGTCCTTCGGCGACCACACAATCTAGGGTAAGGGAAGGAAGGAAGCGGCCTGGGACCTATAAGTTAGGTACCACCCCGGCATTTGCCTGGTGTGAATGAGGAAAACTCAGGAAAACCTCATTCAGGGTGGCTGGCCTGAGAAAGCTTTTTACACTTTTTCGATCGAGTTCCCCCACCGGGAATCGAACCTGGGACCGCTCGCACCGAAGGCAAGAGCGTTAGCGACTATAACAGCCCTTTTTTTATAGGCCCTTAAACACCATCTGTTAGCAACCGACACAATTGTGTCCATTTACAACAACGACTACGTGAAATTGAATGATTCAGTTTAACATCCGACGAGTATATGCGACGTCTGGTTCTATCAGGACCAAGTAAGTTTATGGTGCACAACATCGTGCTCGTTGGTTTCTTCGGAGTATTCAAGTTTCCTCCAACATTATCATTCCACAAATACTTCCATCATCACTCATTTGTCTAAATAATCGTCTTCCTTAGCCTAAAGGGCACAATTGTGGGAAGTAAAACTGAAAGATATATCCAAACACTTAGGATATATCATGTTATCAAAGGTGGCATTTGCCCTAGTTTCTCCCCCGTATATTAGAGGTCTGCACGAGCGGAAATTTTTAGCCCGAAACCGGCCTGGCCCGTGAATTTACAATGTGAAGCCCGACCCGAGTCCGAAATATGTTTTAGCATTTAGGCCCGAGCTCGCGTGATAATCAAATGAGCCCGAAATAAGCCCGAATTACTGAAACTTAATACTTAACGCAAAATTGCATTTCTATTGACAGCAATTAGAGGTTTAATTTTGCAGTTGCGTTTCAGTGGCGGAGCCAAGGGTGGGCCTGGGGGGGGCAGGCCCCCTTGCTCAAAATCTTGGCCCCCCTAGCGGCCCCCCCACACACAGAGTAATACTGCTATAGGTCGACAAACGGTGAGTTAATAGTGGCCGCAAGTTAAACTACTACCGAAATATACAGTATATCGACAACAAAGTTACCAACTGCAGAATATCGTATATTGCAATAGTCTGCGTTCCGAACAAAAATCTTCAGGTCCCTTTTTGTTTGTAGTACAGTAAGATCTAATTTATCTAAATCTGTAAGGTGCATGCATTGACCTCAGCACCTTTTAACCTCTGCCCCTTACCTGGTTGTCTTCTTTGTTTTCGACAAAGAACCAAAAAAAAAAAAAAAATCAGTCTGCATTCTGATTTGCTTGAATGTTGAAAGTCATACTAAAATAAGAGATGCTTACTTACAAATAGCATGCACTGCAGTAAAACTTTACACTCGTGTTGGACGAAAGAAGTCTTCGTACACTAAGTAAATAATTTCCATCGATTATGGCGACATAGAACAAATGCATAGCATCCATTAAATAATTTGGTATTTTTATTATTATTATCATCAAATAATATCGAGAGATCTTGTTTAATATAGAGTAAAAGAAGAGAGCAGAAGTTTTTATTATTTCTGTCATTCTCTTTGCTGTTCGTATGCCAATAGTTCGAGAAAATTAAGATACTGAATACTACCAACACCTACTATTTGCTACTGGTACTGGTTCTCCTTCTCGTCTATCTTCTAGTCTTGTCTCTAGTACGTCTAATTTCCTAACGCTCTTGGCCGTGGCAACTAAGTAGAAACCTTCTGCTGCGATGTTAATAAGCGATACTAGCGATCTCCAAGGAAAACGGAGTCAGCGCTTGGTGGACCTATTCTACTAACTAAAGTTTCGGGAAATGAGGCTAACAAAAATCAGTGATTCTTTATAAATAAATCTTTCAGAAGTATTTTCTTTTAAACTATTTTAACTGTAGCTTAATCCCAAAACTGCTACTACTAGAGAAAATCCGAAATTTATCACAGAGCCAGTGCTACAATCTCCTGATTACTAACCATCAGGTAAGATACCGAGATGATACAACTTGGTCGCGGCAGTAATGCTGTTTTGTGTAAAAGCGTAGTTACTCCCATGATCAGGTTATATCATCCTGTTATCTGATGTTTGTGGGACTGGTCTACAGATATTCCATTCAGTAAGTTCAGTCAGTGAATACCAACTTTTACCACAGATTTATATTAATTCTGCGTCAAAATATGCATTTCTGAGAACATTGAGCATTAAGCATTTCTGAGAAAATTACATTGCAGGAATTATGCAGAACAAAAATCAGTGGTGACATGGATTTTCAACAGGATATACTAATTAATGCCCCTCCTTCAAATCTAATCTCAAAACTTACAATATTAATTTAGCATCGACTACAGGATAGTAGCGTTATTTCAACTACTTTGAATTTATTTTAAGGCTTTGAAACATCCGAGACTCAGAGGATAGAAATAAGGGAAATTAGTCAATAGGGCCACCGAGGAAGAATCTTGGTAATCTCCTCAGTTGAAATATGTATCCACGAGGGATCAATCACACCATCTTCCGAATCTTAAACTGATGTTCTACCGCTGAGCTTTGGCCATTCGGTGTGGAGTGTTTGTGTATTTGAATTCACGTCAAATTCTAAAAAGTAGTGAAGGTAAACAAACGAAAGAAAGAAAAGGACCACGTATACTTCTTTTGCTGTAAGGAGTCCCGATTTAAATGTCTGTTCTAACACTGTTTGATATTGGGGAAAGAAAAACACATTTCCTCTTTTTGCTTCAAAGAGTGCTCACTTCATCATTTTAATAACGTAAAGGCACATTCATTACTCAGTTTTAGAGCTCAAGGGTAAAAGTAACCAAAAATAATTGAACTACGGCCAGATCAAAACAAGATCCTGGAACCGGGCAGTTGCCCGGGCGCCAGCAAACTAATGTGTGTTTATTGGTGTGGATATAGATGAAAGGGGTACTGATCGCAAAATTTGCCCTGGGCACCAAATGGCTAGTTTCGTCATTGATTAGGCTACCATTTTTAGAGCGTGAAATTTTGACATTTTTCCGAAATATTAAGAATTCATGATAATTATTGGCAGTTTACTTTAGAGTGAAACTTAAGCTTCACGAACAAGGCTTATAATTTAAAGTGGGGTGGAACGGCAAATCACTGCCCTGTTAGAGTTCAGTTCCTGTTTCTGTGTGACGTTTGTCTCGTAAGCACTTTTGTCCTCGTAGATCACATTTTACTTTATTAATAATACAGTTTATCTACCAAACAACTATTTATATTATTATGGGGTATTCAACCAAATCTGGAACTTGTGGTATTTATTTACTTCCATCATTCCATCCGGGAAATAAATGTCATCTATACGAGATGGAATGTTTTCGGGTAAAATTTAATATTACTGCTGCCATGCTGTAACTTTGAGCTTCGCCTTATTTTAATTAGATACAGACATGTCGAAAGGTTTGATTCTTGTAGATTCACTAGTTCAAACGCTGTCGAAAATGTGGTCTGGAGAATATGACTCTCAACGAACAGCATTCGAACAAATTTATCAAGAATATTTGTGGATCTGCATAGAAAATGGCCCTGAAATTCCAGAGCCGGAAACAGATAGGCTATAGGGGTTCCTCGTGCAAAAAAATTAGAATCCCCATCGAAATATCATAAATTCATATTGGATTAATCTCTTCCTTCATTGGAGGCAGAAAACGAATTTTCTAAAGATAATATACTAAGAGACATTTTTCTGCCTATTGATAAGGCAATCACTGAGACGGAAAAACGCTTTGGATCATGTGGCAAAATCATTAGGTCAATCACCACTCTACATCCAAAGATGAAAACTTTCTAAATTACAACATTGTGGAGCATATGGTCCAGTATTATGAAAGTGATTTGGAAATATTTAAATGTAAACTCAAAATCCTGCCAAACACAATTAAGTTGTATGAAGACGAGAGAAAACCAAAGTTGATTCCTTGTTGAATTTCGTTGATCTTTGCTTCTACAAAAACGCATTCCTAGAAACCAGCAAGTTAGATATAATCTCTGCGACTATATCAGTTTCTAGTGCTACATGTGAAAGGCCATTTTCATGTTTGAAGAGATTAAAGATATATAGCCAATTCAATGACTGATGATAGGTTGAAAAACTTAGGATTACTTTATATTGAAGACAACTGCTAAATCGTTAGATCTTGAAGAAGTGGTTGATAAGTTTGCTGCTGCCCACAAGAATAGGAAGATCCTCTTTTAAGTAGAGGCATGAACCTCTAAGTTATTTTTTTGACCTGTAAAAGTGTATTTCTCTGGTTCCACTTAAATCTACCAGCCATACATATTTTAAATGCAGCGATTAAATTACTACTTACTTATATTGGAAATCAATTGTATTAATGTATCCTAGTTGTTTGAAGTGGTAAATTCATACATTTTCACCGTAAAAGAGTAAAATCAAGAACAACAAAGATGAAAACATCCACCTTGAAAGCACACACACACACACACACACACACACACACACACACATATATATATATATATATATATATATATATATATATATATATATATATATATATATATATATATATATATATATAATATGAAAAAATTCATTGGAGATGGCCGCCTCAAAATTTTCTTGGGCCCTTCATTGCCGCCCCCCCTGAGAAAATTTCTAGTTACGCTACTGTTGCGTTTTAAAAGTTATCCAGAAAGAACGCTGCAAATATATCGTTATACAGTATACTCACAAAGTTGGCCCGAAAAGGCCCGAAGAATATGGTTGTATATTTAAAAATTTACAGCCCAGGCCCGAAATTATATATATGCTTTGTAGACCCGAGCCCGTGCAGACTTCTACAGTATATGCCTATGATTACGACTATCCAAGGGAAATTGTTCCATTATCGTGAATGTTACTTAAGAATGCAAGAATTTTGGGTAAAGATGATTTCATTTGTGTGTGTGTGTGTGTGTGTGTGTGTGTGTGTGTGTGTGTGTGTGTGTGTGTGTGTGTGTGTGTGTGTGTGTGTGTGTGTGTGTGTGTGTGTGTGAATGCACGAGACGCTACTGAAACTTTTCGAGACTAAGCATATTGTGATATCCCGTACAAGACTTTGTTTGCTAACAACCAACACGAGCTCATATTTATAACCATGATCGTGGTACTACGAATTGCTACAGTAGTAGACGATACGGACATCAACGACACCATTGGACATGTGACATTTATAGAACACCAACGCCACTGCCACGCTGGAACAGCTATGAAACCAGAAGGACCTCAGCAACGAGTATCAGTCTCAGGCTGGTCAAATTCCCTCCCTTAGCTTGCAGTGGAGCTCTAGGTCACCTTTCCCGCTTGGCTTGCAGTGGAGCCTTGACGTGGTCTTTACCTCTCTCTGTGTTTGCCAGGAGCATTGGGAGATTCCTTGTCACAATACCATCCAACTGGCAGTGGAGATTCGTGATAATCCTTTCCCGTTAGCCTGCACGGGTGCTTTGTCGGGACTCCAACCCTTCTCTGCTCACCATGGAGCATTGAGTGTCCTATCCATCCTTACTTATCTTGCTTTGTGAAGAATTCTTCCCGAGACCGTCAAGTCTAGGGGACGCATATTTCAACCCAAACATAGAGAATTTGTGCTTATTGTGTACTAGACACTATACTGTGTTAAAATGGAATTTTGTAATAAAATTTGGTAGTGGTTAAAAACGTTCCCGTATATTATTTAGGTCTAACTAAACCTGCACGAACAGAGCTTTACAATATTCTCGCCCAAGGGTAAAAGTGAATCTGAAAAGGAAGGGGGGCGCTTAACGTTAGGCCGTCCCCAGTGCCTATCTTTACCCATTATAATTTTTTCTTTGTTTTTAGAAAGTGGGAAGTAGGGATGCGCACGAGACAAGATTGTGGCTGTCTCGTCTCGAAAATGTGCTGTAAAAGTGATGTCTTGACTCGAAAAATGTATATTTTTCTATTGGGAGAGGCTTGTCTCGACTCGAATTTTCTCAGGAAAATTCTGTCTCGACTCGTCTCGTGCGCATCCCTAGGCCACAGACATATTTATGGAAGCGGGGGACGGCGTCCCTCCACGTTCTCCCTCACTTTTACCCCTGCAGTCGCCTCGATACCTCTGTCTCGATATACGAAAAACAGTCTCGATCTCGGAAAAATCCCTAGTTGCATCCTCGTGAGTATACAGCAGTATTCTCTAAAGCCTTGGGCAATGCATACTTTATTTTCCAGTATTTAATTTTACTTTAACAAAGCTCTTTTTGCCTTTCAAATATAAACGAGGGAACCACTCCCCTTTCAACTTTTTTCACGAAGAGAGAAACTACTTTTTAATTCAGGAGGCGTGACCTCCCATTCCTCCCAAGAACAGACAAAACTTTGCTCAAAATTTTCTTTTCTTTCTTTTTACACAAGTAGTTTTTTTTTTTTATTTTTTTTTTTTAAGTTATCGACGAAGAAGCAAGTGTTTTTGAAGGCACGAGAAATGTTTGTGTCAGATGCTCTTTATAGCTTTTAGTTCTTGCACGGAAGGAATCCAACTGCCGGGAACATTTTGCGAAGCTATCGAGAAACGCGGTAGGAGCGCCATCCAGCGATCGAATTATAAATTAGAATAAATTTTATAATAATAAAGTCTCCGTTCAAACTTATCAGCTTCAAAGTTTTCTTGTTGGAATACGAAAAAAAAAAAGTTAGTTGCACTAGCCTAGTATCTCGACTGTGATAGGTCATTAAAAATTGAAGTAGCATAGATAACTCAATCCCACACGTAAATCCGTACCAAGGACAGATGTAAGAGAGATTACACTCTTCGAAATTCTAAAACTTACTCGGGATAAAAATTACATTCATTGTATAGTCCTTGTAAGGCGGGAGCAAGGTAGCTCAGTGATAGAGCGTTCATTTCTGATGCGACAGGTAACTGATTCGATTCCAACCATGAGGTTGCCATAATATCCACAACTTGGGATTCTCCCTTTCCTCCTACATTATCATTTTACTATTTATTTTACAATCAATCACTTTTATTAATAACAATCCGACAAGTTGATTTTAGCAATCGATTCAGCTTCTCAAGACATTATACCATCACCATACGCAACACTTTACCAAAACTGAAAGCGGTTGGGAAAAAATGAAATGAAATTTTGAGTTTTACGCCCCACGGTTATGCCGATTAAGCTAAAGGAGGCCTTGATGATGAGAAATGAGTGAAATGGTGGAATGAAAAGTGGGAGGAAACGGGAGAGCTCCGAGGAAACCCACGCACACGGTGTGTGTCCACCATAAAGTTCACTTGGCCCGAGCTGGGATCGAACCAGGGACCCCAAGCACCAGGGTTGAACGCTCTACCACTGAGACACCGCGGCTCCTTGAAAGTGGTTGAAGTTTACTAGTACTTCCGGTTTCGATACTCGTATTTCCGTAGAGCAAAAACATTGAGGGACAACAAAAGACGGTTTTTGACACAGATTCAGTGTCCCCAAAATTAATTTTGTCTTTTTTTTTTTTTTTATCTGCTGAACACGTAAGTGGTGAAAATTTACGTTTACACGATTCTAACACTAATCGCATAATGAATGAAACGGTGATACTTAACGACAAGTAGATTTTTGACATGGATTCAATACCAAGAATAGAATTCATTTCTGATTTTACTACTTTTTATTACAACTGAAAGTGATAGGCATCAATTACTACTTCCGGTTTCAACATTAATAATGTCCATAGAGCAAAACAGTAGGCCTTACCGAGTAATAGCATTTTGATATGGATTCGGCATGGAGACCTGCACGGCCGAATTTTTCGGCCCGAGCCCGGCCTGTCCCGATAAGTTTTTTTAAAATTCTTGGCCCAAGCCCGGACCGGGCCCGAAAAATTTTAAAAGTCTTATTTTGTAACATTTTTCACGGGCACACTTCTTCAACGTTTGCCTTTATTCTAATTATCGTTTAATGAAAGTCAATAATTCTTAAAGAATTGTAATTAATCGGCCCCAGCCCGGCCCAATCTGAAGAGAAATCAGTGTCGGCCCGCCCAAAGCCCGCCTCAAAGAAATAACAGAGTCGGCCCGCCCAAGCCCGGCCCGTGCAGGTCTCTAATTCAGCGTCCGAGGAACAGGTTCTATCTTTAATATTTTTAATCTATGGTAACCAGTAGTTATAGATGAAGGACTTCAACTTTGAGCATTGGATTCGCATAGTTTGAAAGTCCATCGTGGTTTCACAGTGTCAAATGGAACTTATTTGCTAGTTTAAAGTTACAGAATAACTATAGGGGGTATAAGTCTACGGAAGCACTCATCCGGATTTTTTCTTTCTTTCTTTTTCTTTTTTTTTTTGTTTTGTTTTTGTTTTTTGTTGTTGGAAAGGATCCATGCTTTGTGAGGAGAGGACCAATACTATAAGGCACTAGGCACTCATCCGGATTTTTTCTTTCTTTTCTTTTTTCTTTTTTTCTTTTTTGTTGTTGGAAAAGATCCATGCTTTGTGAGGAGAGGACCAATACTATAAGGCACTACAACTATATAGTACTTAGGTATTAAACAGTTATTATTCTGCACCCGAAAAGGCGATAAGTAATTGTAAAATTCTTCCATCTATATTTTCAGAAAAAAAATATATAGATTGTTTTTTATAAGAGAAAGAATTGCAATGAATTTTTTGAGTTCTACGTCCCACGGTTATGCCGGTTAGGCTAAAGGAGACGGTGATGATGAGTGAAATGGTGGAATGGAGAAAGTGGGAAGAAACTGGAGAACCCGGAGGAAACCCACGCACACGGTGTTTGTCCACCACAAGGTTCACTTTGGCGCGGGCTGGGATCGAACCCGGGACCCCATGCACCAGAAATGAACGCTCTACCACTGAGCCATCGCGGCCCCCTTACAAGAGAAAAAGTACAGATGAAGTGTAAGGTCAAGTTTTCATGCTACATCAATCACTTCTCTGTTAAACAAGTTATTGTGAAAGTGTACAAAATTTTTTGTTGAATACCATTTTTGGGGGGGTCCGTACCCAGTGGACTCCCCGTAGGTATTGTCTGTTCACTCTAGGATGGAAGATTGTTTACAAACAACAATTGTAGTGCGAGCGTCAAAACCTTGCTTCTCACCCCTACATGGTTAATTCATGGTTGCCAGGCAGATGAATCTCCGAACCGAATGTACCTACTTCTGCACAGTCATGGACCAAGTGCTATTACTACATAAATTGCTGCTTTTGAGTTGACTGAGATATTAACGTTATGAAAAATTGAGTTAGTTGTTATGTAATACAATCTTACATATAATGCACACTCAATTTTGTACAAGTGTTCTTGTTCGAAAGTGTGCGAAAACCTTGTACGCCTGGCAATATTGGAAGATGGCAGTTTGTGTTGTAAACAATAAACAGAGGTAGCGAAGACCGTTAGGTTCGCTGGACAGCGTTGTTTTCATGATAAGGCGACAGAAACATATTGTACTGATTGTAAACAAGGGCTGGGAATTTCGATGCGAGTATAGGTGGAAATATTCTCCCCACATATTGCCTGTTGTTGAAAGTTTGCAATGTTGCAAACTGCTAAGTGTAGAATTTCATACTAATTGAACGAGCTTTGAGAAGGATTAGTATGATGCAATAATTATAAATACTAACAACCATAGACTTAAAGTATTAGGAAATAAACCATGCTGCTGTAAGAAGAATATAATACACATTGAATTAAGTGTTCAAAGTACAATATAAAGCGAATTTTAACATTTAAACATTTTAAAGTGGTACACATTTGTCCTGTTTGGGTGCCCTTACCAGACACTGTGCAACACGAAAAAAGGCATTAAAATAGGTATATCGAGCGTGGGCATGAACGCGGCTCTGGCCGGTATTCCTTATTAAGGTTTTCCTCAGTCCCACGAGGTGAATGACTAGATAGTAGCTTCTGTAAGGCAGGGGCGGATCCAGGACGGACTTCTTGAGGGCGGTGGGTTTTAATACTGCTACTTAGAGCTATTTTTAAGAGCTCCAAACTCTGAGATTGGGTTTTATTTCAATATATAAAATGAGAAAGGTTCCTTTCCTGGGGGCAATCGCCATGATCGCCCCCTGGATCCGCCACTGCTGCAAGGCCAGAATTGGCCCAAACACCGAGGCCCCAGAATTGGCGGAAAATATATTCCTTCAGAATAGTATGTTGTCAACACTTCCACAAATATTATGGTGGTGGGTTCCGACATCCCTTTTTCGTTTATGTGTGTTTAAATTCATTATGAAGTAAATGTAGAAGTGTTTCTTTCATTCTCTTTCTTTCTTTCTTCTCATCTTTCTCATCCTTGCTCTCCTTTCCCCACCTTCTTAAAATATGAATACTATCCTCCTGTAATATTGTTTCTCTCCACGGCCCAACCGGTTTAAAGAGACCAACCTGATATAGTTAACTATTAGCAGAAGTGTACCAATAAATTCACATTAGAGACAGCGCCGTAACTTATATTTTTTTTCTGGGGGGGCAAGCATTAATATGTGTATTTGGGCCTCCTAGAAAAAGTTGTCATTCTCATTCTCTTTCTAACTTTTTCTTACTGTTTATGCCCCCCGGAGCCTGTCGGCCCTCCCTCACGGCAAAGTCTGCGGGGCCGTTACTTACGCCCTTGGGCCCATTCCATACATGACAAATTAATTAAGGGGACAACATTGACAAATCTCAAAGCCATACGAATAAATGTTATTTCTAGGGCCCCTAATAATAGACGTTTCTTACTGAAGTGGGCACAAGGCTCACTTTTGTTTTATTTACCTTTTGTGCGCTGCTTTATGTAATGTAGTGAAACTGTTTAATGCTTCATTTATAATTTCATGTTCGTATTGTATATGGATTAAGAAAATTTCGTCTCCAAATGGGCCCCTTCGAACGGCGGGGAACCTCCCTGGGGGGAAGATGCCCCTCCCCTGTCCCACACAAGTTACGGTCCTGGTTAGAGAAGAAGTAAACTCTTTCGAAATTTACGCAACTTGCAAATACCAAACCCTACTAGTGCTAAAATTGATGAGTTAGTTCCACTGTTACAACTGCTATAAGGGGAAAGTAGGGGAAGGACTGCTAAGATTCGCTGGCCAGGTTTTGTGTCAAAACACAGCGCCAAGCTACAGTGAACGGACAATACGCCCCTAGTCTACAGTATTATTGACATTATTGTAGGTACTATAAAGATACACATGACAAGACTCTACAGTATTATGGGTTTTTAATGAAAATTACTATCCCCAAGGTGAAACATATACGGAACGATACATCCAATTGACCTGAACAAACTAGTTTTGGTGAACGTAAATTTTCAGGTGTAGAAAATAATGTCCGAGAAAGAAAAGAAGAAATAATATTTTAGTAAACCTAAAAATTGACGGTGTACGATAGCCACGCCATCTTTTAATATGAATCTGAAACTAGTCATGCTTTTTTATTGTCAGATTATAGCATGGAGTCAGTGCACAACTAGGTTAATGAGGTATTACCTCTAAAGTATGATTAACTAATTTTGACCTTCATTTCTGTATACTATTGTTCAACAGATAAGACATATATTAAACAATAGATCACAGAGGCGGATGTAGAAAGTAAAAACTGGGGGGAGAGGCAGCCAGAACCCAGAATGATAGACACATCATGAGTTTACTATAAATTTTAAAAAAATATAAAAATAATAGCTTAAATTACTTTTATCACTCAAAAAACTGGGGGCTAGGGGCCCTACGCCTCGGGTTTGATCCACCATTGCATCAGATTGCACTAAGAAAAATCCATTATCCGTAAAGCGGTATATTGTACAAATATACAGAATCCTTATGTTTACTACGAAAATCTGTACGGAACATACGTTATCCATATGCTACATACTTTTTCCGCTTAGATGTTATATCATTGCCGTTGCAGGACATATGGCAACTAACAGTCTTCCGTTTATTACATACGCCAGCTATATGTTACATACGTCCATCTGTATGTGAGATTCTGACCGTCTATATATATATACACACACACACAATTGTTTCGTTCGTACGGAAAGTATGTTTATTCGGAACACTTATACGGAAAGTACGTACAAAATATACTTTTTGTTATAACTTTGCTCTACGTTAAGTCCAAAAACTACAGGATTTACACGTTTATCGTACGACACACGTTTTTTTTCTTAGTATGAAGAAAATGAGTGAATTCTCATGTGCAGTTTCTGAGAAAACAATAATCTGTTAAGCAGAATATTATATCTTCCCCTAAGAATGATACAGATAATCGCAACAGTGACAAACACACTTGATATGCATGTAACAATGATGTATATATACTACTACAAGTATGTTGTTAAAATTTATACACGAGCAGTCCCGGGTTCGATTCCAGGTGGAAAAAGCTAGAAAGCCTTTTCAAGCTTGCCATCCTGAGTGAGGTTTTCATTCTTATCAGGCAAAATGCCGGGTTGGTGCCTAACATATAGGTCCCAGGCCGCTTCCTTCCTTCCCGAATCCTTTCTTCCTTCCCTTTCCTGAGAAAGTATGATCTCCAAGGGACGTCATCCATAATACAAAGCCGTAATAGTAGGACGTAAAACTAAAAAAAAATCGACTGCTTATGTTTATGAACTTAATTTAAAGAAACAACTGAAATTTCAGAGAAACTGAAGCTGTTCCTTTGTCTACTTATATGAAGATTTTTACAAAAAAAAAAAAAAAAAAAGTGTGTGGTCACATGTTTTTAAAATGAAAAATGAAATGAAATCTCTGAGTTTTACGTCCCACGATTATGCCCTTTTAGGCTAAGGGAGATGAATAATCACTGCGAATTTAAAATACCGCTAATTTTACAGTAATTATGATATATCTTCAAATAGATATAAAAATAATCGAAAAGTGGATCAAGACCTTTCTAGACGATGTTATTTTGCATGAAGTACCGTTATCATAAGTCACCTAGTAGCTTTTCGTTTGCTGTTATTTAGAAACGCGAAAATAAATGCCAATTTTTCTAAATGGCTGGAAATCGAAAGCAGATAAATGAGTCGTCATAACGGTATCTCACGCAAAATAATACTGTCTAGGGAGGTCTTGTTCCACTTTTCGATTATCTTTTATCTATTTGAAGATATTACATAATTACTGTAAAATTAGCGGTATTTTAATTTCGCAGTGATGAGGCCTCTTAAGACAAGTGAATGGTGATGGAACTTTTGGTGGAATGATAATGTGGGAGTACTCCAAGAAAACCCACGGGACGACGTTCTCCACCACAAACTTACTTGGACGGGGATCGAAGTAGGGATCTCACACACCAAAGGTAAGCACTCTATCACTAAGCCATCACATGATTCAGAATAGACTGTATATTAAATATCATAATGGGGAAAAGTGATATTTCAGCTTGAAATGCAGGAATTCGAAGATAATTTATGAAAGAATAATAGGTATAGATGACAGAAATCTCGTAAACGAGCGTAAACTATGCCTTCTATCTCGGTTATATGTATCATGAATTTCTACGTAATTTACAACTCCATCGTTGTTATATGGATAGCGTACATGTCTTCGGTGCAGAAGACCAGGGCTCGATTCCCGGCGGCAGATCATATGATTTGGATTCCACGTTAAGCTATAGGTTCACATCTAATACAGACTCGCTGTTGAAAGGGTCACTCATCTCAAATGCAACCAAGCAATCTATAAATGTAATCAAGAAAGTTCTTTCGCTTTTTCACAGAACATTCGAACATCGATATGTCACCTAAGACGTACCTGGAAGATCAAAAATAATCCCCATCGACGACCTTCTGCCAACGTTCTGGAAGACCATGGATACCCTCGCGGTAAAACGGTGGTTCCGTGAAGCGAAGAAGGTATCGAGTGCATTTTGCACCACTACTATGGATTTGAACTGGCGTCCTCTAAGGTGATTGTCTAAGGAATGGAAGAGGTAACAATCGGACGGTGCAATGTTCGGGGAGCATGACGGATGCAATAGTGTTTCCCATCCAAATTGTAGAATGATGTGTGCGTCATTCTACCAACGTGGGGCTTAGCGTTGTCCTGTAACAGGAGGGCGACTTTGTTATTCAGAAGTGCTGGCTCCAAAGTTTTGAGATTTTCTTGAACACGGCTCAACTTCTCACAATACACAGTTGCATTGATGCTCTGACCAGTTGATAGCAGTTCCCGATGCACGATGTCGCAAGTAGTCCACCAAACACGCAGGGGGACCTTCTTCTGGTACAGTACTGGTTTCGGCTGTTTTGGAACCGGTTTACGGGATGCTAACCAATAATGACTGTGCCGTGGAGCTTTGTACAGGTTCCACTTCTCATCACATGTCAACATTCTGTTCAGAAATGGCTTCTTCTTCAGACGAGACAAAAAAGAACACACGTCTCTGCTCGCGTTGCCTTCTAGTTCAGGAACTTTAGTCAAAAAATGGACGTTTCTTCGGAAAAATTAGAAGCCAAGGTTTTTCTTCACAAAAACGTTCATTAGCTCATTCTAAATGACATATCAAAAGTCCCCGACTTTCTGCTGTACGCTTCCCCTTTTTTCGGGGGGTGGAAGTGGGGGAGGAAAACGCAATTTAAAATACTATCAAATTCAGCTTCTTCGCATGTTAACCTAAATATTTCGAATAAAAAACAAACTTTACCGGGAACGCGTAGCACATTTGCTCCTAAATGTTACACAGGAAGTCCCAAAGAATATCGGGTCGGGTTTCGGAAATATGACGTCATCAAAATGGAAGACACCAGAATTTGTAGTGTTTTGTGGGAATGGTTATTACTTCCCGCAGAATAGTGATAAAACCGTCGTTTTTGTTTCAGATTGAAGATAATTAATTACCAAATGTACGGAATGAAACGTGCTGTCTTCATTGTTAATTTCTTTCGAGATACAATAACAAAAAAAGAAAAAAACTAGTTTTTGAGTTGAGTTGATTTTTAGTTTAGCGTCCCTTTCAGCAGCGAGGCTATATGAGACGTGGACCTACTGATTAACGTGGAATCCGAACCACATGAGCTCCCGCCGGAATCGAACCCGGGTCTCCCACGCCAAAGACTAGTTTTTGAGTACCTGGTTTTAAGTGTAAATGCAAATAACTCAGTAATCATAAAATATTTCAAAATATATCTTCAAATAAAGGTTGTAGAACATTATAAAGCCTTTCCAACGGTACATGTACCTGCATTTTTTTATAACTAAAACCAACTATGGTGTTAATCCTCAAAGAGTTTATTAGGGCAGAGAGGATGGGTGACTGGAAGGCATATTTTGTAATGCCCCATCAACTTACTTGATGGCATTACAAATATAAAATTTCTTTGTGTTATTAATGTCTAAATAGTTATTTATTTGTTATTACATTATTATAATTTATTTAATCTCATTCGTAATTATTAAATGTATCATTCAGTTTAGTGGCAAATAAATACTTAAAATTCTGCGCCTGAAAAACTAACGTTGCATGAAGAAGAAGAACAAATTTGATTGTGAAAAGAAAAAAGTTTTGCTAATAAAACTAAGTGTGATTCAAAGTTATAATTTGGTTGAAGATCAATTGATGTTGAAAATAATGTGGTACTGAATAGTTTATTTCGTCCTCTAGAACCAAATTCGATACAACCTGCCGCGTGACATCTAAACTTAAGCAAATTCAATATGATTGAATTAATTTTTAAAAAAAAAATATACATGAAAATATGTTCCCGAGCATTGTTTGCTTCCTACATGCCTAAGCTGTTTGTTCGTATCTGTTTTTGCACTTTCATGGTTCTGCACTTACTTTTAAGAGCTAATTATTTTAACCATAAGCAAGACGGGGATACTCAGGGTAATACCATAATATAAACAATCACCTGATTCGAGTGACAAAATATTAATTTGTAAAAGAAGATAATTATTACATTTACGACATTGTAATAGTCAATTAATTTATGATAAATAAAAGTATATAATTGTGAAATGAATAATGTTGAATGCTACGTACGATATGGATAATGAATGATTAATTAATTAATGTTAATGTTTACAATTTGGTCACTACGAATCCTGGTGTGTGTTCTGACTGATTGACTGAATCTTGCTCCTGAGTTTCTATAGTTGCTATTGCATGTAATTACCCTGTCAATGTTTTGTGATTTTGTTTTGCATGTCCTGTAGCCTATGTTACGTTGTGCTTATGACTGTAGAACCTGATTATTACTTACCTTGTTTATAGTGAGTGCATGGATTTAACTATTAAACTATATATAAACAGCTTATACTAAATTTAGGCTGCCTATTGATAACAATTCAATAAACTCAGATTGAATAAAGGCAATTCATATGGGATATTTGGTGTAATTTGTTTTAGAAATGATAATGATATTATCTTGTTGGAAATCTTCATTACTTCTCCGAATATTGATCAAAGCTTAATCTGATAGTTAACTTCCAAGGAGGGGTCCTGTCGTTCTGACACGAGTCCTGTGATCTTCCGGCTGGGCCAATGAATTCATTAATTCGTTTACAACTAGAACACCAACGCTGTACTATCGTCACGATTCATCTTGGGCAAGTACAGTGTGTTCACAAATCTACATAACATTACCCTTAAAGAAATGGTGAAGTGGGGAGTGTTACAATTGGCGACCCATCATCCTGGATGAAGAACTGTATGTCAGTTCGACGAGGAACTGTTTTTGGAGGTTTAAAGTACTAATAGAAGAGAAGTAACGACACGCGGTACGGTACGTTTATCGAAGGTTCGAAGGGGCGAAAACTGAAAAAATTGAAATGAAAGAAAAACAAAATAAAAGTACAAACATTAACCATGAAGTGAAAGACAGCAATAGATATGGTTGTTGTAGTGAGTATATGATGTCATTGGAGAAATCTAGAAAGATAGTGGGCTCCATTGTATGTTATAATTGTAAGTTATTATACCATTGGAAGTGTGTTAATATCGATATGTATGATATTTTAAGTATGTCAACTACTGCTTGGTGTTGTGTATATTGCTCTAGAAAACAAAATGGTAAAGGACTAAATGAATTAAGTTATAATGATGAAGTGCAAAAGAACGTAAAACAAAATGACGAAGAGTACAATGACGAAAGAGAATCTAAAGATAATAAAAAAGATACTGTAGAAGAAAAAATTGACAGAATACTGAGAGAACTTCGTCAAATACGGCATGACGTACAAAGTTCCACACAGGAAAGAGAAAAATGTACAGACGAAATTAAAAAAGAGACTCAAGAGTTCAACAAAGGAATGAAAGAAGAGTTTCAGAAGCTGGTTAAGGTTACAGAGGAAGAGTTAAATGATAATAAGTCTGACACTGGGAAAGGTGAGAAAGACGAAATTGACAGAACTGATGAAGAAGCACAGCAAATCCAACTGTTAGTAAATGAGCATCAGTTAGGAAAGGTCAAGACACCGAATATAGATAAAGAACACCAGCATAAACAAAGTAAATTTCTTGCGGAAGAAAGTGAAGATAAACCAACATTTGAAATAGATGTGATCCCGAAAGTAACATCCTTTGGAAATTGTGAAACCAGGGGTGGAAAAGCGAACCAAACTGTCGATCAAATAGATGCAAATCTAGATTTAAGAATGAGGGAAACGGAGAAAGATATGATCTTGTGCACGACCCGAACACAGAAGAGTCAGGGAGTTATTGAAGAAATTCATAAGCAAACCGACGATCATATAGAAAAATCTTTCAGAAAACCCACACAAGATGAAGTAGAATTTGAAAAAAAAGTTGACAGTAAATCAAAACAAGACACTGATGTTAAAGTAGAGAATTGTGACACAAAAACGGATTTTGACGAAGACATCTTCACAAAGAAAGAGGTTGACACTCGAAAGGAAATAGAAACAAATGAAGTAAAACAATGCAAGTCGAAGGAAACAGATTTTGACAAAAGGAATATGAAGAAGAGAATAATGAAACGGAAAACAAGAAAGAAACTAAATGAAAGCAAAGACAGAAAATTTTTGCATAGAACAAGAAAGAAATCCATAGCACACAAGAGAAGGAAATATGTAAAGAAAAGGAAGAAATTAAGAGAAGACAGAAGACAAGGGTACTTTAGAAAGAAAAAGAAGAAAATATCAAAGTGTGAGATTTATGAAAAAGTGAAAGTTTGTCCGTTATACGTAGATAAACAACTACATGATCATCTAATGCCTCTATCTCGACGAGAAGAAATTGGGAAAATAGCAAATGTAATTACAGCGAATGATTGCTTGAATTATATTTACAGTAATAATAAGTATCTGTTGTGGAAAAGAAGGAAAAAGAAATACAATGTAGAACTGCCCAATGGAATATATCTGACCGGGATAAGACAATCGACAACTAAAATGAGACGACTCTATCAATACTTGAAAGAAGTAACGAAGAAAGCTAAGGTGGAAAAGAAAGATGTGAAACACCAAGAAAGGAAGACAGTTCAATATCAAACCTACGGCAAAAAGAAGATTCAAGATCATCGTAAAATCATAAGAAGAAAAAGGCAATTGAGAAGATTGGAGACCCGAACACCAGATAACGCATGGATAAAACGAAGATGGGATTTGTTTCAGAATGGTGATTCTAAAACAAAGAAGAAAGAAAAGAAAGAAATGTTCCGTGATACAGGTTAAAAGAAAATGGGAACTTACTTGATGTTGGAATTTGATGTTTGACTTTAATTAGTGTTCTCGTTTATTTATATAGGTTATCATTGGAGTTTATATAGGTTATCATTGAAACTTCGTTGCAGCTGCAACAAATCTATTTGTTGGTGCCATAACAATCACATTCTTTAATTGTTCATTATTTTTTATGGTACTGCAATTGAAATATAACATGTTTAAGCTATTCGGGAAATAATTATGGAAATTAAATAAAGTGGATTTGGACCCTATATAGTTATCGAAATATATAGAAATTAAGTTGTAAACAGATGTGATTTGAATTTAAAATTTTATCCTCTGATAAAATTTTTCGCCACCACCGGCAAATTGTAATGCCCCATCAACTTACTTGATGGCATTACAAATATAAAATTTCTTTGTGTTATTAATGTCTAAATAGTTATTTATTTGTTATTACATTATTATAATTTATTTAATCTCATTCGTAATTATTAAATGTATCATTCAGTTTAGTGGCAAATAAATACTTAAAATTCTGCGCCTGAAAAACTAACGTTGCATGAAGAAGAAGAACAAATTTGATTGTGAAAAGAAAAAAGTTTTGCTAATAAAACTAAGTGTGATTCAAAGTTATAATTTGGTTGAAGATCAATTGATGTTGAAAATAATGTGGTACTGAATAGTTTATTTCGTCCTCTAGAACCAAATTCGATACAACCTGCCGCGTGACATCTAAACTTAAGCAAATTCAATATGATTGAATTAATTTTTTAAAAAAAAATATACATGAAAATATGTTCCCGAGCATTGTTTGCTTCCTACATGCCTAAGCTGTTTGTTCGTATCTGTTTTTGCACTTTCATGGTTCTGCACTTACTTTTAAGAGCTAATTATTTTAACCATAAGCAAGACGGGGATACTCAGGGTAATACCATAATATAAACAATCACCTGATTCGAGTGACAAAATATTAATTTGTAAAAGAAGATAATTATTACATTTACGACATTGTAATAGTCAATTAATTTATGATAAATAAAAGTATATAATTGTGAAATGAATAATGTTGAATGCTACGTACGATATGGATAATGAATGATTAATTAATTAATGTTAATGTTTACAATTTGGTCACTACGAATCCTGGTGTGTGTTCTGACTGATTGACTGAATCTTGCTCCTGAGTTTCTATAGTTGCTATTGCATGTAATTACCCTGTCAATGTTTTGTGATTTTGTTTTGCATGTCCTGTAGCCTATGTTACGTTGTGCTTATGACTGTAGAACCTGATTATTACTTACCTTGTTTATAGTGAGTGCATGGATTTAACTATTAAACTATATATAAACAGCTTATACTAAATTTAGGCTGCCTATTGATAACAATTCAATAAACTCAGATTGAATAAAGGCAATTCATATGGGATATTTGGTGTAATTTGTTTTAGAAATGATAATGATATTATCTTGTTGGAAATCTTCATTACTTCTCCGAATATTGATCAAAGCTTAATCTGATAGTTAACTTCCAAGGAGGGGTCCTGTCGTTCTGACACGAGTCCTGTGATCTTCCGGCTGGGCCAATGAATTCATTAATTCGTTTACAACTAGAACACCAACGCTGTACTATCGTCACGATTCATCTTGGGCAAGTACAGTGTGTTCACAAATCTACATAACATTACCCTTAAAGAAATGGTGAAGTGGGGAGTGTTACAATTTGTCTGCAGTGAAGAGGATGATTTCGTATTTCCACGCCGCTAAAAGTGCCAACTTGTTTGTACAAGACATGGTAAAGTTGGAGAACATAATGGATGGAAACATCTATAGAAAATTTAGTGCAGACTTTTTCACTGTTAAGCGATCAGAATTTTTTTTTTTTTTTTTAGTGGAACTCCAACAGATATGGTAATAGAACAGTCACTCATGAAGTCTTCAAAGATACGAGGAGGCTTTGTGCATGGAAGAAGTACAAAATAGAATGTTTTAACTAAGTTTGTTTTTGGTTTGTTAAGTGCGAGCAACATTTCTGAAGGACTAGAAAACTTTTGTGGGATTTAGTTTGCAAGTGAAGAACAGAATGTAGATGCAAGAGAATCCCGAATCAAACGGGACCAAGAAGATGTTAGGAAAGAATCAGAGTGGTTCAGTGCCCACAACCCTTTCCCAAATGTACAGGTGATCATGTCTATAGGAACAGGGGTTACAGGTAATGTGGAGAAGATAAACTGCTACGATGTACTGAACATTGGAGCAACCATGATAGAAAGGAAAGTTGGTGACAATTTTCATGACATAAAATATTCTCGTACTGATAGAGTTATTTCTCTTCAAACAGTGAACAGTCACCTTACGGTACATGATGTTACTGTGCCTGTCGATCTACTGCTGTTGTTTCAACGATTCAGCGTAATCAAAAGATCAGATGATGACCTTCGAGCATGTTTAAATTTCGAACTGGCTCTTTACCCAATGGCTCTTTTTGATGCAACTGGAATAAGAAAAACGAAGAAATCATCCTTATTCAACATCTTCAACCCGACCAATATTCATCCTGATCTCGGAAACGCAAATTACGTCGTTGATGGAGGGTTCCTTCATCGAGTGCTGTTGCGTCAAAACGATTTTTTCATGGATATTTGTGATAAATATGTGGCATATGTGGAAAAACACTTCGGTCAAAGACTGTCATCGTATTTGATGGATATGGTAATCCTCAGAGAAATGTAAAAGGCATGGAACATCTTCGACGGTGCTCGAAAGAAGCATCAACAACAATTATATTTGATGGAAACATGGTTGCGACTACGAGCCAAGAAAACCTTCTCGCCAATGCAAACAACAAAAGTAGGTTGATTGGTTTGCTCACTGATAAATTCAAGGCTGCCAATATTGATGTCAAACAAGCAGAGAATGATGCTGATGTCCTCATTGTAGAAACCGCACTCACGATATCAAAAATTAATTCTAATTCTACAGTTAATGTTGGTAAGGATATTGATTTGTTAGTAATCTTGACAGCTCGAACTCCGCCGAATTTAGAAATTTTTTCTTGAAGCCAGGAAAAGGAAAGACAGAGAAGAAGATGTACCCATCAAGCAGTTTAGAAGGTGTATGCAAAAGTCACATTTTATTTCTACATGCTTTTTCAGGCTGTGATGGAACATCTGCCATTTTTCAGAAGGGGAAATCAGCTTGTTTGAAATTATTACAAAAACGTCAAGATTTAAAACATGTCGTAGAAATTTTTAATCGAAGTAATGTTTCCCATACAGAAATAACTGAAAATGGCATACAGTTTTTTTTGGGGGGGAGGGTATACGGTGTATCTGCAAATGACATTTTACTAAATGATTGCCGTTATCATTATTTCACCAAATCAGTGAAGAGAAGTAAGTCTGTCGATTTAAAAGCCCTACCACCGACTTCAGCTGCAGCACAACAACATTTGTTTCGAGTTTATTACCACGTACAAACATGTCTCGGAAACCAACTAAATCCTGAGGAGTGGGGTTGGGTTATGAAAGACATTTGTTAGTACCAATTCGATCAACGCAGCCAACTGCTCCACCGTCCCTTTTAAAAGTGATTTTCTGTTTATGTTTTAAAGGATGCGGCAATGTGTGTGGATGTCGAAAGCTGGGTCTCTTCTGCTCTGTTGCTTGTGCAAATTGTCACGGACAATCCTGTTTGAATGTCACTGCAACGGAAGGATTCTCTGAATGTGAAATATTCATGAACGCCGAAGAAATAGAGGTAACAAACCAGGTCGACCTGCTATAATTACAATTATTATTTATCAATCAGCAAAAGAACTCAATAAGTAAACAATTTCAGGTAAGTTGAATAGTTTACATTTCTTATTCATTATTACTCTGAATATTACATTTTTCATTCTACAACGATAAGAATCTATCGCCCAACGTTGTAAATCCTCATTTTTGTATCTGTGTCTGGGATATTGAATCTTATATCCATTTTTTTCAAAATTAAAAAAAAGTAGGCTTTTATTGTCTTTACAAGAGTCGGTCTATTAAATAAAACAACATACCTTCCTTACATTTCAAAATACAAAAAATGCAGGTACAGTTACCGTTGGAAAGGCTTTATAATGCTCTACAATAATTGTTTGAAGATATATTTTGAAATATTTTATGATTACAGAGTTATTTGCATTTATACTTAAAACCAGGTACTCAAAAACTAGATTTTTTTTTGTTATTGTACCTCGAAAAAAATTAACGATACAGACAGCACGTTTCATTCCGTACATTTGGTAATTAATTATCTTCAATCTGAAACAAAAACGACGGTTTTACCACTATTCTGCGGAAAGTTATAATTATTCCCACAAAATACTACAAATTCTGGTGTCGGCCATTTTGATGACGTCATATTTCCGAAACCCGACCCGATTCTTTGGGACTTCTTGTGAAACATTTACGAGCGAATGTGCTACGCGTTTCCGGTAAATTTTGTTTTTTATTCGGAATATTTAGGTTAACATGCAAATAAGCTGAATTTGATAGTATTTTAAATTGCGTTTTCCTCCCCCACTTCCACCCCCCGAAAAAAGGGGAAGCGTACAACAGAAAGTCGGGGACTTTTGATGTGTCATTTAGAATGAGCTAATGAACGTTTTTGTGAAGAAAAACCTTGGCTTCTAATTTTTCCGAAGAAAAATGCTAAAATTCCTGGACTATTCTGGCTCGGAGTCAAATCATGTGGAACCCATCTACCCAACTTATAGTGCTTTCCAAGTTGATGGAGATGCTGCCGAGTGGTTTCTCCACTCACACTGAATTGTAATCCCAGTTCCTCACGTGTCTGGCCACTCTTCGCCTCAATTGTTGCCTGAAGATCTTCATTTTGGATATGTGTTGGTAGTCCGGGACATGTTGAGTCTTCGAGTGTTTCGTCACCGTTCTAAAACTTGTTAAACTACCACTGCATTGTCCGCGTAGTCACGATACCCTCACCAAAGGCCTGGCGTATCTTCCGCCCCGTTGCAGCGGCGTTTGACCCGAGTTTGAACTCGTACAGCATATTCTTTCTTACAATGCTCTGTGGAGGTCCCATATTCACTCTATCCTTACGAAAGTTCACAATGTAACTGAACTACCACAACCAGGTAGTATGTTGGATATACCCATAACAACAACTGACCTTCGCCTTATCTCCATTCGCACCTAACTCACGGTGTGAGGGCCAATGGAACACAGACCTCTACAAAAAGCGGCGAAACTCTCTTGGTTATCTTTATACATAGTAGTCCCAAGAACTACATATATGATAAACGTTAGAAAACATCTTGGCAAAGTTAAAATTATAAGATTGGTTTAATGTTGTCACGAACACTTCATATTTCTAATTCCTTATAATGTTCAAACCAGAAAAGTCCACATGAAAAGGAAAATTTATCTAGAAACTGGTTTTGAAACTGGACAACAATTCATTGTAGTGGCGGATCCAGGGGGGCAATCTCCCCCCCCCTTCCCCCAGAAGAGGAAGCTTTCTTATTTTTTATATGTAAATAAAACCCATCCTAGAGTTTGGAGCTCTTAAAAGTAGCTCTAAGTAGCAGTATTACAACCCACCTCTTCCCTAGAAGTATGTCCTGGATCCACCCCTGATTCATTATGATAACAAAGTCCTGAATCTTGAAAAAGTCCTGAATGTAGACAATACTTCCTTGAAATGCGAATGCGAATGTACTACCATGAGCAAAATAAATGACGCGTCTCTTTATTTTGAAGTTTTTTGAAAATATCTCCGTTTTCTTTATATGTTCGAAATCTCGGAAGGTTTCCCCAGCAGGACAGGTTAATAACAAACCCGTTTTTAATATTTGTGTTAGATATTAGCTTAAAATAAAGAAATTAGAAGCAAAAAAACATTAAATCGACAGAAATCTCGAGAATTACCAACTCTGCTAAAGTGGGAAATTTTCAAGAACGCGAGGGAATTCTGCAGTTCAACACGAAGCAGCGACATCTATGTCAGTGAGAGAAGCGTGGATTAGATCTACAAACGAAAATTTTAACGAAATATTTCTAGTATGTCTTATTATATGCATTATCAGCGAACTCCAAATATATGAATCTATGCTAAGTATTAACGTATAGATAGTGCAAATAGTGGAAATTACCTATGGAAAAAGACGAATTGTTAGCCCAATAGTAATGAAAAATCGTCTTTACTGTAGAACAGGTTCAGCTTACTTAAGAAATCATATAGCTCAGTTAGATAAAGCAACGAGTTTGTATACCGAAGGCAGACGGTTCGAATCCCGTGAAGGACTGTTGTCATTTTTATCACTAAGGTTATTTTATTTATTTTTTATTTGGGAAAGAATCAAATTGTAACATATGTGTAAAACTCATGACGATACAAAAAAAAAAAAAAAAAGAGAGAGAGAGAAAATATCGTCGCATTTGCATTAGTGTCTCTAATTTTTGTTTGCAAACAGATTCGTAATTATTTCCCCTGTGCTCACTGATGCATAACGAATGTTTTCCAGTAAATGTTAATTCTAATTTGGTGAATTTTATAGTTTCACAATTTCTCACTACATAGTCTTCTATCTACGTGTTTGGATATTTTGATAACAGATTTCCCTATTAAATGTTTAATTTTCTCTATAAATATTTGTCTTAAATTGAAATTGTTTTGAATTTACTACATAAGCAAAGTTGCCCGAAGGAGGAGAGCTCAAGTAATAGATATTCTACGTAAAAGCAACCTATTGTAGAATGATGATGCTTCTTACCTTCAGCACATAATCTTAACGTTAGAGAGTCAGAGAGAGAAAAATCCTGTTTTTCCTCCCCTATGACCACTCATCTTAAAGCTCTACCTATAATGATTCGTGTCACATAATTTCGGCTCTCCAAAGACATTCATATTATTATTATTATTATTATTATTATTATTATTATTATTATTATTATTATTATTATTATTATTATTATTATTATTATTATTATTATTATTATTATTATTATTCGTGAATATGCCACCATTACATAATGTTGTAACTTTAGACATCTTAGTTTATAGTGCTTTCTTTAGTAATAATTTGAGCAACCACGTCACAAAATTTAAAATGTATGAGGGGGCACGACGTTTTATTTCCCCTCCTCTCTTTTGAGCACCCTCCTACACAAGGTATATAATTTCTGAGAAGCAGGGCAGACAAAATGAATAAGAAATATATTTAGAGCATCCTTTCCTCCTTCGTGAATGTAATATCACGTAGCATTTTTTATTCTACTGAAGACGACCCTAGGCCGTTATGGTTAGGTAACAAAAGAAATACCTAATATATTTATAGCGCCCCTTAACTGTAATATTACCTCTTCTTTATTTGTTCGAGGCTTCCCTACACAACCAAGGGTGACAAAAAGAATAGGAAAAGTGTCTAAAGATTACAAAAGACTTTATAGTTTATCAGAAACAAGGCAGTATATACACAACATTGCTTTCGTTAACAAGTGTTTCACCCTTGAGTCGCTTATAAAATTAGGCAGAATAACTTTTGCCGATCATTGTTCTAGAGGGATTTGTCCAGGATGGTTTGGTGTCGAGCTAATAACGATGAATATGTTTATTTACATCACTGTTAAAGAAATAACAAACTTTCTGAAAGGAACTTACTTAGGAAACAGATCTTCCTTCTACTTAGCCAGAGCCCACTCTGAAAAATTGCAACTGGCGTTCTGAGTGAAAGTTCTATGGGACTATTAGAAAAATATATTCCCGTTTCCACGCTGATGGTAGAATTTCTTAAACCGTTATTGAAATACGTTCGAAGGGTAGGCGTAAATAGCGCCCCCGCAACAATGTGGCGTGGGGACCGCACAAGCTGCAAGGCCAAAAAGTATACAGAAAGTACGCAGGGGCGGAGCAGGCCAAATTTTCACACGGGCAAAGTGACTTTTTGGTGCCCTTCCCCTAGTAGTAGCCTATATTTTACATTTTATCATAGTGTTTTTAATAGTTTAAACCAGGAGCGTCATTTCAGATTTTGCTTTGGGTGGGGGGCAAGACCTCTTGATATAAGTAAAATTTCGCGTTTTTCACTGATTTACTACTATTCTAATGATAAAATCTATATACATCTCAAACTCAGGGGGGGAGCAAATGCCCCTCCCTGCCCTCCCTAAATGACGCCCCTGTTTTAAACCCATTTTCAAAAAGAAATCCTTACCTAGGAAAACTTCACAAAGAATATGGCCCGCTATAAACAATACCAACTCCACCCCCCCTGGTCTAGTGGCTAGCACGCCTGCCTTCTGTGGTACCGGGTCCAATTCCCGGTGGATTACTGTTGAACGATAAAAGTGGTTCGGATTCCACTATAATTAGTATCCACATCTCCCTTGCCCATTAAGGCATAACCGTGGAACGCTAAACTCAAGCAAACAAACAAACAATACTTAATTCCCGGCACTCTTTATTCTACATGCCATCTCTCAATTTTTCGATACAGCCCCCTTAGTACTATGAAACTCTCTTCTTCCATAGTGAAATGGAAAAAGATCATATAATTGCCACTACTTTACAAGAATATAAACCAAAAACTTCAGTAGAAAGCACATTATAAAATTTACTTTTTGAGGCTCGTTTTGGTGCCCCTCTTTCTCTGGCGCCCCGGGCAGTCGCCCGGCCCTTAGTCCGCCCTTGAAAGTACGGACGCATAACTAAGGACTGCGGAGGAGAGGTTAACCTTCATTTTATGCCACTGGTTTGACGTGTTTGAAATGTTCAGTAAGTGATCGGTTAGTGAAATAATTTCGACAGTTACTGATGTTTAAAGTTTAGCTAAGACAAAGCTACCTAATCAAATACATTTGATATCGGGATGTCACAATTTGATTTTTCCTCACACAAAAAAGATAAAAACAATAGTAATAAAAACCCTTACTCGTACTGGGCTCCTAACTAACTAACAACCTAATTCTTACAGACTAGTTGCTCTGACCAACTGAGTTTCGATTTCTTACGCGAAAGAAGTCTGTTATATTAAGAGGCATGCTTTTCATTATCAAAACTGTTCGAAGTAATACGAACATGGCTTAAGAACAGAGACGGAACTGAATTACCACTCGATTGACCTTGAGGGCAAATCACCAAAGCGTAGCTATAAACGTAAGTTCAGCATGCATTTCTCTGGAGTTGTGTTCAGTATTCCTATCTGCCAGTCATGCTTGTTCGTAGGAGTAATATGTTACAAACCTGACCTTTCGATACAGCACAATAGCAAAAGAATAAAAGGGAAGGAATTCTTGCCCTTGTGAACGTTGGATACCACCATGTGCAATAAAACTGTCGCGTCTCCTTGAAGTGATATTTTATCGAAAATAACTCGTTTTCCTTTATATAGACTATCCGAAGTTTTTGAGGGTTTCAAAATGAGGAAATGTTACTGACAAACAAGGACGCATTTAGGGGTGGGTCCAGGGGGTCCGGACCCCCTCTGAAACCCCAACTTTTCTGTAAATTTAGCCTAATTTTGGGGATTATCTTTTAAAATTTTATTATAATTTATCCTAATATTGAAGTCGGACCCCTCCCGAAATAAATTACTGCATACGTGTCTCTGACAATTTTCAATATATTCGTTAAATAATAAAGTAAAATAACTAAATTAGGAGCAAAAAGCTTTAATAATAATAATAATAATAATAATAATAATAATAATAATTGAAGCGAGCTTAACGAGTTTCAACCGTACGACTCAACCAACGTTTGGGTGCCTGTTCGTTCCTCTCATAAAAGACATTTGATTTTAATGAAACTAGTAAGTGCCTTCTTTTAGCTCTGCGGAGTAACTATTGCTTGGAATATGAATCTGCAAAACATAAGAGGTAAAATTAACCAAATGGTGCAAGTTTCCACTTATATATGTAAAACAATTTTGCAATATCAACTACGTGAATCTTGTCCCATAAAAAAGCCGAAACCCCTACACCGAAGAGCCCTCCGAGATTTGATCATTGTCCACACGGACTGAAATTGTCATTTGAAGCCAAGACTTTAATATGAAGCCAATAATTTCTTTAAAATAGACGGAAAATTCGGAAGTTATAAGCATTTTCATATTTTTGCCTTTTCCCATAAGGGAGCCGTAGCCCCCTATACTGAAGAGCCCCCCCCCCGGAGATTTGATCATTGTCCACTCGGACTGAATTTGTCATTTGGAACCAACACTTTAATACGAAGCAAAATATTTCTTTAAAATAGACGAAAAATTCGAAAGTTATAAACATGTTAATAATTTTGCCTTTTCTCATAAGGGGGCCGTATTAGCCTACAGTGAAGAGCCCCACGAGATTTGATCATTGACCACTTGGACTGAAATTCTCATTTGAAACCAAAACTTTAATATGAAGCCAAAAATTAAACTTTTACATCAATTTAAACTGACTGGTTTCCGGTTCCCCCCACTATTGTTTAGTTTAGTTAAGTGGTAATTTGTGACAGCTTCACATCATCAAAAGAATGTTTCACTTCCCCTCCCCTCCCCCAGGAGTTCGTGCTGGATCCACCACTGGAATCAATAGACACTCTTCCTATTCTTTTTGTGACCCTTGATTGTGTAGGGGCTCCCTCGTACAAATAAAGAAGCGGTAATATTACAATCAAGGGGCGCTATATATTAGGTATTTTTTTAGTTACCTACCCCTAACCGCAAAGGGCCATCTTTCGTAGAATAAAAAATATTACGTGATATTCCAATCATGAAAGGGGAGAGGATGCTGTAAATATATTTTTTATTCATTTTGTCTGTCCTGCTTATCAAAAATTACTTTCTGTTGGAAGGGTACTGAAATGAGAGGGGCATAATAAAAAGTCGTACCCCCTCCTACACGGTTGCTCAAATAAGTACTAAAGAAAGCATTTTAAACTAAGATATTTAAGATTTAAACTAGGAAACTAAGATATCCTTACATTATGTAAGGATGGCATATTCAGGATTATTATTATTATTATTATTATTATTATTATTATTATTATTATTATTATTATTATTATTATTATTATTATTATTATTATTATTATTTGAATGTTTTTGGAGCACCGAAATTTTGTGAGACGAACAATGATATGTAGAGGTTTAAGATGGGTGGTCATAGAGGAGGAAAAACAGGATTTTTCTCTCTCTGACTCTCTAACGTAAAGATTATGTGCTGAAGGTAAGAAGCATCATCATTCTACAATAGGTTGCTTTTACGTAGAATATCAATTACTTGAGTTCTCCTCCTTGGGTCTACTTACCTTATGTAGTAAATTCAAAACAATTTCAATTCAATACAAATACATTGTAAAACTTTTCCGTAATTAAACATCTAGGGCAGTGGTGTCCAATTATAATAAGCCTGAGGGCCATAACTGTCTTTACTAGTAAGGTGGAGGGCAGCAGCTAATAATAATAATAATAATAATAATAATAATAACAATAATAATAATAATAATAATAATAATAATAATAATAATAATAATAATAATAATAATTATTATTATTATTATTATTATTATTATTATTATTATTATTATTATTACACTACAAGAGAAAAATATAAAAAATATATTTGAAATTTAACATTCCTATTCAATGTGACTAATGAGGGTGACTAGCAGCGTTTACAAGGGCTAGGGTATCTACATCCATTCCTCTTGTAAAAGATGTAACCCGCAGATGTAAGAGAGAAGAATCTCCAAGGCAGCTTCTGGAGCGATTCTTTGCAATTTTCATGGTGGAAAATGCACTTTCGCACAGATAAGTACTACCAAACAGTGACACTATTTTCCAACACAACACACAAAAGCTAGGGAAACGTTTGTTAGAAAGTAGTCTGAAAAATCTACTCCTTTCTTTGTTCTTGTCTGAAACAATGGGTCAGACTGAAAGTCACAAAGTTCGAGCTGTAAGTTTGGAGCTTGTTCTTCGATGTTTATTGTCAATGCATTAGTAAATAATGCTATGCCGTTTTTTTAATTTGTCAAAATCTGAGAATCTCGCATTAAATCCATTCATGATACTCTCGATGTTTCTACAGAACTCAGAAAAATTAAACGCTTCCTTTTCAAAATCTAATGTCAGACGATTGCAGCTTGGAAAGTATGCTAAATTGTGTTTATCACAAGAAGTGGTGTATTTCTTGCGCGCTATGGCTTCTAGGCAAAGTTCGAGGAAGAAAGGGTCTGATTTAAAAAGCTAGATCAAATATAAATTCGTTCATTGAAGTAATCGTCCCTTTCAGCAACGGTTACATTACTGACTCCAGTGTTGTCTTGGATGCCTGCTCCTTTTTGTTGTATAGAAGCGCTAAATGGATGCCTTATTCCGAAAGGAGAGTGGAAACATTAAATGAATGAATGAATATAAATTAAAATATTATCAGTTATAACAATCGTAAATCATGAAAGCTTTGTGGGCCGCAGGAAATGGTTTGGCGGGCCGCCATTTGGACAGCCCTGATCTAGGGAAAATTAAACATTTAATAGGGACATCTGTTATCAAAATATCCAAACACGTAGATAGAAGACTATCTAGTGAGGAATATTGTGAAACTTTATAAAATTCTCCAAATTAGAATTAACAGTTACTGGAAAACATTCGTTATGCATCAGTGAGCACAGGGGAAATAATTACGAATCTGTTTGCAAACAAAAATTAGAGACACTAATGCAAATGCGACGATATTTTCTCTCTCTCTCTCTCTCTTTTTTTTTTTTTTTTTTTTGGTATCGTCATGAGTTTTACACATATGTTACAATTTGATTCTTTCCCAAATAAAAAATAAATAAAATAACCTTAGTGATAAAAATGACAACAGTCCTTCACGGGATTCGAACCGTCTACCTTCGGTATACAAACTCGTTGCTTTATCTAACTGAGCTATTTGCTTTTTACGTGAACTGAGCCTGTTCCGGTAAAGACGATTTTTCATTACGATCGTCCTACCAATTCGTCCTTTTCCATAGATAATTTCCACTATTTGCTCTATCTTTATGTTAATACTTAGCATATATTCATATATTTGGAGTTTGCAGATAATGCATATAATAAGACATACTAGAAATATTCGTTAAAAGTTTAGTTTGTAGATTTAATCCACATTTCTCTCAATGACATAGATGTCGCTGCTTCGTGTTGAAATGCAGAATTCCCTCGTGTTCTTGAAAATTTCCCACTTTAGCAGAGTTGGTAATTCTCGAGATTTCTGTCGATTTAATGTTTTTTGCTTCTAATTTCTTTATTTTAAGCTAATATCTAACACAAATATTAAAAACGGGTTTGTTATTAACCTGTCCTGCTGGGGAAACCTTCCGAAATTTCGAACATGTAAAGAAAACGGAGATATTTTCAAAAAACTTCAAAATAAAGAGACGCGTCATATATTTTGTTCATGGTAGTACCTGCAATAAATCCTTAACGAACCTAATTAATATGATTCATATTTATAATCAAAAGCCTGCGTGGGTGTCTAGTATGCTCTGGGTTCTGACCATCCTCTATGTGAAACGTAATATTAGTTGATGGTTTGCTCAAGCTAAAAGAGAGTAATGTATATCAAGCTGATAAAGCAGGAATATAATACAATGTTAATCTCCTTTGAACTACGTCATTAATTTAGTTAAACCTAATATTGTCCTGAAAAAAAAAGTACCATCTGTGAAACCAAAGTTAATTAATATCTGTGTAACAATATATACACTTATATTTTAATTAAACTTTTAAAAATTAATGTTTATTAAATACCGAGATCTCTATATATTTGTCGAGGATAATGTTGAGTATTCTAATCAATAAAAAATTAATTATCTTTATTATGCAATCACGTTTATTAAAAGATTTGGAATCCATTCCATTGACATATTAAAAAAAAAAAACTACGATTCGTTAAATAAGGTACGTACAAAGTCACTCCTGAAATTAATTTGATTTTAATTTAGCGTCCCTTTTAGCAGCGAGACTTTGTAAGACATGAATCTACAGCTTAACTTGGAATCAGAAGCACAAAAGCTCTCTAAGAGAATCGAACATGGGATCTTCCACTCGAAAGGCTCGTACGCTAACCGCTTAGCCACAAAGGAGCTGTCTTCTAGTATCGAGGAGCATGTAAAATCTCTATTATATATCTGAGTCATACCATAAATTAGTTTAAAACGTAGGTGTACTGATTTAACGTATACTTCCTACATGATCGTGGTTTTAGAGTAAATATTTGTTACCGCAATGACAAGGCAATACCCACATAATATGAAGGATGTGAGGCAAGAACATGGTAGAGCTTCTTCGTGGCTAAGCGCTTAGCGTACGCACCTTTGGTGTGGGAGACTCGGGTTCGATTCGCGACTGGAGCTCATGTGGTTCGGATTCCACGTTAATCAATAGGTCCTGTCTCATATAGCCGCGCTGCAGAAAAGGACGTTAAACTCAAAATCAAATCAACTTAAGAACATGGTGACCCACAATTTTACTATTTTAAGAAATTACGGGTTTTTCTGCTTCACAATTTATTTTCAAAGTCGGAAAGCTAATTTTCTACATAAGCCTATACATGAAGGATTAAACGGACAAGGTTAAACGAAGCGATATGCGTTGCTGTCTATCGGGTGCTGCAAAACGCAGCAATTGCAAAATTGTGGGTTACCATGTTTTTGCCTCACACCCTTCATTTATACATATTGCGCCTTTGGTGTTAAAATCTATATGGGGTGTTCGCTGCACAAAGAATTCAAGTCCAATTTTGGTCATTTTAGACGTCTTTCATATTTTCAGTGTTCAAAAGATTCATGGCCAGACCAGGTCCATATCCACGGGGGGTCGGCCCCCTAAATTTTTCACGGTAGGCTTGCAAATGAACTATAATATGGTGATGGACTATACTATGGTTGGGTCGGACCCCCTAACTTCTAGCGCCCCCCCCCTACATTTTGGGGTTGGCTACCGGCCTGGTCCAGACATTGTAAATAACTTTCATAATGAAAACGCAGTACTTTTACTTTTTTATGTATTTAAACGAAATGTAGAAACCTCACGTTTTTTGTTCCCACAACTTTGGTAATTGGAGTTGGATTCATAGTGCTCTGTCCTCTCAGCGTCCCATATTTAAAAGGAAATGTGATTTTGCGTGTTACCTCATCAGGCAATAACTACTTAAACCAATTAGAATTATCCTTACGCTTCCCCAGGATCTTATAATAATACATTGACAATGTTCCTCACTGGAGGCGAGAAGGGAGGGGAAGGGGTGGCATGTAAAAATAATCGAAAACGATCGATATTAGTGTCCAATCCATAGATTTCAGGGTCTTTGAGATGAATAGTGACATAACCGATGCCATTTAAGTACAAATTTATCTCTCATTTGTCTGGTGATACGGAATAGGGGTTGTGACGGAGGTGACATCCAAAAACAATCGAAAACGACCTATATTAGTTTCCACGGGGTCGCTTAGATGAATAGTGGCATTCCGGATACGGTTTAAGCGTAAATCTAGCCCTCATTGCCATGTGAGTGAGAAGAGGTGAGGCGTGGTGTAGGAATGACATTATGGGTTTTTGTAATGGCACTTCCATTGAAATGCATATCATAAAGGGGCGAAGGTTTAAAATACTTCCCATAAATCTATTCTGTTTTAAACAAATAAAACACATCTATAGACTACTATTCATGTAGAGATGGCGAAAATATCTAGATTTAATCTTTTGTGGTATCACAGACTTCCTCCTTTCCATAAAAGGAGCAAGTGGCGGTGGGCAGGTTTGTGAAAGGGTTTTAGGGACGAACATCTATGACCCGTGCAAGGTCAAGTTCCTCGAAGTCTAAGAGCATTTGCACACGTCCCCGGCAATGCCGGATCCGGCACCGACAATGCCGGAACCGGAACCGGGGATGCTTTGCACACGCAGCCGGCAAAACCGGAGCCGGGCAAAGGCAATATCGGTGCCGGCGCTGCTTTGCACACACATCCCGGTAATGCCGGTGCCGAAAGGTAGTTTGAGTTTGAACGTGAAGGAGAGAACATGAGTCCAGCAATAAATAAACGATATCTCCTTGCCTTGCTATACTTACGGCGGAGAAAGAGGAAACAAAGCAGCATTAGAAAGATTTGGATCCATCCATTGTTAACAGTGCGTCATATGGAAGGTTCGTTTTATACATTATATGAAAAGCTGCGGAAATATGATTCGAAATTTTTTAATTAATTACTTTCGCATGTCTAAACAAACGTTCGATTTCTTAGTACAACGAATTAGTAATCATATTCAGCGCTGTTCAGATTTTTTTTTTTTTTTTTTTTTTGAAGTCCAAGAATCGTGTAATATTACAGACTGACATGAATAAATGGAAGGGTCGTTCAATATCTGAGAAATAGCTCAATGCAAAGAACAAGGCTAATTGTATTACGTCAATCAAGTGACGTAGGAGCATTAACGTGTAAATTCCCAAATATATTTTATTTAGTATACAAAGGTATATTGTAAATTGGTCCGTACATAAACCTAATCAAAAGCATTCGCAGGAAAACATGGCTAAATTAATAATTTTGACAAGTCACAATAGGTAGTAATCCTATACTATCCAATAGTGTCCAATACTGTCAAATTGTCAAGAATTTGTGAAAACTGGTGGCAAATTGTCCGCTTTGTCGAATTTTGGTGGCAAATTGACCGCTGGTAAATTGTCCGTACCCAGAAGAAAACATCGATGTGGCCCATTTCTATGTCTTCGATTGTACATTTTATTTTCATTTACATATAATCTACATTTTATGTATCAACTGTAAGTAAACAGAAAATGTTTGAATCACTATTGTTTTATATTATCCTATACTTGCCTGTCGCTTCTCGTTTCTTTTTGTCCATGGTGTCGAAGTCTTGTGCAAGGTTTGTATATACTTCTCTCCAGGTTTTCTGCTTTTCGATCTTGTCTTTATATGAGTCTGTAGTCTTGTCCCATAGACTCTTGTCTCATTTCCACTAATTCAATGAAATTCAAAACATCGTACTGAAACACTTTAATCATTGTCACTCGATGAACGATGAAATGAATTGTCACTGAAGCAAGACTTCATTGCACTGCAGAAAACAATCCACTAAATCAAAAATCTACTTCAAGCGGAAATAAGTAACTTATAGCTACACTCACGCAGAAAGTATGGCACTCCAGAATAGTTTCACATAAATTTTAAACGTCAGTTTAATCCACCCCCTGTCAACTTGACCTACTTCTGTCCTTGATCCCCTGCGGGCTTGAATAGTTGCATATAGATAGACGAATCGAGTACCTTCCTGGAATCGAACGGAGGAAACGGAACTAAATTATAATTTTCTTCAGCATAGGAGATTTTTTTCCAGGGGAGATTTTGTTCTAGATAGGCCTACATATGTAGTATGTCCGATATAACATTCATAGATATCGTTTTGCAATGCATCTTGCATTTTGTAAAACAAAAACATAGGCAATTTCGGCTGTAGCCTGTTGTGTTGATTAAATCAAATCATACTATTATACAAGATATTCTTCTTTATGCATTCCTTTCCCTCTTTCAACAAACACTCCCCCCTTTCCAAATTATGTACTAAAGACAATCCACACAAAATGAAAATGCTTAGGAGAAACCTAATGACTATCAATGATTGATGGAAGAATTCTTGCAAACTATTATATTTCTATATTTTCCCCTCGGGGGAGACTAAACAGAAGATCGAAAAAGCAAGGTTATCTGCTCTTTGTGTGTGTGGATGTGTGCGCACGAGATATATGGCATTCTTTTGGTTTATTTCCCTTTTTCTCACTTTTGTTGCCATAATTTTAACATCTATTTAAATTTCTCTAAATTGAAACAGGCTGCGATCAAGCTATTTACAGTAAATAATAATAATAATAATAATAATAATAATAATAATAATAATAATAATAATAATAATAATAATAATAATAATAATAATAATAGGTTCTGGAAAGGCAACATTGAGTCTGCCTATTCACTCAGTCTACAATCATTCTATGGAACAAATGCCAGACAAGACAGAGTACATGAATATTTTTATTATGATCTATAGGGTAAAACAGTATGCAACCACAAGAATGGAAATTTTCTTGTTCTGTTTGTGTTTTTTCAGTTATTTTTGTAGTTGTGTTGTAGTTTTTATTTACTTTAATTTTATTTACAACCTTTGTTATGCTTGGGATTGCCTACTTCTACGATTATGATGGATATTTATACCGTACATAATGGGTTGCATAATTAACAGGATAAACATTGGACAACTATCCCAGATTCATAATTTCTTCGCATCTCCATTTTGTTCATTTCCGCCATGTTGATTTTTTTTTTAATTATGACTTCATATATGCTCACATATTCTCTATCAAAACGAATCCAATGACCCCTTTGTTTAAATCGTTTAAGTGAGTTTCTGCTGCAGAAGATAACAAATTAATATACTCCGCGTTGCCGTAGTTGGATAATCCAAACAAGACACGAATTTCCCTTGCTGAGAATTTATGTAAATAGCAAGCCGCTATATTTGTGGTACCTCATAGCCATTTTGATTATTTCATTCTTCATTATATATTCATATGATGTGAAAAAAAAAGAAAATAACAAAAAACCTGAAGTAAACAAAAAATCCAAATACAGGAAAAGAAACAAGAATACACAACGCCTTGCCACTCACTCACTGTAGCTAGATTGAAGAAACCTATCAGCAAGCCGGCTCCGTCTTTACCGGCTGCGTATGCATCCACGCATAAGAAAACATTTCCGCCGACAAAACCGGAGCCGGAGCCGACACCGACATGTCGGCGGCTAGTCCGGCTGCACTTGCCGGAGCCGGGAGTTCCACCGGCTTTTTTGCCGGGTCGGAAAGCGTGTGCAAGCTACCATTTGATTACATTGCCGCCGATTCCATCGCCGGCATTGCCGGAACCGGATCCGGCATTGCCGGGGACGTGTGCAAACGCTGTAACTCCACACACAGCCAAGACCTATTATCTGCCTCTCTTGCAGGTAGCAAGAGTGTATTGTTATGAATAGTTCTTTCACATTTACCATACTACAAGGATCCATGTGGCAAAAAAGTAGGAATACAGTCCCGTACTGATCAGCTCACTGTATTTCACATCATTTCTTATTGTTATCCGTCAGTTTCACTATTATTTGTTCTTAAAGCCTTTTTACTTATAGCTTAAGCTCGGAAAGCCGAAGCAAATCAACACATAAGCTAAAATATTATACTTGATCAAGGCAGGGGTGTACACCTACTTTTGGGCCATCCTATACACTCACACTACTATAAGCCACATGTTTTCACTATAAACACATGTTTTTACGATTATAAACAACCAGTGGCAGACGGCAGAAGGAAACTGCCTTTTAAGAAAGAAACGAAGAGGAAGCGGAAAGCCACGAAGAAATCCAATAACCCCTCCATAGGTCCTCCCTACAAACAAACAGCTATAAAAGCGGACGGCAGGACTACAGGACTGCAGGACTACAGACTACAAGAAGTTATCAGTGCCACTCTGAGCACTCACCTACAAAACCTACTCCCAAGGCCGTAGTGGACAACGGAGATATCTTTTAATACCTCCTTCCGGGGCTGCTTTGAGCTACGGAGTATAACCTATCCCGTTTGAGGCCGCTGTGGGCAAAGACAAACATCCTTTCCACCCAAAGGCAACATCATATGCGGAAAGAGAATGTTCATAACCAACACTGAAAGTATCTTTTTAGAGTGATCAAATACTTAGAGAAAATTCCTAAAAACCATGTACAATAGTTTATATAAAACTTCTTTATAATGAAAGGGTGAAGGGTTAGTTCTTGTGTACATTGTTTTGACTCTACCTATAGAACATTGCAGTATTTATTTTAACCTACTATTTTAATCTTCCACTTTCTTTTTTGAGGTTAAAACCATTTTGTCATTTTTCCTTTTTTTCCTCCGAATCATCTTTCTTTAGATTTGGTGTTGCGTTCGTGGACACATGCCCAGTTTCCCGTTTTATAGAAATGGATCTGGTACCACTGGACGGAAATGACGCTATGTTTTCCAATTGTTCAAGTTCACCAACGCCTATGCACGAACCACCACTGCAGCAGCTCTGGGCATGGTAGATTAACTCTGGGAAATAAGAAGTGACGAACAAAAGAGTATACGTTTATCATAGTTAGATCCCAACTAAGCACACACTGCCTACGGAATCAATTTACATTAACTTGTCTTTGCAAGTACAGTTACACAATATTGTTTCTTGCGCCCACTCTATCTGAGCATTTGCCAAATGTACGTAAATAGTGGAGTCGTTCAATGAACCAGGACGGTGAATAGAAACGTGTAGGCAAAGTAACTTGGTGTGTGTGGCAGTTGATGACATTTTATGGGCGACAGAAAACAAAAGCGTTCGTGAATGAATCTGAGGCGTGTATGCATGTAGAGTAATTCAGAGGAAGTTTATCTGCCTAACCTCCTCACGATTTATGACAAAATACTAGCATCGAGAATCAATTTGAAAATCACTTACAGTGGCGTATTTAGTGGGTGGCTATCTGGCTCAAGCCCCCCCCCCGAAATAAATTTGTTATATTCTCAACTTCATTAAAATTTTTCGGCACCCAAAAGGTAAAATATAAGTACTTATTCAAGTGTTGTCCATGCCCCCCGAAACAAAATTCTAAATACACCACTGACTGTTATATACAGGTGGTAACACTAATCATATTTGTCTATTGCAACAAACAAGGTGCTTTCTAGAACAGCTTTACTTAACAACAGTACTTTTTTACGTATACAGTAAATAAATAAATAAATAAATAAATAAATAAATAAATAAATAAATAAACAATTTGTGCAAGCAGAATAAAATGTATCAGCTATTATTTGCATAAAACATCATAGTTTTCAGCGCTATGAAAATTCGCTTTTCATCGATTTTGTCGTAAACTACGCATCAGAGTTTAACACCAAGCATTTTCTTTTCTTTATCTCCGCGTGACTAATCGATCGATTTACGTATATGTTGCCCTTCAACAGTGTTACAGTTAGTCACAAATTATACAGGGTATTTCAAAATGAATATAGTTTTTTTCAAGGTTTTGTAGTATTTATTACAATTAACTTACAATTATACATAATACATTAAACGAAAGAGGAAGTCAAACAATTTTGTACGCAGGCATGCGCATTTACTGTTTCCTCTGACTGTCGTTACAAAGTGCTAGTAGCAATGATGGCAACTAGTGAGCAGAAAGGTTTTTGTGTTTTACATTTTGCAAAGACAGAATCTGTAGTCACAGTGTAACCGTCTGTGTGGAGAATTTTAAGGAGACGGCTTACAGCTACGTCGTTATCGTTTGCAGTTGCTATAAGCCTACAGACTACGGTTTACGTGTTAACTTTGCACATGAAATATTCGTGCAGGACAACGAAGACTTTCAGGATCGTGTCGTTCTCAGTGACGAATCGATATTTCACCTAAGTAGCATTGTGAACACTCATAATGTTTGCCCCTGGGGGTCAGCAAATACCAAGAGATGATACAGTTGCAAGTAGACTCCCCTAAGTTGAATATATTAGGTGCCATATCCTGGTGGAAAGTTTATGGGATTTTCTCGCCTATCAACCTGATGTGTGTCATGTAACGAATGGTGCTCACAGAGAACACTTGTAGCAAAAACTGTTTGAATTGCTCTTTCGTTTGATGTATTATTTTTTAATTGTACGTTAAACGTAATAAGTACTACAACGCTTTAAATACCCGATAATCATTTTGAAACACCCTGTTATAAGAGTTACCGTTAATTCTAGGCAATGTGTAAACAAGCATGCTGCGCACTGTCGTCACTCCAATATTAGATACATCCTAGAATATGGTGTAGTTATCATACAGCAACATTTTGTTTAGCTTCACGAGAAAAAAAATTATTTTACTCGATTTTCTCGGAAACTACGCATGACGATTTATTAACCATTTTGTTAATTCTTTTCAGTTCGATAAGAACTATCGTTTGTAAGTGTGGCTCATCTTTAAACGAAACGTTTCCCTTTAAATGATAATAATCTTACGAAGTATGTTCAGCTGAAGGGGTCCAGAAGTACGTATAATAGATTTTCTGGAGAAATGAGTTGAAATAACGGAATTGTAGTTGATTTGTGTGCCATTTAAGAATTGAATCGTAGTACATGTTGCAGAAATGAGAAATACAAAATGCTGTAAACACTATACATGTACTTTTTTTTTTAACGTTTAACCGTTCAAAGGGTTGCGCCCTTTCTTCGGTAAGAGACAGAAAAGCATAAGAGGTCAGAGGTATCATTAGAGGGTCTAGGTGCTATTTAATAATCAAATCATTTGGAACTTTATTCATATTTCATATTGCATAGGGAGGGTCATCAATTGTGTGAGGACAAGCCTCAGTTACGGTGGGTGCTGGTCCAGACTGGCTGGCTGGCTGGCATACAAGTTATGATCTTGCTGGAACTGCGGTGCCTGAAATGAATAGATACAGCAAACATATAGTGGTTAGTTGAATATATGAAGAGCTATGAGAGCATGATTTTTAACAGCTAAGTATATGGCAATCATTAGATCTGTAATGATGGATGGTATGAGGGTGAAGTGCTACGACGCCACAACACATGGGTGATGTTAGTAAGACAAATGCTGTTATCTTCTGTTCCTGGGGCGACGCAGGAACTGATGGAGACAAAGGCAGCCCTGTTAGTGGATGGTTTTACTGTGCATGAGATGGATAGATGAGTGGTGAAACTGTGCCAGGATGATAAATGTCATAAACTTCTGGATCAATGTTGTCTTGGCCGATGTTGAGATGATAAAGGGTCATCAGATGTTGAAGAGGTGTGGGATAATATACAGCGGGAGTGTCATGGTCTCGGTCATTGCGGAGAATGCTCAGGAATATGGGATGAGCAGCTTCAATGCGTTTCTGAACGTAGTTTGAGCGGAGGGCCTCAAGATGTGATAATAGTGGAGGAAAATTGATGCGTTCATAAAGAAGGCGTGTCGGATGCGGAAGACGGATGCGGAAGGCTAAACGAAACGCATGGCGTTCAAGAATGGCTAACTTAAGATAATATTTAGAGGGAGCTGATATCCAGGCTGTGTGACCATAGGTTAGAATTGGGCGCATGAAAACCTTGTATGTATTGAGAAGGAGAGAAGAGTTTAGACCCCACGTGGTACCTGTTAGGCGCTTTAGTAAATTGAGTCGGTTTTTGGCTTTCTCGATGACAGTAAGAAGATGAGGCATCCAAGTGAGCTTGGAGTCAAATACAACGCCAAGATATTTAAGAGTACTATGGATTGTAACCGCACTGTTGTCAACATGGAGACGTAGCAGTTGGGGATTTCGATGGACCCGTGATCGTCGTCCAGATGGTAAGAAAACGATCGCTTGCGTTTTCGTAGCATTGATTGCCAAGCGCCAGATGTCGCACCAATCGACAAAAGCATCAATGGCCAGTTGAAGGCTATATTGAATAGAAGTAATTGTCCGACCGATAGCCAGAAATGCTGTATCGTCAGCAAATTGGAAAAGTTGTACGTTAGGAGTAGTGGGCAAGTCGGATACGTACAGCAAATATAATAGGGGTGAAAGAGAAGATCCCTGTGGTACGCCAGAATTCAAAAAGATTGGAAAGGACAGAGCATCATTGATGGAGATGTAGGCAAGTCGGGCTGTAAGGAAGGAATGTATAACTCTGATGTAAGAGCGGGGAAGTTGAAAAGAGTATAACTTGTATATAAGACCCTGGTGCCAAACCTTATCGAACGCCTTTTCTAGATCGAAGGTAACCAGGCTAGATGGATTGCCTCGATTGAATTGGTTATATATAGAAGTACTGAGACGTAACAGGGGATCTAGAATGCTAAAGTTAGGTCGAAACCCAGCTTGGTGCAACGGAAGTAACTCGTGATTCTGCAAATGGTCATGGAGGCGGCGAACTAATATGCGTTCCAAAATTTTGCTTAGGGTAGATGTTAATTGTATCGGGCGATAAGACGTGAGGTCAAATGGAGGCTTATTAGGCTTTGGAAAAAGTAAGACTTTTGAGTACTTCCAAGTTATGGGGAAAAAACCAGTTCGAAGTATGAATGTATAAATGATACTTAGTATGGTGAAGACAACAGGAGGGGCGTTCTTAATCAGTGTATAGGTAATAGCGTCAAAGCCTGGAGCGGAATTTCGTTTGTTGAGGAGTGTGGCCTGGATATCAGCAGGTTGAATCGGTACTGCAAGTGGATGATCTAACTCCAGGGCGTGATTGAGATTAGGTTGTAAATGTGGTAAGTTTGGGTCAGATCGACTATCGACAGCTTCGTTTAGATGTAATGGAGTATGCCAACCAGGTAGAGGAGTGAAGATATGTTGAAAGTGTTGGGCAAATGTGTTAGCTTTGTCTTGATCAGAAGATAGTGCTTGTTGATTAACAACTAATGGATAGGGCGTCCGTTGAAATTTTCCGATGAGCTGATTGAATTGTCGCCAATATTTGGTAGGATGTGAGTTTTCGTTGAGTTTGTTACACGTTCTGGTCCAGAGAAGGCGTTTGTATGCAACGATATAATTGTGAGTGATGCGCAGATACTGTCTATGGAGGCGAAGTGCTTCTAAGTTACGACTGCGTGTGTATTCTCTGTAAGCACGCCGAGCTGCAGTAATGAGAGGTAGGTATCGTGGAGGAAGTTTAGGTTTATGCGGATTAATATAGATAGTTGGAATATGCTGTTCGGCTGCTGTTTGTAAAGTCTGAGTGAGTCGGGTAACGGCGTTGTCAAGGTCATCTTGTGACGTTAAGTCAAAGTTATCTGAGAGTGAGTGTGTAATGGTCTCATGATAGGCTGGCCAGTTAGCCTGATGATATAGATACACTTTCTTCTTGGATGTAGTATTCTGTGGAGAAGTATTGGTAGTTAATGATAGCTTGATGGGAACATGATCGCTCCCCAAAGAATCTAAAACGTCGATAGTGATGTGAGAGTTGATCGATGTGGAATAAATTACGATATCTGGTGTGGAGTTGCTAGAAGGGCGAGTTGGCTGTGGTAGAACATGAAAGGTGCCGGTGGTATGAAGACTGATAAAATCCAAAAATCGCTGTTTCTCATATTAAGGCCTACTATGAAAATTGATGTCTGCCATGATAATGAATTTACGGTAGGTATCGGAGAGGTGTTGAAAGAATTGGTAAGGTATATCGTGTCTCGGCCTGACATAGATGGTTGCGAAGGCTATTGTATGACCCTTGAGATATAATAATACAACATTATATTCTGGCAGCTGCAATGTGTGTGGTAAGGTAATAGTGCGATGTGGTATGCGATATTGTAAACCAATGGCTGTTCCACCATGCAGACGTGCGCCGCTAGGTCCATCGTGTCTGTGGAGAATATATTTGGGAACAAAGCAGGTAATGTAAGGAGCTAGAAAGGTTTCATTAAGTGCAAAAGCGGCGATATTCTCCTCCAAAAGAAGTTGCTGAAACAGCACTTGATGTGTGAGGAGAGACCGTATGTTAAGAAATAACAGGTTGTATGCCATAATGTATAGAACAAGAAGAATGGTAGTACTATAGAGATGATAAGCCATGTTCAAACAGTTGTTTCAGTAGGTTGTATTTGGAAATGGACATTAGATCCGCTGTATGTGGCGTGTAGTTGGAGATTATAGAGAAGTTTAGCAGAGTGAATGATTTGATTGAGAACGTGCGGACGCTGAAATGGCAGAATGTTTTGTAAGGTGAGAGTTAAGAAGCGTAAGAGGTCTTCTACTGTAACAGGATGTGTCAGCGAGTTTGCAGGTGGAGTGGGGTCATCGGAAGTTTTGATGGGAGCTACTAATTCTGGCTTATCAGGGGTAGGTGCAGGCTTGCCACGACAGCGATAACTGTAAGTTGGATGTTTTTCCGGACACGTAGTGCATTGAGGAGGTGCACTTGAATTTGGGCAATTTCGGGTCAGATGACTCCCGCTACAATATCCGCATTTAACAGTGTTGGTGCAGTTATGAGTGTAATGATCATTATACGTCTGGCATTTCTCGCAGCGGATTGGAAGCGGAGGAGGCGTTCGAGACGGTTCTACCTTATAACGGCGGCGATAGACATAGGCCCCATTAGCTAATAGATGATCAATGATTTGTTGTTGGTCGGTCAAGACACGAACGAGGTAGGTAGGACCAGTGTTGTTACGTATCCTGATACATTTCTTGATTTCGAGACCCTCGTAGCGAAGCTCATCAAATATCTCATCGTCGGTGAGTTCAGGTTCAATGCCCCTGATAACAACTGATAGCAATGGTGTACGACGAGGAGGTGGAGGTGATTTTCGTTGGCTCGGGGTAAGAGGCGTCAACACAGCCTGCGGTCCAAAGATTTCAAAGGTAGCTTTATTTCGCACATGGATGTGAAAATTAGGATTAGGAGATTTTAAGATGATGCCGTCTCTCGTAGGTATAATTTGATGCACATCTGCGCGCGGTACATATTTATTGATTTGTATGAAGATTGCTCGTGCAGTTCGGTACTTAGTGTCGAAGTTCTTTAATATGAAATTATACAGTGTATCCTGATTAGTTGGCAAAGTTGGAGATGGTGGGGCATTAGCCCAGTCCATCTCGGTGTTTCTCACTTTCATTGAGGCAGTGGAACCTTCTCCATCAGAGCTATAATGCCGTGGTTTCTTAGACTCTGATTGCTTGGAGTGTCCGATTGGAGATCGTGATCGAGATCGGGACTCAGGTTGTTTCGAGGTATCTGCTTTAGAAGTCTTTGTACCAGCAGAGTGACCGGATTTGGCTGTACCCTTCGCTCCCGTTGGGGAGGGGGGCATGATGATGGTTTAACCTAGCGGAGAATATAACTTGAATGTTCGAGGCAAACGTATGGAGTAGGTGCTAGGGGAAGCCCACTGTGGCTCTCACTTGAGGCAGCAATACGTCCTCGCAGAGATGTCGGTCAGTGCAAGCACTGGCCCTCCACAAAAATAGATGAAGAAAATAATAGGTGATGATGGCCACGGGCTCCCACTTGAGTCAACAATACGGACTACAAGGGGATGTCGATTGTCTGTACCAGAACAATCCTCCCTGAGTGAACAAAAATATCAGTTGCTCGCAGAGCGTTAGTAACAGTTCTCAGATCGATGAATCGATGGTCGATTCTGAATTCTGAGTTGATCTATACATGTAATTACTAGAAGCGTACATAAGGGAATATGAATACAAATACGGATACAAGTAGTTAGTCCTAACCTAACCTAATATTATTAACAGAAATAAGTGAAATTTTATCATTTTTTTTTTTTTTTTTTTTTTTTTGTAAATAAAGCTGGACTCCTTTAACTAAATATAGGTCTTATCTTCTAGAAATTACATGTTTTTACATTGACATGTCTTGTCACTCGTAACACGACTTTAACGCCACCTAGTCGTCAAACTCTAAAAACAAAACAACAAAAGTAACTCTGTTTATAAGAGAGACTGACATTGAAGTTTTGGTTTTTACAAAAAACTTTCAAAATTATCTAGACCATTTCAAAATTAGTTTAACCTCTAAAAAGGACACTATTTTAGAAGCATAAACTGAGAAAAAAAAATTGTAGGTGACGTACATAAAAAAGTAGGTTACATGCGTAATTCCTGTACTTTTTGGACTTAACGTACAGCAGACGTATAACTGAAAACGCATGCTTTATAATTCTTTCCGTATAAGTGTTCCATCTATACGTACTTTCTGTATGAAACAATATAGGCGGTCAGGATCTTATATACAAATGGACGTATATAACATATAGCTGACGAAGGTAGCATGTGACATGCGGAAAACTGTTAGATATCAGGCATCCTGCAATGGCATGATGTAACAACTAAAAACAGTGCGGATAAAGCATATGGATAACGTATGCTCCATACTGATTTCTGTAGTAAGCAAGAGGATCCCGTACATTTGTACAATATACCGCTGTCCGGAGAACGGATTTTTCTCAGTGTAGGCGGTCTCAACACTAGCTTCAGTTAGACTTCAATTCTATCAAATAGTACTTCAAGGCCACATAGCCTCTTGTAATTATCTCTCTCTCTCTGTATATATATATATATCTTTGTTACTTCATTTAGCCTTTGGTACGAACGGTCCCAGTTTCCATTCCTGGTGGGGACAGTCAGAAAGGTGTAATAGTCTTTCCAAGGTTAGCCATCCTGAGTGAGCTTTTTTCCTGATTTTTATTCACACCAGGTGAATGCCGGGATAGTACCTAATATACGAATCCCAGGTAGCTTACTTTCTTTCCCCTTCCTTGGATGAGATCGTCATTCCTCATATATGACAGACTTAAGGTTACATATGTATAAATAAATAAATAAATAAATAAGTTCATTCATGTTATTACTGTTTTCTAAAGAGCTATTGGGTATGTATACGAGGAAGGATCAGGAACTAATGTTATAAGGAAGATATTTTGGAGTTTCGATCTGTTATACAGGAATGAGGAGTGTGCGGTAATTTTAATGCATGAAGTTGGCAACTATGCAGAGTTTCAGCCCTAGTTGTAAGTATATAAACACAAATGGCGACTTTTCGGGAAACTGGTCTCGCGAAGAAATCCCCTCAGTTCAAGGGCGTCCACGTTGTGGTTTCCAAGGGGGGGCAAGTATAAGTGACGTTTCAAATATAGTTTAAAATTTTGCTGTAACTAATGTAAAAATTCTACTGGGTTTTCAATTTTCCCAAGTACAATTTCCTCTTAGGAAGGCGAGCGCCCTACCTTGCCCCCCCCCCCCTGATGGGCGCGCCCTTGCTTCAGTTATTCGATTTCTGTGTGCGAAACATGTAACTGCCGCTGAAATTCACCGGCAGATGGTGGAGGTTTACGGAGAGGCTGTAATGTCTCGTCAGCATGTCGCAGAATGGTGTCGAAAGTTTGCGACTAATTGAAAAAACGTCACCGACGACGATGGCATCACAGGCCAGATTTGAACACAACTGGCGTGGATGAGCTGATTCAAGACATCACGTTACGGCATCTGATAGCAGATTTGGGAATGTCATTCAGAAGCGTTCGTCACATTGTGCACAATATTCTGCACTTCTGTAAAGTTTGCCCCGATGCACAGGATTTTTACCAGGAGGAAATCTTCAAACTCATCCTACAATATGACAAGTGCCTGAACCAATATGGAGACCATGTTGAAAAATATCCTGATGTATGTACTATCGGTTGGCTGTACTGGTTGTATGAAATAATGTATACAGCATCACTCCAGGCTTTGTAACCTTAGTTTCCGATCACTCCTCGTATATATACAGGGTGGTTCAGTAATGTTGGACAGCCCTGAATAAATCGGAAACCAGAAGAGATATTAGCAAGAATTTGGTGGATCCAGATACTTGTGGAAGGGGGACGTCCTTTGAGGTACCACACAATGTTACCAGGTCAACAGTGTTGCCAGCTCAGTACAAAGTTGTATTTTTTTTAAATGGAACATATAGAAGTTTATGCCATCAAAAGAATTAGTACAGAATGTGAATACCAACAAGCGAAACCGCACCTGTCAGTGTTGCCAAATAAGGAAGTTATAAAGCTTCAAAGATCAAGAAATTAAAGTGTCCGTAGGGCAAAACTAGCAAAAAGGCAAGAAAAATAATACTACGGAATGAAAAGAAGTAACCGAAAGAGTAAACCAAAGAACGCACAGCATCCAGTGAGTAACAGGGTTGCCACAGCAAAGGGGGAAAAAATTGAAAATTTTGCAGTTGCTATAGGAGGAAAAGTGCCCATATGACATAATGCAGGAAACACCATAGAAAGTCTATGTAAGATTCAGGAATCCTAATAGCGTTTGTTCGAAAGCAATATCTCTAACCGTTTCCGAGATACACCAAAGCTGTGCGGAGTTTGCAACACGGCATAATAATTCCCTCGCCCTCCAAACTACAGGAACGAGTAATGAAAATGATACGCCCAACAAAATGTAAGAACTAAACGGGTCTAATCGTCAAATCAATTATGCAGTCTTGCAAACCCCGCACACCTTTGGTGTATCTCGAAAACGGTTAGAGATATCGCTTTCGAACAAACGCGATTAGGATTCCTGACTCTTACATAGACTTTCTATGGTGTTTCCTGCATTATGTCATATGGGCACTTTTCCTCCTATAGCAACTGCAAAATTTTCAATTTTTTCCCCCTTTGCTGTGGCAACCCTGTTACTCACTGGATGCTGTGCGTTCTTTGGTTTACTCTTTATGTTACTCCTTTTCATTCCGTAGTATTATTTTTCTTGCCTTTTTGCTAGTTTTGCCCTACGGACACTTTAATTTCTTGTTTTTTGAAGCTTTATAACTTCCTTATTTGGCAACACTGACAGATGCGCTTTCGCTTGTTGGTATTCACATTCTGTACTAATTCTTTTGATGGCATAAACTTCTATATGTTCCATTTAAAAAAATACAACTTTGTACTGAGCTGGCAACACTGTTGACCTGGTAACATTGTGTGGTACCTCAAAAGACGTCCCCCTTCCACAAGTATCTGGATCCACCACACTCTTGCTAATATTTCTTCTGGTTTCCGATTTATTCAGGGCTGTCCAACATTACTGAACCACCCTGTATATATATATTGTAATATGCTAATGAAAAGGTGAAACTCCTTATGTCGGTGGAAAGTCTCTCCTCCTCTTTCAGCAAAACATGAAATATCGCTAATGAACAGATGGAACCTAAAATGGAATTAAAAGCAATGATATAGATGAAGTACTAACACAGAGTTAAATCTTGTGTTCCGAGAAGACTCGGGACCAATGGCCACAGGAGGAAGAATTATTAATGATGAGGAACTCTGTGGTAGGATGAAAATGATGTCATAGATTTGCCGGGATGCATTTTTTGACATATAGAGAGATATGAATATATGTAACGGTGGATTACGTATATATCAATATACTGTGTCGGAGGATAGAATATCTGAAAATAGTGAATTGCGTGTTCGGATACGAGAGATTATGTACCAAACGCATAATTGAATGTGATGCTCTATTTCTTTGGGAAGTCAATGTACTCATACGTAGTAGTGAAGGAACGGATCACTAGGGTAATTTGGATCACGATTTTGAATCAACCAGTCAGAACAGATCTGACTCTGTGACCTATGTCCCCGATAGACCCGGGGATCCAGTGATCAGGGCCTCAGCAGCAGCAAAAATATCAACTCTACAGCATTACTGAATAATTTAATAGTGCATTAATGATGTTCGCTACTCGAGCGCAGACATTCATTTGTTTGATTCTCGGTGTAACATTTCTTAATCAAGATTTCACGTTTTGAATAATAATAACGTTTTGAACATAATTTAATGTTTATTCGTCTTCCCATACTGAAAAACAATACAGTTGTTTTTGACACATAAACTATACAAAACGTTTTGACAAAACAATGTTGAGCTCAGCGATATCTTTTATAGGTTTCCTTGAGTAAACTTTAACGTTCCCTTATACGAAAAATATGTAGCATATCTTTTACGTGATTCTAAAGCGTTTACACTCTTTAAAGCTTGTAGTTATCTTTCAGTGGCATGCTTGACACACACACACACACACAACAACAAGAGAGAAACAAAATTATCGATTTAATAAAATGAGTGAGAGGAGAAAATCATTGGTTATTAAAATTACATTAGTAGCTTTATACATACTTTTAATGTGTATGACGATGTGTCATGGATCTGTCTAGATGAGACCGGGTCACAGACATATCACTCTATTCTTATCCAAATGTGATATAGCACCAAATATATTGTGTTTTTCATGATCACAAAGAGCTACAAACACTTCGAAATAGTAATTTCAGTTACTAATTGATACAGTGTTGCCAGAGAGAGTCCTAGCTCTGAAGTGGGCTGAAAAAAAATACCAAATTGAAACAAAAAGGGCTGAATTCATTATTTTATACCAGTGTAATACATGGTTGTATAACATGAAACTAAAAGAGATAAAGTTTTAGAACACTGCCCCCGCCTTCCAAGAAATCAACTCAAGAAAGTGCTCTTTTTAAAAAATTACTTTCTAAAAACATAGAAATAGGAGGACCCCGAAACCGTGGAAGTAGATGACATTTTTCTCGCACGTAGGAAGTATAAGAGAAGCCGCAAATTAAAAGGAAAAACAGTTATTATCTTCGGTACGTATTGTAAGGATTCCAAAAGCAACTCTATTTCAAAGTGATCAATAAACCAAAACGGTATTATGGCCATATATGAAAAAATATATAAAACGAGGAACAAATCAATCATCTCCGAGTTCGTGTGTAAACAGTACGTTATAATAAAATATTAAAATATAAATTATTGCACCTTATTCTCGCGAATTTCACGACCGAAGGAGGATAATAGAACGTAAGAAGAATATAAGGTAAGTAAAAGTATAAAGTATAGTTTCAAATAAATTTCTACTTGGAAACGATGATCAATTGGGTTGTTTCTTTTACTTAACAAGAAATGCATGTTTTTTTTAGAAATGTAATTTCAGGTTTATAATTTCTTTTATAAAATAACTAATTGGTTTATTTTTACTTTTTATTACAGGTAGGACAACAGCTAGCTTGAATCCGTTCCTTAGAACTATCGATGATAAAGTACTACATTGTCATCTTGTGAGTATTTATTGGCTTTTCTTACTACAGAGAACTATCTAGGTGTGTACTTTCGTTTAAATTTTGGAAGCTGAAAATCGTCTTCTAATCATAGAACATTTCTTAACTATGGAAATTGAAAATTACATTAAATATATCATGAGTGTACTATAAACTTTCTAAAATATATAAATAGTAATTTAATATTATTTTTGTCACTCAAAAACCTGGGGGCCCTAGGCTCAGGGGCCCGGGCTAGATTCTCCACTGAGACGGATCCAGGGGGAGCGAAGTGTCACTCTGCCCCTTTTCCCCAGTGGCACAAGCACCAGTGATGCAAAAGCCTTAGTCTGTTCATAACTAAAACTAAAATAACTCTACATAACCTCCCACCGCATTTCCAGGGCTCCACCCTTGATCCGCCCTTGTGCATAAGTAATCATGCACGCAGCATACCTGTAAGGTAGGTAATATCGAAAAATAATAATAAAAAAATAACAATGCAATTCTCTACAAGAATAACATTCTAAAGAGTTTTACTTCTTTCGCTTCGCATATGTATACACAGGGTGTTTCAAAACAACACCGACAACGTTTGGGAGGTGATTCCTGACACCGAGATAAAACAAAAGGTATAGATCAACCTGGGTGCACAAATGTTTGCTTTCGGAGTTATAGGTTGCCGAAAACATGAAAAAATGAACTTTAAAGGCACATAGCTCCAAAATTATGGGACCTACCGTAGTCGGGTCAAGACTTCACTTGGGAATTAACGCTATCCAAAAAATCCTGCGGTACTTCCGCAACAATTTTTATAAAGGGAGTTTGGTTATGGGCATATAATTTGAAGTTCTCACTAACTACCTCTATAAAAATTGTTTGGGAAATACCGCAGGATTCTGAAACATGGATATTTGGATACGACAGATACCAGTTCTTAAGTGAAATCTTGACCCGACTATGGTAGGTCTCATAGTTTTAAAGCTATGGACCTTTAAAATTAATTTTTTCATCTTCTCGGCAACCTATAACTTATATATATATATATATATATATATATATATATATATATATATATATATATATATATATATATATATATATATATATATATATATATATATATATTTCAAGGATCGCCACAGTCGATAAGTTTAGGCTAGTCAACACCCCTCTTTTAGCTTGCTTGGAGCTCTGAGGCCTCCTGCCCAGGAATTTGCATGTTTCATGGACTCGAAAAAGTGATTTTTTAAAAATATATCTGTCTGTCTATTTATCGGCTCGTCCGTTTGTTCCGATGTATATTGTATTGTATTTATTTACTCCATTTAAAACCAAGATACATTTGGTATTTGGAGGGTTCAGACAGTCCTCTTTCTTACAGTAAATACACTTAGAAAAAGAAATATGTTACTACTATTTAATATACATTATTGTAAAGATAATCTGTTACGCTGTAATATACTTTATCCACCAGGAATCTCTTGAGTTTCTTTTTAAAAACATTTATATTTTCTTCATTTTTTATTTCTCTGGGCAGCTTATTATAAATTTGTACTCCCATATGGCTTGGGCCTTCCTGAACTAATGTTAGTGTTGTAAAATATTGTCGTCTTTCATTTTGTTGTCTGGTATTATATACGTGATTTATTTGGGTTCCATCTTTCAGTTTAGCTGCATAGATTGCAGTTTCATATACATAAATAGATGGTAGGGTAAGGATGTGGTGCTGTTTAAATTTTTCTTTGCATGATGTTCTCATGTGTAGACCAAATATTATCCGTATTGCTTGCTTCTGTTTCATGAAGACTGCTTTGCTGCTTGAAGATTTGCCCCAGAAAATGATGCCGTAATTTAGTATAGGGTGTATAAGCCCGTAGTATACTTGGATCAAAGCTTTAGTATTTAACGTTTCTTTTAGTATCCTGAGTGCATAAAGTCTGGAATTTAATTTTACTATTATTTCTTTAACGTGGGTTTCCCAAGTTAGATTTTCATTTATATGTAATCCTAAAAATTTAATTTCATGGGTGAAATCTAGTTTTAGATTGGTCAATTTATTTTTGGTTTCTTTTATTTTCGTGTTTTGTTTTGTGTGAAAAAGTAGGTATTTCGTTTTTGTGTTGTTTATGCATAAGCAGTTACTTTCGAACCATTTTTTGGCTTGATCCAATACCCTACATGTGTTGTTCCTTAGCTCACTTACGGTTTTACCCTCTACAATTACGCTTGTGTCATCTGCATATAAAATTACTTCAAAATTCTTCAATATTCCAGGAAAATCATTTATATACAGTAGAAATAGGATTGGACCTAATATTGAGCCCTGAGGCACGCCGTTGCGGACTTGTCTTGGGTTTGATAAATATGTTTTTACATTCCCATTTTGTATGTGGGAGACTTCAACTGCTTGCGTCCTCCCCTGTATATAGGTTTCCATCAGCTGTAGCACTTTCCCCCTTATGCCATAATGCTCAAGTTTTCGTAAGAGTATTTTGTGGTTAACTAGATCGAAAGCTTTGCTTAAATCATAGAAAATGCCTAAGATTAGTATTTTATCGTTTAGCCCTTTTAGTATGTTTTTTATAAGCGTATATGTTGCCGTAGTTGTGTTTTTTCCAGTTACAAAACCGTGTTGTTCATGGCATAGTATCTGCTGTTTGTTCAAGAAATTTATTAGTCTCTTTTTAATTAGTTTCTCAAATATTTTATTTATTGGGTGTAAGAGTGATATCGGTCTGTAATTTTGTATCAATGTTCTGTCTCCCTGTTTAAAGATTGGTTTTATTTTAGCTTCTTTTAATTTTGTTGGATATTTTCCTGTATTGAGACTTTCATTAAATAGGTATGTAAGTATAGGTACTAAATTCTGGCTGTTCTGCTTGATTATTTCAATTGGAATTTCGTCGCTTGTAGCTTTATTTGGGTTTAATCTATTTATTTCATAAAATACCTCATGTTCTATTATCGGCATGAGGAACATAGTCTTGCATGTCCTAGGTTTAAAATTTCTTAATAGTTCAATAGCCTTTTCGCTATCTTGCGTCTTATTCGTTAATTTATCTGCAATATCGATAAAGTAATCATTAAATATTTCTGCTATTTGGTCAGGATTCGTGATCTGTATCTGATTGACGTAAAGACTAATATTGTTTTGTGTACGTTTATTTTCCCTTCGTGTATTTTGATTAACTACCTTCCACAATGTTTTTGTTTTGTTATTTGCTGTCATTATTTTGTTTGTGTAGTAACCTTGTCTAATATTACGTAATTTTCTTTTGTATTGATTTATAAATACTTTATTTAGTGTTTTATTTAGTGTAGTATTTCCTGTTTGTTGGGAGTGTTTCAGTAAACGTCTTTTTATTTTGCTGAGTTCCCTAACTTCTGGTGTCACCCAACATTTTTTAGTGTTTTTTGTATTATTTTTTATTATTATTTTCGGGAAGGATACGTCAAAAATACAGTGAATACGATCAAAAAAGGCGTTATATTTTTCGTCAGTTGTGGATTTGTTATACACGTCCACCCATGTTTCGTTTGTTACTAATCTCGTAAATTTCTCTTTATGTCTTAGCCTGTAGTTTCTGATTGTGCGTGTTTTGTGAGTATTGTCAATAAATGTTGATTCGCCTAAAGGCTGTATCGTTCAGTGTATATGGATCAAATTTTAAACTTGAGTTTTTTTTAAATAAGTCTCTATAATTTCTTTTCGGTTTTTATCATTTTCTCCCTACCTTAAGGGTACTTTACTGAAGGTTGAAAAACAAACAAAAAACAGGTAATTTTCCCGAAAACAGATCTAAGGATTTTTGTTTATATTTCATACTTTTAACATTGCGTTAGCAATCTCATAGTGTGGTTTAAGCCAATCCCCTGGGAAAAATCTACAGGGGGTACTTTAATTTTAGGGTAGGTGTTATTATTATTATTATTATTATTATTATTATTATTATTATTATTATTATTATTATTATTATTCCTTTGTAAATAATTCCCCAAATACAACTTGCTCGTTTTTCTCTATATTTTGTAAACTAACATTTATTTATTTAACAACCACCAGATACAGCTCAGAGGCCATTTTTAAATACTGGATATCTAACAACAAGAATAACAATGGAAAGGATTTGGGAAGGTATCACCAAGGCCTGTTAAGTAAGTACTATCCCGGCATTTGCCTGGTAGGACTGAAGAAAACCCTGGAAAACTTCAGGATGTCGGCAGCGGGAATCAAACCCACGACCTTTCGAATGCGAATCCAACGCTCTACCACTTTTTTCTCTTTAACTTGTTTTACTACTTATTACTAGATCCCTACCTCATTTTACATGTTTTATACGCGTTCTTTTCCAGTAACCTGGAACGACAGGGACACGAACACAAAAATATCGAGGACAGTTAATATTCCAAGAGCAGGAATCGAACCCGGGATCCCGTACACCAAAGTTGAATGTGCTATCCACTAGACCAGCAGGGAAGGCACTTGAGCTACTTCGCTCAGTTAATATTTTATTAATAACCCCAGTACACTTATACGCAGACGCCATTTCTCACGAAAACAAAAATCCACAAGGTGTAATTTTTACTTTGGGAAGTAAAGTTTCCCTTGTACGAAGTTTACCAAAAAGGCCTTATAATTTTGTAAGTACTTCACTAATAATTATTTCAGTAATAGCGGTAAAACATGGTTTACTTTAAGATTGTAGAGCGAAGAAACCGTACCTTTTTATTACTTTTAAATCTGCAACAACAAAAAAGAAAAATTTTAATTTGCTTGGATTTTATTGTTATATATAAGTTTATACAGATTTTTTGTAGCTAAACAGACAAACTTGCTGAAGGCCTTTATTTTTTTCTGAGAGGAGAAACGAACTTTGATGATATCGAATCTTTGCTAATGAAGTGTTTATTTATGAAAATGAGCCAAATCGTAGAAGTCGTTTTTGAGGAAAATAATCGAAAATAAATATTTTAATAGGATCTATTCTTTCTGCATTTTCCTCAGGGGAATTAATTTAGTCGTATTGTAGTAAAAATGAAAAAAAAAAGGAGACGACCCTACTTAAAGGAGACGGTGATCATAAGAAATGAAGGCAATGGTGAAACGAATAAAGTGGAAGAAAACGGGAGTACCTCAAGAAAACCCACGCACACGGTGATTGTCCACCACGAAGTTTACTTGGCGCGAGTTGGGATCGAACCACAGACCCCACGCGCCACGTCGTATTGTAGTCTGATGAAATGGCAGAATAAAATATGAACAAAATCGTCATATTAAAACTCATTCTAGCAGTTATTTATTTATTATTTATGTATTTCTTTTTAAGAAGTGCAAGTGCATTATTTAAGAACTGCATTACATCATACTGAAGGTTAATGAAACATTTATTTATTTATGGGACATGTAAAAATCATTCGAGTCGTTTTCTAGCAAAATTTCACGAAAACAATCTCGCTAGTGAAGTTCTTCTTTTCTTTTTCTTTCTTTTCTTTTTCTTTCTTTTCTTTTTTCTTTTTTTTCTTTTTCTTTTTTTCTTTTTTTTTTAGAAAAATAAATAGAATTATATTATACTGTGACAGTTCTTTTAACCTCATTTGTAATTTGGAGAAGATATGTGTTTGTTCCGTAGCAGTTTTGTGTTGTAAGCCACCGCTAATTGTTTTATTCTATACACGAGCGCTGGTGAACGATTATTAGTGAGTGAGACTTCGGAGTGTTAGGACGTAAGAAACGCCTGTCAGCTACGTGAAGTTATTGGCATGTTGTTATTTTATTTTAAGTGTCAGTGTTATGTGGTGTTCTTCCAGTATTGAAATCATCAGGACAATAAAATCAGCAGATAAGTACTAAGCTCTTATTTTTATTTTGAGATAGCTTGATTGGCTTAACTACATTCCCTTTTCAACTGACTGATCTTCATTAGTGAATAGTGAAAAATGGTGCCGAAACCAAAGGAAGGTTATTTCTGGATTAGAAAAACATACCTTTAAGGAGGAAGAATCGAGGGAACATTCAAAAACATTAATATATTAATTTCTAAAGTCATATACTGTGTATTGCTATCGACTGCACGACATTTCACATTTAAAGAAAGAAAGAAAAAAAAAAAGAACTGCTTGTAACAATTACCTCTATTGTTGAGCTCGCAGTTGAAAAGAAAGAAAGCCGATCTTGCTACTGTATTTTAAGAAGCAGGAAAGTCAAGTTAAAAATATTTTCATTATTTAAAGCTTATGTTAATAAAATAGATTATAACATTGAGATATTTATATAATCCTTACTAGTGGAACTTTTTGAGCTTAATAATTGACTGTATTTTATTGTCAGAACTAAAACATTTTAATTAGAAACGGTAAACCTTAATCTCACGTTACGTATCAAATCTTGTTTTTTCATATACGAGGTCATGTCTATAACACGCATTTATAATAATCTTAGCCAACTAGTCTATGTTATTTCATTCAGTGTATATTGACTCATTATTGTGTTATTAATGATATTTTATGCAGATATTTACATATCTATAGTGTAAAGAGAATAAATTTATATATGCCATAAATCTTGTATGCCGGTTCTCACGAGATCAAAGAAAATGGAAGCAGAAAACATTCAGAAGTTATTGACAGGACTGAAACAGCAAATGGAGAACATGTCCCTTGAAATGAAAGAGCAACAAGAGAAGACACGAGAAGAAATGAAAGAACAAAAGAAGATACAAGAACAAATAAAAAATCAACAAGAAGAAATAAGAGAAGAACAAGAGAAAATACGAGAACAAATGAAAGAGCAACAAGAGAAGACACGAGAAGAAATGAAAGAACAAAAGAAGATACAAGAACAAATAAAAAAGCAACAAGAAGAAATAAGAGAAGAACAAGAGAAAATACGAGAACAAATGAAAGAGCAACAAGAGAAGACACGAGAAGAAATGAAAGAACAAAAGAAGATACAAGAACAAATAAAAAAGCAACAAGAAGAAATAAGAGAAGAACAAGAGAAAATACGAGAACAAATGAAAGAGCAACAAGAGAAGACACGAGAAGAAATGAAAGAACAAAAGAAGATACAAGAACAAATAAAAAAGCAACAAGAAGAAATAAGAGAAGAACAAGAGAAAATACGAGAACAAATGAAAGAGCAACAAGAGAAGACACGAGAAGAAATGAAAGAACAAAAGAAGATACAAGAACAAATAAAAAATCAACAAGAAGAAATAAGAGAAGAACAAGAGAAAATACGAGAACAAATGAAAGAGCAACAAGAGAAGACACGAGAAGAAATGAAAGAACAAAAGAAGATACAAGAACAAATAAAAAAGCAACAAGAAGAAATAAGAGAAGAACAAGAGAAAATACGAGAACAAATGAAAGAGCAACAAGAGAAGACACGAGAAGAAATGAAAGAACAAAAGAAGATACAAGAACAAATAAAAAATCAACAAGAAGAAATAAGAGAAGAACAAGAGAAAATACGAGAACAAATGAAAGAGCAACAAGAGAAGACACGAGAAGAAATGAAAGAAGAACAAAAGAAGATACAAGAACAAATAAAAAAGCAACAAGAAGAAATAAGAGAAGAACAAGAGAAAATACGAGAACAAATGAAAGAGCAACAAGAGAAGACACGAGAAGAAATGAAAGAACAAAAGAAGATACAAGAACAAATAAAAAATCAACAAGAAGAAATAAGAGAAGAACAAGAGAAAATACGAGAACAAATGAAAGAGCAACAAGAGAAGACACGAGAAGAAATGAAAGAAGAACAAAAGAAGATACAAGAACAAATAAAAAAGCAACAAGAAGAAATAAGAGAAGAACAAGAGAAAATACGAGAACAAATGAAAGAGCAACAAGAGAAGACACGAGAAGAAATGAAAGAACAAAAGAAGATACAAGAACAAATAAAAAAGCAACAAGAAGAAATAAGAGAAGAACAAGAGAAAATACGAGAACAAATGAAAGAGCAACAAGAGAAGACACGAGAAGAAATGAAAGAACAAAAGAAGATACAAGAACAAATAAAAAATCAACAAGAAGAAATAAGAGAAGAACAAGAGAAAATACGAGAACAAATGAAAGAGCAACAAGAGAAGACACGAGAAGAAATGAAAGAACAAAAGAAGATACAAGAACAAATAAAAAAGCAACAAGAAGAAATAAGAGAAGAACAAGAGAAAATACGAGAACAAATGAAAGAGCAACAAGAGAAGACACGAGAAGAAATGAAAGAACAAAAGAAGATACAAGAACAAATAAAAAAGCAACAAGAAGAAATAAGAGAAGAACAAGAGAAAATACGAGAACAAATGAAAGAGCAACAAGAGAAGACACGAGAAGAAATGAAAGAAGAACAAAAGAAGATACAAGAACAAATAAAAAAGCAACAAGAAGAAATAAGAGAAGAACAAGAGAAAATACGAGAACAAATGAAAGAGCAACAAGAGAAGACACGAGAAGAAATGAAAGAACAAAAGAAGATACAAGAACAAATAAAAAAGCAACAAGAAGAAATAAGAGAAGAACAAGAGAAAATACGAGAACAAATGAAAGAGCAACAAGAGAAGACACGAGAAGAAATGAAAGAAGAACAAAAGAAGATACAAGAACAAATAAAAAAGCAACAAGAAGAAATAAGAGAAGAACAAGAGAAAATACGAGAACAAATGAAAGAGCAACAAGAGAAGACACGAGAAGAAATGAAAGAACAAAAGAAGATACAAGAACAAATAAAAAATCAACAAGAAGAAATAAGAGAAGAACAAGAGAAAATACGAGAACAAATGAAAGAGCAACAAGAGCAGACACGAGAAGAAATGAAAGAAGAACAAAAGAAGATACAAGAACAAATAAAAAAGCAACAAGAAGAAATAAGAGAAGAACAAGAGAAAATACGAGAACAAATGAAAGAGCAACAAGAGAAGACACGAGAAGAAATGAAAGAACAAAAGAAGATACAAGAACAAATAAAAAATCAACAAGAAGAAATAAGAGAAGAACAAGAGAAAATACGAGAACAAATGAAAGAGCAACAAGAGAAGACACGAGAAGAAATGAAAGAACAAAAGAAGATACAAGAACAAATAAAAAAGCAACAAGAAGAAATAAGAGAAGAACAAGAGAAAATACGAGAACAAATGAAAGAGCAACAAGAGAAGACACGAGAAGAAATGAAAGAACAAAAGAAGATACAAGAACAAATAAAAAATCAACAAGAAGAAATAAGAGAAGAACAAGAGAAAATACGAGAACAAATGAAAGAGCAACAAGAGAAGACACGAGAAGAAATGAAAGAAGAACAAAAGAAGATACAAGAACAAATAAAAAAGCAACAAGAAGAAATAAGAGAAGAACAAGAGAAAATACGAGAACAAATGAAAGAGCAACAAGAGAAGACACGAGAAGAAATGAAAGAACAAAAGAAGATACAAGAACAAATAAAAAATCAACAAGAAGAAATAAGAGAAGAACAAGAGAAAATACGAGAACAAATGAAAGAGCAACAAGAGAAGACACGAGAAGAAATGAAAGAAGAACAAAAGAAGATACAAGAACAAATAAAAAAGCAACAAGAAGAAATAAGAGAAGAACAAGAGAAAATACGAGAACAAATGAAAGAGCAACAAGAGAAGACACGAGAAGAAATGAAAGAACAAAAGAAGATACAAGAACAAATAAAAAATCAACAAGAAGAAATAAGAGAAGAACAAGAGAAAATACGAGAACAAATGAAAGAGCAACAAGAGAAGACACGAGAAGAAATGAAAGAACAAAAGAAGATACAAGAACAAATAAAAAAGCAACAAGAAGAAATAAGAGAAGAACAAGAGAAAATACGAGAACAAATGAAAGAGCAACAAGAGAAGACACGAGAAGAAATGAAAGAACAAAAGAAGATACAAGAACAAATAAAAAATCAACAAGAAGAAATAAGAGAAGAACAAGAGAAAATACGAGAACAAATGAAAGAGCAACAAGAGAAGACACGAGAAGAAATGAAAGAACAAAAGAAGATACAAGAACAAATAAAAAAGCAACAAGAAGAAATAAGAGAAGAACAAGAGAAAATACGAGAACAAATGAAAGAGCAACAAGAGAAGACACGAGAAGAAATGAAAGAACAAAAGAAGATACAAGAACAAATAAAAAATCAACAAGAAGAAATAAGAGAAGAACAAGAGAAAATACGAGAACAAATGAAAGAGCAACAAGAGAAGACACGAGAAGAAATGAAAGAAGAACAAAAGAAGATACAAGAACAAATAAAAAAGCAACAAGAAGAAATAAGAGAAGAACAAGAGAAAATACGAGAACAAATGAAAGAGCAACAAGAGAAGACACGAGAAGAAATGAAAGAACAAAAGAAGATACAAGAACAAATAAAAAATCAACAAGAAGAAATAAGAGAAGAACAAGAGAAAATACGAGAACAAATGAAAGAGCAACAAGAGAAGACACGAGAAGAAATGAAAGAAGAACAAAAGAAGATACAAGAACAAATAAAAAAGCAACAAGAAGAAATAAGAGAAGAACAAGAGAAAATACGAGAACAAATGAAAGAGCAACAAGAGAAGACACGAGAAGAAATGAAAGAACAAAAGAAGATACAAGAACAAATAAAAAATCAACAAGAAGAAATAAGAGAAGAACAAGAGAAAATACGAGAACAAATGAAAGAGCAACAAGAGAAGACACGAGAAGAAATGAAAGAAGAACAAAAGAAGATACAAGAACAAATAAAAAAGCAACAAGAAGAAATAAGAGAAGAACAAGAGAAAATACGAGAACAAATGAAAGAGCAACAAGAGAAGACACGAGAAGAAATGAAAGAACAAAAGAAGATACAAGAACAAATAAAAAATCAACAAGAAGAAATAAGAGAAGAACAAGAGAAAATACGAGAACAAATGAAAGAGCAACAAGAGAAGACACGAGAAGAAATGAAAGAACAAAAGAAGATACAAGAACAAATAAAAAAGCAACAAGAAGAAATAAGAGAAGAACAAGAGAAAATACGAGAACAAATGAAAGAGCAACAAGAGAAGACACGAGAAGAAATGAAAGAACAAAAGAAGATACAAGAACAAATAAAAAAGCAACAAGAAGAAATAAGAGAAGAACAAGAGAAAATACGAGAACAAATGAAAGAGCAACAAGAGAAGACACGAGAAGAAATGAAAGAACAAAAGAAGATACAAGAACAAATAAAAAAGCAACAAGAAGAAATAAGAGAAGAACAAGAGAAAATACGAGAACAAATGAAAGAGCAACAAGAGAAGACACGAGAAGAAATGAAAGAACAAAAGAAGATACAAGAACAAATAAAAAATCAACAAGAAGAAATAAGAGAAGAACAAGAGAAAATACGAGAACAAATGAAAGAGCAACAAGAGAAGACACGAGAAGAAATGAAAGAACAAAAGAAGATACAAGAACAAATAAAAAAGCAACAAGAAGAAATAAGAGAAGAACAAGAGAAAATACGAGAACAAATGAAAGAGCAACAAGAGAAGACACGAGAAGAAATGAAAGAACAAAAGAAGATACAAGAACAAATAAAAAAGCAACAAGAAGAAATAAGAGAAGAACAAGAGAAAATACGAGAACAAATGAAAGAGCAACAAGAGAAGACACGAGAAGAAATGAAAGAACAAAAGAAGATACAAGAACAAATAAAAAAGCAACAAGAAGAAATAAGAGAAGAACAAGAGAAAATACGAGAACAAATGAAAGAGCAACAAGAGAAGACACGAGAAGAAATGAAAGAACAAAAGAAGATACAAGAACAAATAAAAAATCAACAAGAAGAAATAAGAGAAGAACAAGAGAAAATACGAGAACAAATGAAAGAGCAACAAGAGAAGACACGAGAAGAAATGAAAGAAGAACAAAAGAAGATACAAGAACAAATAAAAAAGCAACAAGAAGAAATAAGAGAAGAACAAGAGAAAATACGAGAACAAATGAAAGAGCAACAAGAGAAGACACGAGAAGAAATGAAAGAACAAAAGAAGATACAAGAACAAATAAAAAAGCAACAAGAAGAAATAAGAGAAGAACAAGAGAAAATACGAGAACAAATGAAAGAGCAACAAGAGAAGACACGAGAAGAAATGAAAGAAGAACAAAAGAAGATACAAGAACAAATAAAAAAGCAACAAGAAGAAATAAGAGAAGAACAAGAGAAAATACGAGAACAAATGAAAGAGCAACAAGAGAAAATACGAGAAGAAATGAAAGAACAAAAGAAGATACAAGAACAAATAAAAAAGCAACAAGAAGAAATAAGAGAAGAACAAGAGAAAATACGAGAACAAATGAAAGAGCAACAAGAGAAGACACGAGAAGAAATGAAAGAACAAAAGAAGATACAAGAACAAATAAAAAAGCAACAAGAAGAAATAAGAGAAGAACAAGAGAAGATACGAGAACAAATGAAAGAGCAACAAGAGAAGACACGAGAAGAAATGAAAGAACAAAAGAAGATACAAGAACAAATAAAAAAGCAACAAGAAGAAATAAGAGAAGAACAAGAGAAAATACGAGAACAAATGAAAGAGCAACAAGAGAAGACACGAGAATAAATGAAAGAAGAACAAAAGAAGATACAAGAACAAATAAAAAAGCAACAAGAAGAAATAAGAGAAGAACAAGAGAAAATACGAGAACAAATGAAAGAGCAACAAGAGAAGACACGAGAAGAAATGAAAGAACAAAAGAAGATACAAGAACAAATAAAAAAGCAACAAGAAGAAATAAGAGAAGAACAAGAGAAAATACGAGAACAAATGAAAGAGCAACAAGAGAAGACACGAGAAGAAATGAAAGAAGAACAAAAGAAGATACAAGAACAAATAAAAAAGCAACAAGAAGAAATAAGAGAAGAACAAGAGAAAATACGAGAACAAATGAAAGAGCAACAAGAGAAGACACGAGAAGAAATGAAAGAACAAAAGAAGATACAAGAACAAATAAAAAAGCAACAAGAAGAAATAAGAGAAGAACAAGAGAAAATACGAGAACAAATGAAAGAGCAACAAGAGAAGACACGAGAAGAAATGAAAGAACAAAAGAAGATACAAGAACAAATAAAAAATCAACAAGAAGAAATAAGAGAAGAACAAGAGAAAATACGAGAACAAATGAAAGAGCAACAAGAGAAGACACGAGAAGAAATGAAAGAAGAACAAAAGAAGATACAAGAACAAATAAAAAAGCAACAAGAAGAAATAAGAGAAGAACAAGAGAAAATACGAGAACAAATGAAAGAGCAACAAGAGAAGACACGAGAAGAAATGAAAGAACAAAAGAAGATACAAGAACAAATAAAAAATCAACAAGAAGAAATAAGAGAAGGACAAGAGAAAATACGAGAACAAATGAAAGAGCAACAAGAGAAGACACGAGAAGAAATGAAAGAACAAAAGAAGATACAAGAACAAATAAAAAAGCAACAAGAAGAAATAAGAGAAGAACAAGAGAAAATACGAGAACAAATGAAAGAGCAACAAGAGAAGACACGAGAAGAAATGAAAGAACAAAAGAAGATACAAGAACAAATAAAAAAGCAACAAGAAGAAATAAGAGAAGAACAAGAGAAAATACGAGAACAAATGAAAGAGCAACAAGAGAAGACACGAGAAGAAATGAAAGAACAAAAGAAGATACAAGAACAAATAAAAAAGCAACAAGAAGAAATAAGAGAAGAACAAGAGAAAATACGAGAACAAATGAAAGAGCAACAAGAGAAGACACGAGAAGAAATGAAAGAACAAAAGAAGATACAAGAACAAATAAAAAATCAACAAGAAGAAATAAGAGAAGAACAAGAGAAAATACGAGAACAAATGAAAGAGCAACAAGAGAAGACACGAGAAGAAATGAAAGAAGAACAAAAGAAGATACAAGAACAAATAAAAAAGCAACAAGAAGAAATAAGAGAAGAACAAGAGAAAATACGAGAACAAATGAAAGAGCAACAAGAGAAGACACGAGAAGAAATGAAAGAACAAAAGAAGATACAAGAACAAATAAAAAATCAACAAGAAGAAATAAGAGAAGAACAAGAGAAAATACGAGAACAAATGAAAGAGCAACAAGAGAAGACACGAGAAGAAATGAAAGAAGAACAAAAGAAGATACAAGAACAAATAAAAAAGCAACAAGAAGAAATAAGAGAAGAACAAGAGAAAATACGAGAACAAATGAAAGAGCAACAAGAGAAGACACGAGAAGAAATGAAAGAACAAAAGAAGATACAAGAACAAATAAAAAATCAACAAGAAGAAATAAGAGAAGAACAAGAGAAAATACGAGAACAAATGAAAGAGCAACAAGAGAAGACACGAGAAGAAATGAAAGAAGAACAAAAGAAGATACAAGAACAAATAAAAAAGCAACAAGAAGAAATAAGAGAAGAACAAGAGAAAATACGAGAACAAATGAAAGAGCAACAAGAGAAGACACGAGAAGAAATGAAAGAACAAAAGAAGATACAAGAACAAATAAAAAATCAACAAGAAGAAATAAGAGAAGAACAAGAGAAAATACGAGAACAAATGAAAGAGCAACAAGAGAAGACACGAGAAGAAATGAAAGAACAAAAGAAGATACAAGAACAAATAAAAAAGCAACAAGAAGAAATAAGAGAAGAACAAGAGAAAATACGAGAACAAATGAAAGAGCAACAAGAGAAGACACGAGAAGAAATGAAAGAACAAAAGAAGATACAAGAACAAATAAAAAAGCAACAAGAAGAAATAAGAGAAGAACAAGAGAAAATACGAGAACAAATGAAAGAGCAACAAGAGAAGACACGAGAAGAAATGAAAGAACAAAAGAAGATACAAGAACAAATAAAAAAGCAACAAGAAGAAATAAGAGAAGAACAAGAGAAAATACGAGAACAAATGAAAGAGCAACAAGAGAAGACACGAGAAGAAATGAAAGAACAAAAGAAGATACAAGAACAAATAAAAAATCAACAAGAAGAAATAAGAGAAGAACAAGAGAAAATACGAGAACAAATGAAAGAGCAACAAGAGAAGACACGAGAAGAAATGAAAGAACAAAAGAAGATACAAGAACAAATAAAAAAGCAACAAGAAGAAATAAGAGAAGAACAAGAGAAAATACGAGAACAAATGAAAGAGCAACAAGAGAAGACACGAGAAGAAATGAAAGAACAAAAGAAGATACAAGAACAAATAAAAAAGCAACAAGAAGAAATAAGAGAAGAACAAGAGAAAATACGAGAACAAATGAAAGAGCAACAAGAGAAGACACGAGAAGAAATGAAAGAACAAAAGAAGATACAAGAACAAATAAAAAATCAACAAGAAGAAATAAGAGAAGAACAAGAGAAAATACGAGAACAAATGAAAGAGCAACAAGAGAAGACACGAGAAGAAATGAAAGAACAAAAGAAGATACAAGAACAAATAAAAAAGCAACAAGAAGAAATAAGAGAAGAACAAGAGAAAATACGAGAACAAATGAAAGAGCAACAAGAGAAGACACGAGAAGAAATGAAAGAACAAAAGAAGATACAAGAACAAATAAAAAAGCAACAAGAAGAAATAAGAGAAGAACAAGAGAAAATACGAGAACAAATGAAAGAGCAACAAGAGAAGACACGAGAAGAAATGAAAGAAGAACAAAAGAAGATACAAGAACAAATAAAAAAGCAACAAGAAGAAATAAGAGAAGAACAAGAGAAAATACGAGAACAAATGAAAGAGCAACAAGAGAAGACACGAGAAGAAATGAAAGAACAAAAGAAGATACAAGAACAAATAAAAAAGCAACAAGAAGAAATAAGAGAAGAACAAGAGAAAATACGAGAACAAATGAAAGAGCAACAAGAGAAGACACGAGAAGAAATGAAAGAAGAACAAAAGAAGATACAAGAACAAATAAAAAAGCAACAAGAAGAAATAAGAGAAGAACAAGAGAAGATACGAGAACAAATGAAAGAGCAACAAGAGAAAATACGAGAAGAAATGAAAGAACAAAAGAAGATACAAGAACAAATAAAAAAGCAACAAGAAGAAATAAGAGAAGAACAAGAGAAAATACGAGAACAAATGAAAGAGCAACAAGAGAAGACACGAGAAGAAATGAAAGAAGAACAAAAGAAGATACAAGAACAAATAAAAAAGCAACAAGAAGAAATAAGAGAAGAACAAGAGAAGATACGAGAACAAATGAAAGAGCAACAAGAGAAGACACGAGAAGAAATGAAAGAACAAAAGAAGATACAAGAACAAATAAAAAAGCAACAAGAAGAAATAAGAGAAGAACAAGAGAAAATACGAGAACAAATGAAAGAGCAACAAGAGAAGACACGAGAAGAAATGAAAGAAGAACAAAAGAAGATACAAGAACAAATAAAAAAGCAACAAGAAGAAATAAGAGAAGAACAAGAGAAAATACGAGAACAAATGAAAGAGCAACAAGAGAAGACACGAGAAGAAATGAAAGAACAAAAGAAGATACAAGAACAAATAAAAAAGCAACAAGAAGAAATAAGAGAAGAACAAGAGAAAATACGAGAACAAATGAAAGAGCAACAAGAGAAGACACGAGAAGAAATGAAAGAAGAACAAAAGAAGATACAAGAACAAATAAAAAAGCAACAAGAAGAAATAAGAGAAGAACAAGAGAAAATACGAGAACAAATGAAAGAGCAACAAGAGAAGACACGAGAAGAAATGAAAGAACAAAAGAAGATACAAGAACAAATAAAAAAGCAACAAGAAGAAATAAGAGAAGAACAAGAGAAAATACGAGAACAAATGAAAGAGCAACAAGAGAAGACACGAGAAGAAATGAAAGAACAAAAGAAGATACAAGAACAAATAAAAAAGCAACAAGAAGAAATAAGAGAAGAACAAGAGAAAATACGAGAACAAATGAAAGAGCAACAAGAGAAGACACGAGAAGAAATGAAAGAACAAAAGAAGATACAAGAACAAATAAAAAAGCAACAAGAAGAAATAAGAGAAGAACAAGAGAAAATACGAGAACAAATGAAAGAGCAACAAGAGAAGACACGAGAAGAAATGAAAGAACAAAAGAAGATACAAGAACAAATAAAAAAGCAACAAGAAGAAATAAGAGAAGAACAAGAGAAAATACGAGAACAAATGAAAGAGCAACAAGAGAAGACACGAGAAGAAATGAAAGAACAAAAGAAGATACAAGAACAAATAAAAAAGCAACAAGAAGAAATAAGAGAAGAACAAGAGAAAATACGAGAACAAATGAAAGAGCAACAAGAGAAGACACGAGAAGAAATGAAAGAACAAAAGAAGATACAAGAACAAATAAAAAAGCAACAAGAAGAAATAAGAGAAGAACAAGAGAAAATACGAGAACAAATGAAAGAGCAACAAGAGAAGACACGAGAAGAAATGAAAGAACAAAAGAAGATACAAGAACAAATAAAAAAGCAACAAGAAGAAATAAGAGAAGAACAAGAGAAAATACGAGAACAAATGAAAGAGCAACAAGAGAAGACACGAGAAGAAATGAAAGAACAAAAGAAGATACAAGAACAAATAAAAAAGCAACAAGAAGAAATAAGAGAAGAACAAGAGAAAATACGAGAACAAATGAAAGAGCAACAAGAGAAGACACGAGAAGAAATGAAAGAAGAACAAAAGAAGATACAAGAACAAATAAAAAAGCAACAAGAAGAAATAAGAGAAGAACAAGAGAAAATACGAGAACAAATGAAAGAGCAACAAGAGAAGACACGAGAAGAAATGAAAGAACAAAAGAAGATACAAGAACAAATAAAAAAGCAACAAGAAGAAATAAGAGAAGAACAAGAGAAAATACGAGAACAAATGAAAGAGCAACAAGAGAAGACACGAGAAGAAATGAAAGAACAAAAGAAGATACAAGAACAAATAAAAAAGCAACAAGAAGAAATAAGAGAAGAACAAGAGAAAATACGAGAACAAATGAAAGAGCAACAAGAGAAGACACGAGAAGAAATGAAAGAACAAAAGAAGATACAAGAACAAATAAAAAAGCAACAAGAAGAAATAAGAGAAGAACAAGAGAAAATACGAGAACAAATGAAAGAGCAACAAGAGAAGACACGAGAAGAAATGAAAGAAGAACAAAAGAAGATACAAGAACAAATAAAAAAGCAACAAGAAGAAATAAGAGAAGAACAAGAGAAGATACGAGAACAAATGAAGGAACAACAAGAGAAAATACGAGAAGAAGTACAAAATGGAATATATGAGTTGCAAGAAGAGTTAAAGAGAGAGGCGAATAGACAGCGTGACGATATGAAACAAGAAATCGATGAACGATTTGAAGTAATAAGGGATGAGATGAAGCAATTAAGCGATAAAATTGAAGACGTGCAAGAGAAGCAAGGTCAGCTACACGAAGGATTAGGTGCAGTTAAAGCGCAATGCTATAACACTAATTTGAGGTTGGCTGGAGAAATATTAGCGGTTAAAGAAGAAGTAGGAGATGTGAAACGTGAACTGCAAGTAGAGTGTCAACAGATGAATAGTTCCACATTGGAGCAAGTTTCATATAATCAAGAACAAACGGAGCAACGTATGGCCGCATTGCAGAAAGGATTACAGGACCTAGAAAGTAAACAAAACACTATTGAAAAGGATCTTCGCCTATTGCAAGAAACTTCTGAAGAAAATGCTCGGGAAATCCGAACAGAAGCTGAATTGCAAATTCAGAAACTGAGAACTGATATTCAAACAGTAAGATCTCATATTGAAGAGCATCCGGAACAACTCGCAAGATTTGATTGTAGGAAGATGAAACAACCAGCGTTGGACTTACCAGTAACTTCCATGCCTAAGTTACGAGAAAAAAGAAAACTGAATTATTCCGTTACCAGTACATCTGAAGATGATAGTGATGTTGACCGGCGGAAGGTGAGTGACGAAGAATTATTTTTAAGATCACATCACAGGCAGCGAAAGCATAACCGTCGCCCAATTAGAACGTATAATTTGGGAGATTTGAGACATTTTGTCCGTTATGATGGCTACGTCGGCTCAATGACCGCTCAAAGATTTATCCAAAGATTCGAAGCCCAAGCTCGTATCCAGGGCATTCCGGAAGAAGAATTTTTGAAGATAATACCGTTGTTGCTAGATGGAAGTCCACTTCATTGGTTTGAATTGGAACAAAGTAACTTCTACTCCTATTACGATTTTGTTTCTGCATTTTTGCGTCAGTTCCATACTGAGACGGCAACTGCACAGCAACTTGAGGCCATCCGCAACAGACGATTTAACCCGAAGCTAGATAAGTCGGTTGTTGACTTCTGTATAGAGAAATTTAAACAAATGAAAGAACTTCAACCCGGTTTAAGTGATCCATCTCTGTTAGCAGATTTACGAAGACTCCTACCCTATGAATATCAGAAAGCAATACTCGGAATTCCTTTCCACACGATGAATGACTTTGTCTGTGCAATTCGTAACATTGAAAGCTTCAATATTAATCCACCTAAGTCTACAGGATGGAACAGGGACTCACGTATGACACAAGAAGTAGGTCGACAGCAAGAAAATACCAGCCATGCGCAACGACAAAATTATTGGGTTCGTAATGTAAATACATCTCAACAAACAGATCCAGGTCCCACATCAGGAGAAAGTTCACGGCGTTTCCAAGACTCCAGGAACGATTACTTTCGAGGAGGAGTTACGTCCCAAAGAGGCCGACATCAGAGAAATAGAAGAGAACGATGGTATAGAAAACGTAAGAACAAGTGGAGGAACTTTAACGCATACCACAACGAGAATCAGCGACAGCCTGAAGCTGATCAATGGACACGGAGTAACGAGGATGAAGAAGTGCGACATGCCTATCGTGACCCTCAAGAGTTCACACGAGCGACAAGCGAAACTAGAGATGATCCACCTCTCACAAGAGAGAGACGCAATAGACACTCACCAAGTCCAAACAGAGTGTAGTTTCATAAGATATTCAGTATAGCCGCTATGATGTGTTATCTTGATTCAAGTATTGTTACGTTATCGTATATTCATACAAACATTTTATCATAAACTATGTGGATAATAATTATCATAGTCTAACTTAGAAGAATGTTACGTATAAAGGAATTAATGCTAAGTGACTGAAATAGTTACGTTTTTCTTTACTTTTAATAAGACGTTTATTGACTCATTTCATATGTCAGTTGTATGTGTAACGGTCATAATATATTGTCTCTTTTGTAGTTTATAATGTAATATCTACCAGAGTTGATTTACTAACATATTCGTTTAACTTTCACACATGCCAGAGTTCTCGAATATGACTCAATTTTACAAATGTGAGCATATCCGGTCCCACGTTCGGACGCCAAGTTGTGACAGTTCTTTTAACCTCATTTGTAATTTGGAGAAGATATGTGTTTGTTCCGTAGCAGTTTTGTGTTGTAAGCCACCGCTAATTGTTTTATTCTATACACGAGCGCTGGTGAACGATTATTAGTGAGTGAGACTTCGGAGTGTTAGGACGTAAGAAACGCCTGTCAGCTACGTGAAGTTATTGGCATGTTGTTATTTTATTTTAAGTGTCAGTGTTATGTGGTGTTCTTCCAGTATTGAAATCATCAGGACAATAAAATCAGCAGATAAGTACTAAGCTCTTATTTTTATTTTGAGATAGCTTGATTGGCTTAACTACATTCCCTTTTCAACTGACTGATCTTCATTAGTGAATAGTGAAAATACTCTAGGGCTCTGAATACGATATTCATTTATGTTGGGGAAAAATAAAGTCTGATAAATGTAAAGTGAAAATTTAAATAATGTAGCAACTTTCCTCTTTAGATGAGAAATTTTTTGAAAACTCTGCAACACGTGTTCTTTATTTTTTAATGGGTAGTTTATATAAGGAATTTCACACTCTAACTTCAGCGAAATGTTCCCATTGGACACCAGGAGTGTAGACTGTAACGTCTGCTGTCTTTTATCGTTTAAGAGGCACGTGATTATCCTTCTTCGACCTCTCCATATATTAGTAGAAAATTGTATTTGGTTGACAAATAACTGAGTTCATTCAAAAATTGACAATGTAATAAAATACCAAAAATAGCAGGACTATTTGGACGCTAATATCCTAGAAATTAATTTCACGTCTGCCTCCATAATTCAGGTGCATTTTATACTCGAAATTAATATAAAAATGTCCAGGGTTTGATTTAAAATTCTCTCCAGTCTTAAAAATGGTCGTATATTCGATGCCGCGGCAAACGTAACTCTATCTGGCAAGCAATGGATTCAACTGGCAGTAGCAGTGCACTGATGCGACGAACATGAGTTGAGGGCATTCACAAAATTACTAACACTGTCTCTCTTCCACCCCACCATCCTAACATTGCTTAAAAATTTCTTAAAAATTAAGGTGAGTCTTAAGTTCGTAGCGTCTTATTCCTTAGAATGCGGTAAATGAAAAATATTACTCAATTCAACAGAACTTTTATGCCTATAAAAGAAAAAAGCAACGCCAAAGAATACAATACAAATAACTATGCAATAATAATTGTTCAGAAAACAATATCCAGGACTCGGTAATAGATGAACATGAAATTTGAACAGACAACAAAATTGGTCCACAGTTGTTGAGTCAAATATAATCAACAACATTTAATTTGATATAATATATACCAGGTGGTGCATTTGCGCCGTACAATTAGTGAAGTTAGACAACTAACCATACAGCGAAGTTAAAAGTGTTGCCTACATCGAAAGGATAGCGCTTACAAAAAAACCTTTGTCTTCGTATCAACATTATGTATTTTCATACATTTAAAAATTATAATTTAGGTATCATGCAATTCGCTTTCCCCCCATGCTAAAAGAATCAAGTTATATTCGTATAGTATAAGGGACGTGGAAGTTGTTTAGAAATCAATTACTGTTCCAAGGAAGTATAGATTTAACAACAATCTACATTTGCGACAAATGAGGTTTAAAAAAAGAAAGAAAAAGGAAAATAACCTAAAAGTTCGAGTTAAGGAAATTACGTTTCAGCGATTACTTTATTATGGGATCAAGCACCATAACAGAAGATTTGATTATCATCAATCTTGACTGTTTCTAATGAAGTCTAGCCAAAATTC